>NW_006159660.1:3971888-4004672 GCF_000334495.1 Tupaia belangeri chinensis
AAAAAAAAAAGACTTACATAGACTAAAAGTGAAGGACTGTAAAAAGTTATTCCATGCAAATGGAAACCAGAAATGGCTGGACTTATGATACTGATTTCAGACAAAACAGGCTTTAAGACAAAAACTGTATAGTAGTAAAAGGGATAATTCATCAAGAAGATATAATGCTTATAAATATCTATGCACCCAACACAGGAACACCCAAATACATGAAGGAAAGACTGCTAGGTCTCAAAAGAGAGATAGATTGCAACACACTAATCACTGGTGATCTCAGAGCCCCACTATCTCCTTTGGACAGATTATCTAGACAAAAAATAAACAGAGATATAGGATTTAAACTGTATCAAATATCAAATGGACTTTACAGACATCTATAGAACCTTCCACCCCCAAAACCACAAAACATACATTTTTTCTCACCATCGCATGGAAACTTTTAGAAGATTGACCATATAATAGGGCATAAAACAAGCCTTGACAGATTCAAAGACATAGAAGCCATATTCAGCATCTTCTCCAGCCATGAAGGAATTAAACTTGATATTAATTTCAGAAAAAACCTGAAAAATACTCAAAAATATGGAAACTAAGCCTACTGCTAAATGATTTCTCAACTACTGATGAAACTAAGACTGAAATCAAAAGATTCATGGAAACAAATGAAAATGAGTACACACATTTTCATAATCTATGAAACACAGCAAAAGCAGTCATAAGAGGAAAGTTCATAGCAATTAGTGCACATAAGAAAAAGATGGAAAGATGGCAAATGCACAACCTAACATCATGCCTCAGAGAACTGGAGAAACAAAAAAAATCCAAAAAAATGCCAGGAGAAAATTAATAATAAACATAGAAGCAGAAATAAATGAAATAGAAAATAAACAAACTATACAGAAAATAAACAAAAGCAAAAGGTGGTTCTTTGAAAAGATAAACAAGGTTGACACACCATTAGCTAGACTAATTGACAAGAAGAGAAAAAGCCAGATAAATCAAATTCACAATTGTCTGTTTCAGGCAATATTACAACAGACACAATAGAAAACCAAAATATCATTAGATACTATGAGAGACTATATGCCAACAAACAAGAAAACCTAGATGAGATGGACATATTCCTAGACACATATAATCTATTAAGATTGAATCAAGAGGACATAGAAAGCCTGAAATGACCCATAACAAGCAATGAGATTGAATAATTAATAAATAGCCTCCCAACAAAGGTAAGTCCAAATCCTGATGGCTTCATTTCTGAATTCTACAAAACTTTTAAAGAAGAGTTAATTCCTATCCTAATCAAGTTATTTTTAAAGATCCAAAAGGAAGGAGCCCTCCCAAATTCATTTTATAAATCCTCTATCACCCTCATCCCCAAAACGGACAAGGAAGGAAAGGAAGGAAAACTACAGACCAATCTCTCTGATGAATATAGATGCAAATATTCTCAACAAGATCATACCCAACAACATATAAAAAAAATATACATCACTGGGAACCAGCAGTTAGCGTAATGGCCATGTCTCTGGACTCCCACGTAGTCGACCGCGGTTCATGTCCCGGACCCGGTGGCTTAAAACTCACGCCAGGCGCGTGTGCGTGCGTGCCCAAGATCCCGAGAGGAGAATGGAGGAGAAGGGATTGCGGCGTGACCATCCCCCCTGGGGGGTGATTTCTCGCTTTCTGTCTCTATGTCTCTCTCTGTCTGTCTGGCCAGCGCACGCGCCCTACAGTGAAAATCTCTCAAAAAATAAAACAAAAAGTAAAAATATATACATCACAACCAGGTAGGCTTTATTCCAAGGATGCACGGGTGGTTCAAAATATTGCAAAACCATAAACATAGTACACCAAACTAACAGAAAGATAAAAACCATATGCTCATATCAATCAATGCAGAAAAAGCATTTGGTAAAATACAACATCCCTTCATGATTAAGACTCTCAGCAAAATCATCATAGAAGGGACATTTCTCCACACAATAAAAGCCATCTATGAAAAATCCATAGCTAACATCATACTGAATGGGGAAAAGCTAAAAGCTTTTCCACTAAAAACTGGTACAAAACAAGGCTGCCCATTTTCTCCATTCTTCTTCATTACAGTGCTGGAAGTCCTAGCCAGTGCAATCAGAAAAGAGAATAATATAAAAGGGACTCAAATAGGGGAACAAGAGGTGAAGTTATCTCTATTTGCAGATGATATGATTGTATACATAGAAGACCCAAGGGTGTCCATGAAAAAAATCCTGAAATTAATTAATAAATACAGTAAAGTAGCAGGATACAAAATCAACATACAAAAATCTATCATTTTTATATACTAACAACAAGCAGACTGAGGTAGAACTGAAGAAAGCAATTTCATTTACCATAGTCACAAAAATTATAAGATACCTAGGAGTAAATTTAACCAAAGAAATCAAAGGCTTCTACAAGGAAAACTATGAAAACCTAAAAAAAGAAATTGGAAATGACATAAAAAAGTGGAATAACACCCAATAACACCCTATGTTCCTGAATTGGAAGAATTAATATAATCAAAATGGCAATACTACCCAAATTAATCTACATATTGTAATCCCAATCAAATTACTAGAGATATTCTTCACAGATTTAGAAAATACAATCATAGAATTTGTCTGGAATCATAAAAGACCCCATATTACCAAAGTAATCTTGTTCAAGAAGTGTAGAGTAGGAGACATTGCAGTCCCTGACCCCAAAATACATTACAAAGCTGTGATAATTAAAACAGCCTGGTACTGGGACAAAAACAGACATGTGGACCAATGGAATAGAATAGAAACCCCAGAAATAAACCTCAAACATACAGCCAACCAATTTTTTTTTTTTTTGAGAGGTTTTTGCTATAGGGCGCGTGCGCTCACCAGATAGACAGAAAGAGACATAGAGACAGAAAGCGAGAAATCACCCCCCAGGGGGGATGGTCACGCCGCAATCCCTTCTCCTCCATTCTCCTCTCTGGATCTTGGGCACGCACGCACATGCGCCCGGCATGAGTTTTAAACCACCGGGTCCGGGACGCAAACCGCGGTCGACTACATGGGAGTCTAGCAACATAGCCATTACACTAACTTCTGGTTCCCCAGCCAACCAATTTTTGACAGAGTACCAGTCAACCCAGTGGAAAACGAAAACCTCTTTAGCAAATGATGCTGGAAAAACTGGGTATCCACCTGCAGAAAGACGAAACTGGACCCGATCTCTCACCATTAACAAAAATCAACTCAAAGTGGGTGATCAAAGATCTAAACCTAAGACCTCAAACTATAAAACTACTGGTGAAAAACACTGAAGAAACTCTGGGAGACATTGTAGTGGGCAAATACTTATTAAACAAGACCCCCAAAGCACAGCCAATAATATCAAAAATAGATAAATGGGATTATATCAGATTAAGAAGTTTCTGCACAGCAAAGACACAGTATTTAGTATGAATTGACAACCTTTGGAATGGGTGAATATTTTTGTAAACTACCTCGGATAAGGGACTGATCACCAGAATACACAGGGTACTCAATTTACCCTCCCCCCCAAAAATGATCAACCAATTAAAAGATGGGAAAATGCACTGAACAAACAGCTCTCTAAGGATGATTATACAAACAGCCAGAAAACATATGAAAAAATGTTCAACATCTCTCATCATAAGAGAGATGCATATCAAAACCACAATGAGATACCACCTAATTCCAGCTGGAATGGTGAAAACTTAAAAAAAAAAAATGATAAGTGCTGACGGGGCTGTGGTGAAAGAAGAACCTCTCCATTGTTGGTGGGAATGTAAATTGGTCCAGCCACTGTGGAGAAAAATATGAAGGTTCTTTAAAGATCCGCAAATAGAACTAGCATATGATGCAGCAATTCTACTCCTGGGTACCTACAGAAAGGACACAAGAATGCTCAGTTGGAAAAATGCTTGCACATCTATATTTATTGTGGCATTATTCACAATTGCTAAGATGTGGAACCAACCTGAATGTCCATGAACAGATGAATGGATTGAGAAAGTGTGGCACATAAACTCTATGGAATACTGCTCAGCCATAAAAAAAAAGAAAAACAAAAACAAAAAACACAAGATCCTCGCATTTGATAGAAAGTGGATGGATATGGAAGATTTACTGCTGAATAAAGCAAGCCAGGCTATGAAAGAGGGACATGGTATGTCTCCACTTAATATATACCAACTGTCTGCACTCTATGGTGGAAACTGAAAGATGAGAGGATATAGAAGCATGAAAAATGGTTATGGATACTGGAGACAGTGTGGGAAGAGGAAGAGGGAGGGAGAAGGAGGAGATTGTGAGGAAAAGAATTAAGGAGAAAAATAGAGAGGCAAGGCATTTATGGGACATAGAAGTGGGTTGTTTTCTGTTGTTGATAGAATGTATAGTATCCTCAACTGAACCGGTATGAGGTGCATTCATGTTGGGTAAATTCACTTTATAAGCTAAGTGAAATAATGTGATTGAATGTATAAAATAAATTTTTAAAAAAAATAAAATTTAGGGGCTGGCAGGTGGCATGGTAGTTAAGGATGCTGGACTCCCACATGGCCAACCACGGTTTGAGTCCTGGACCTGGCAGCTTTCTCACTTTCCTGCTCTCTTTCTCTGTCTGTCCCTCTCTGGTCAAATCAATGAATAAGTAAGTAAACAAAGTTTTAAAAAATAATAAAAATAAAATTTATAAAAAGCACACACACACACACCTCAATTGAAGCATGGTCATACATTTTTCCTCCATTCCTCCTTCCCATCAGGATTTTGGGCACACATACACATGTGCCTGATATGTTTTTTCAAGTCTCTAGGGCAAGGACTTGAACTGTTGTTGACCACCTGGTATATGGCTCCCTTAACCACTGAGCTATGAGGCCGGCCCTGTACGATTTGTTTTTCTAATCAGCAATATATGAATCCCAGTTGTTCCACATCATCTTCATCAGCTCTTGGAACTGGCAGTTTGTTTGATTTTTTTTGTTCTGTTTTAGACTTTAAAATAGAAATACAATGTGGAATGCTATCTCATTTGCATTTCCCTCATAATGACGTTGACTATCTCTCCATATGTTTATTTGCCACTCATATATTATCTTCTTTGAACAGATATTTCTGTTCAAATCTTTTGTCCATTTTTTAATTGAGTTGCTTGTATTCTTATTGTTGAGTTTTGAGAGATTTTTTTTCCTCTCAGCACTTCTTTTTACTGATTGATTGACAAATCAATTGTTAGAGGGTGTGCACATTCTCCAGAGAAAGAGAGAAGAGAGAGAGAGAGTGAGAGAGAAAGCACTTATCAATGTGGTGTGGTTGCACTACAGTCTCTTTTCTACATTTCCTTAACCTGTCAGCAGTTTAAGCATCCAGGCACATGCATTGGTGAATTTTTCTATTTATTTCTTCTCTTCTCTTTTCTTTTTATATATACATTCAATCACTGTATATTATCACAGCTTGTAAAATGAGTTTTCCCAGCATAAATGCACTATATATTAATCCAGTTAAAGGTTTTTATCCTACATGTTATTAGCAACAGATAATTTTCCATTTTTCTCCCCATTAAATCATTAATTCTTTCTTTTCCCCCCTTGACTCCCTTCCTCTCAACATCTTTTGCTTCTTTCTTTTCCCCCTTGACTCCCTTCCTCTCAAGAGTTATGATATCTCTATATTGTTCGAATAAAAGTCCTTTGTCATATATGTGATATGCAGATATTTTCTTCCAATCTATAGTTTATCTTACATTCTTTTAATAATACCTGTGCAAAGCAAGATTTAAACTTTCTCCCTTTTTTTTAATGATTGAAAGTGTGTGCACATGTGTGAGAGGGAAAGAACTAGAGAGAGAGTGCCCTCAATAAGGTCTCCCCTTACCACAGTACCTCAGTACCTTAGGGTCCTGGGCATCCATGCATGCCCCCAGCATGTTTTTCAGAAAAGTCATGATGCATTTTACATAGAAAACCAGAAAAAATATATCATAACTTTTCCAATAGCCCAATAGAATCAGCTTATAACTATCTATGAGGAACTACCTTCAGCTGATTTTAACGTGCACTGTTTACTTTGGTTAATTTGTGGTGCTTGAACTTCAACATCCTTAAAAATTAAAAATTCACATGCCCAGTCCTGACTGAATATTCTCATTCGTCACTCCCACCCAGGGCCTAGGCATCTTCATTTTTAATATTGTCCTTAAGGTGATTGACACAAAGCAAGGTGGGCACAAACCAAGATCTGAGAAACGTGGCCCTAACTTCCCTAAACCCTAGAACATCATTCTACAAACTTTGAAGAATCTTATAAATACCACATCCACAAACATGGAGAAAGGACATAACATTGAGTTCACAGTTAATTCTAAAAGCCGGAGACATACATTGTATATTATGGCAAATCAGTATTGTCCAGCTTGGGCTAGAACACAAGCCAGAACATCACAGATGTCGAATTACCCCACTGCAGGTCAGGAGAACAGTGATGTGCGTTTCCAGGTAGTTCTGTGATATTTATCCCATGGCCCAACGCCATGAACATTTTCTTAGACTCAGGGGCATTCTCAGACAAGGGAAAAACAGATTGGAGGGATTCACAATGGAAGTGTGAGAGTTACAATGGAATCAAATGACTAGGTTCTCCAGGGAAAAATCAGATTAATGGCCATAAATACTAACTTGTTTTACATTGAAATGTGGATTAATCGGCTTGTTCAGAGAATTGGACATTTATTTTAATTTGATTTTCTGGGTACTAGAAGATGGAAGGTTAACTGGAAAAATCTCCCAGTAAAAAAATCTTTTTAAAATGGATTAGTCTACATTGCACCTTAATTTATTACTAAGCATTTGTTGTTTTGCTTGCTCCTAAGGGTAGAAGATAACAATTTAGAAGAAATTGAAGTAAATTTAAGAGGCTTCTCACGGGTCCCTAGACCAAGAAGCTCACTAAATAGTCTTGGCAAATAGGTATAAAGAGATAAATTAATTAACTTAGAATGCTGCTGGGGAGGATCTCCCTTCCAGGTGTTAATTGGTTTGCTAATAGGCCAAGGCTGTTTGGAAAGGAAGAGTGAGAGGGTAACAATTTAGGGGAAGAGCAACCTTCAGATTTAAAAGAGCCTTTCAGAAGTCCCACAATCAGCAGTTACGCAAGGGTCTAGCTTACAACAATATTGATTCCAACAGGAGAACCAAGTGGGAGATCCAGAGAACCCTTCTTTGGTTTAAATTTTAACAAGTAGCCACCTAATCTTGAATCTTCCTGTTTCCTAAGAGACTGTAGGGAGGCTTGATGAGGCTTAATGGGCAGTGTAGTACAGGGGTTCCTGGGTAGACTTTATGTACATTCGGGTTTCACTGCTGGCTGGTTATATGACCTTCAAAGAGTCACTGCACCTCTTTATTCCTCCGTTGCAGTATCTAAAATTAAAAAAAAAAAAAAGGCAGAAATAGCAACACCTATCTCATAGAGTTTATTGTTGTGAGAATCAAAGGGTTAATGAGTAATCACAAGATGCTCAGGACCAGCAGATGGTTATGTCTCTGGACTCCCACGTAGTCAACCTTGGTTGGAGCCCCAGACCCGGCAGCTTGAAACTCATGCTGGGATGAGTGCCCAAAATCCTGAGAGGAGAATGAAGGAGAAGGGATTGCAGTATGGCCATCATCCCTTGGAAGGGGGGTGATTTCTCGCTTTCTGTCTCTCTCTCTCTTTCTCTGTCTCTGTCTCTCCAGCAAGTGCACACACCCTATAGCAAAAATATCTCTCTAGCAACAACAACAAAAAGATGCTCAGAATAGTCTCTTGATTGTAATTACTACTTGAATGTTAGCCACTACTAGTAATACGATTTCTTTATAAGGGAGAATTTAAGACCTAAAAAGCATATTCTCTGAGGAATGCATTCTAGGATGGGGGGGTGCTATATCTATTTTTGCCTGAGTTTTTAAGTAAATATTTATTGTGTGTAGTCAAGATGGTCAGCTTTTGGGGCCAGCCTGTGATGCAGTAGTAATGTGATACTCTGTGATGCTAAACCGTCTGGGAAGGGCCCATGTTTTTTATTTATTTGTTTATTTATTTATTTTATTTTTAAATTTTTGGGGGGAGAGGTTTTTACTATAGGGCGCATGTGCTCACCAGACAGAGAGAGACAGAGAGACAGAAAGCAAGAAATCACCCCCCAGGGGGGATGGCCACGCCGCAATCCCTTCTCCATTCTCCTCTCGGGATGTTGGGCACACATGCACATGTGCCCAGCGTGAGTTTTAAGCCACCGGGTCCGGGCCGCAAACCATGGTCGACTACATGAGAGTCCAGAGACATAGCCATTACACTAACTGCTGGTCCCAAAGGGCCCATGTTTTTGTCCTGAGCCCTCCAGTACATCTGGGCACATGTGGATGCTCTCAATCACTGGCTGGCAGTGGATCACAGCATGAAGACTTTGTTGAGGGTGCTTCCCTTTTCTCTTCCTGTTTGAATAAATAAATAAACAAACAAATAAATAAACTTAAAGTATATAGTCACCCTTGTAGAAGAGAAAATGCTAAGAAGTGATGAATTCCCCAGTGGGAATTGTGCCATCCTCAACACTGACCCAAAAGAACGTCCTAGAGAGAGTCAGCTTTAGTGTCTGCCCATCTAATACGAGAACCTCATTTGTAAAAGCTTTGTTCAAAGCATAGTCAAGAGATCTTGGAAAACTATAGCACAGCCTCCGTGAGGCCAGATGATCCCTATAAGGCTGGGTTACAGACTGAGGGAATAACAAATGAGAAAACACAGAGAGAATACTAGTAACCAAAACAATCTAATTCACACAAATTACTTATTCTCCAAGCATTTAAGTTTCTCCCTTTCCCCTGGACCTTAGGGCAAATGAGATCTTGCAAGAGTCCCTATACTCAGAGAATGACATCTTTTTTTTTTTTGGAGAGATTTTCACTATAGGGCGCGTGTGCTCGCCAGAAAGACAGAGAGAGACAGAGAGACAGAAAGCGAGAAATCACCCCCCAGAGGGGGTGGTCACGCCGCAATCCCTTCTCCTCCATTCTCCTCTCAGGATCTTGGGCACGCACGCACACGCGCCCGGCGTGAGTTTTAAGCCACCGGGTCCGGGACGCGAACTGTGGTCGACTACGTGGGAGTCCAGCGACATAGCCATTACGCTAACTGTTGGTTCCCGAGAATGACATCTTAATCCCATCCAAACTGCAGTTCATTCATGGACAGCTAGTCCTCTGGATGCCTAACCAATGACAAGCTGGGCTCCTGACCTGCCTAAGAGCCACCTCTCAGTCAAGCCTGTTTTGCCTAATGGTCTGATTCGTCTTATTTGTGCTGATAGAATTAGGAAATGGAAACAGGTAGCTGTCTTCAACCAGGTCCAAAACCATAGACCCCAACTCTTTCTGTGGATACAACATTGTAAAGCACAGTAGTAGAGGAGAAATTGGCATAGAAGTATCTCACAGTAAAGTGAAGCCATATGAGGTTACCGTTGCAGAAATCTCCAACAAATTAGCCAAACATGAATATACCACCAGATGACTAAAGATCAGAGAAGAGAGACTGCAAAGTGAGCAGCAGGGAGAAACACGAAGCTGCAGAGACCATGGCTCCTCTCTTCCCACATACCTCTGAATTCTCAGTTGAAACCCTGCAGCTTAGTCCAGGTACGCCTGTTCTTCAGAAACTGGAAGGTTTTTGTAACATCCAGTTCCATAGACAAAAGTACAGGTTGCTTGGTGAGGATCAGGGAAATGGAATTGCAGAGATATTGAGGGTCATCTCCTTCCACGCACCTCTAACACTCAGAATTAACTCTAAGAAAGTAGGAAGAAACATATAAGCCCTCAGATGACCAGATACCACTGCAGAGGTGAAGAAATATGGGAAACCAAGAAAATACCTCTCCACTAAGAGAAAAGAACAGCCCTTCATCATCCACAGACAGTACAATGGAAGTCATGGAAATGTCAGATAAAGAATTTAGAATATTCATAGTGACAAAGCTAATAGACATGCAAGAGCAGAGAGACAATGAACTCCAGAAGGTGCAGGAGAAAAGAGACAAGTTCCAGGAGGTGAGGAAATTCTTGCACGATCTGAAAGAGGAAATACACACCATAAAAAAGAATCAAACAGAACTGTTAGAGATGAAGGCTGTAATACAGGAAATCAAAACCTCCCTTGAAAGTATTAAAAGCAGTTTAGTCCATGCTGAAGATTGAATATCAGATGTTGAAGGCAAAATCTCTGACCTAGAAAAAAACAACCAAAAATACCCCAGAAAATAACCAGAAAAAATGAGAATACCATATGAGAACTACTAGACACCATTAAGCACCCAAACATCCAGATAATCGGTATCCCAGAAGGTGAGGAAACTATTAAGGGCATTGATAATCTATTCCATAAAATCCTGGAAGAAAACTTTCCAAATCTAGAGGGCATTCAACTATCCAGATTCAAGAAATAAAAAGACCCCTAATAGAATCAACCCAAGAAGATCTTCTCCAAGGCACATCATAGCCAGACTGGCCAAAGACAGAGAAGATGCTAAAATTGGGAAGAGAGAAATATCAGGTTACTTATAAAGGTTGTCCCATCAGGCTAACATCAGACCTTTCATCAGAAACAATGCAAGCAAGGAAAGAATGGGAAAACATATTCAAAGTGCGAAGTGAAAAATAGTTTCAACCAAGAATACTATATCCAGCACTATTATCCTTCATATGGGAAGGAAAACCCAAAACATTATCAGATAAACAAACCCTGAAAGAATTTACCAACACTAGACCAACTCTTCGAGAAGTTCTAAAGGAAGTGCAATACCAGGTAAACTACAGACAGACAGAAATAAAAGAATAAAAAATGACCAAGAAAAAGGCCAACTTAATGGTGGGGACAAGTTTGGAAATATCAATAATAATGTTGAATGTTAACTTTCAGGATTTAAACAGAAAGATCAGACCGCAGTAACACTACAAATTAAACAAAAGAGAAATTACATGAGACTGAACTGGTGAAATAGAATTCTATGACTTTTCTCTAAAACATTACTGATTTTATTCTATGCTTTATCTTTCAGATTTAAGGATTTGGGTTTTCTTGTGAGTTGCTAATAGGTTTGGCAATTAGTTAATTTTTTAAAAAATTGAAACATAAACTTTTCTCCCTTCCTGATCCCTTTGCAATTGGAAAATATTTGTGAGCATTCTTATTTTGTGGCAGAATGGTTATTTGCATAAATTCAATAATACAATAGTGTGTGTTGCCTTGCATCAGAAAGTGAATTCTTATGTGGCTTTGTGCAAATAACAGACCAAATTGAGACTAATCTAATTTTTTTTTCAAATAAGTTAGTTTATACCTCTCTTTGGTAAAAGGGGGAATGGGGAAAGAAAAAAAATGTTTCAGAAGAAAATTACAGTGCATTTGTCACAAGATTTTAGCTTTGTCCATATTATTAGTGTAAGATCTTTCGGGAATCAATAAAATGGGGGAAAAAAGTTTAATTTGGAAGGGAGGGAGGGAAAGGAGAAGGTACGAGAGGAGATAATGAGAACTGCTACTCTTTACTCAGTTCTGACCACCAAGGAAGGGCTTATTGGTGACATTTATATGACAGAAAACTTCACTTCAATAGGCATGTAAAATAAACTTCAGTCCTTGCTTTCTTGAAGATGAAAGAAAAGGATCATATTATCCTAGATTATGTAATAGGAAAAAAGAGCCTCTGGTCACAGCAGATATGTAATTGAGGCATTAGGAAAAACAAACTTCAAAAAGTTCACAGTAATAGAAATGTAACCCCAAGGTTAGAGGCAATAGAGTTTTTAAATGACAAAACTTGAAAGAATTAAACTTTGTCCTGCAATATCACCTGCAGGAGCCAATATGACCCAATACAGAGTTCTCTGGTGAGTCTATATTTTGAAATGACGTGCAGAAAATAAGGAAAGGACACAAACCGAGGTGAATAAGAAGGTGTGACAGACGCTTTAAGAGAGTGACAGAAGGCAAAACTCCAGATGAACTGAGGACTGCTAACAGAGGAGGGCCACAGAAAGGGCTTTAAACACGCGCATAGTCTGTAGCAAGAAGATTGAAGCAAGGATAAGCTGACTGGTTAAATAAGATCCCGGTAAATGATAACGGGGGAAAGGCAGTCACTCAATTGCTTCTTTCTTGCCCAGCCAGGAACATGGTGGTCACACTGAGAAGAGTAGGACAGATATCACAGAGGGTAAACTGGAGCCCAGCCTAAATGAGGAGAGTCAGGGAGAAGCCAGTACACAGGCTTTGCAGACTGAATCGATCACAGGTCTCAGAACCACAGCCTCTCATCTCAGGGAAATGGAAAATAGGGCAGATGCCAGAAATCTAAGCAAGACAAAAATACAGATTTTCTAAAAGGAGAGAAAATGGATTATGGACTCTATATAGAGTTAGCTCAGTGTCACATTCTTCAACATTCTAGAATGTATACTACGTAAACATTTGTGAGTTAAACGATAAAACAAGCTAAACAGTCTTCATTTTATTTCCTGAGTGAGCTGAAAGACAGAGGGGCTATAAGAATACCAGCCACAGCTAATCATTTTTTCAGCACAGTGTTTTGTAGACATGCTCATGATATTTATTTGACCAAGATGGAGAGATGTTGCCCAGTTTACAGACTGGGTAGGGAGGCCAAATGCTGGTCAAGAAACTGTGTTCAGTTGTTTGTTAGTAGATTCTATGTCCGCCATGGAGGGAAATCTCTAAAGCTATAACTAGCTCAACATTGTTTAGAGTACCTGTGAAGATGATATACGGCAGAGTAGAGAGAATACTATGGAAAGAACATGCAGTTCATAGAAGTATAAGATGCTCAAAGTTATTGATAATGAGGGTTGGAGCAATCCAGATTCGTGAAAGCTACAGCAATTAGTACTCACTGAGAGTGTGAGAAATGCTGCCCTCATAGTCGAATATACATCGGTATAGTCTTTTGGGAGGACAATTTTGGCATTTGTTAATAGAATTTTAAATGCACATACCATTTAAGCAGTAATTTCACTTTTTTTTTTTCTTTAGGGCATGAGCGCTTGACAGACAGAGAGAGAGAGACAGAGACAGAAAGAGAGAAATCACCCCCCAGGGGGGATGGCCATGCCGCAATCCCTTCTCCTCCATTCTCTGCTCGGGATCTTGGGCATGTGCACACACGTGCCTGGCGTGAGTTTTAAGCCACCGGGTTTGGGACTTGAACCGTGGTCGATTACATGGGAGTCCAGCAACATAGCCATTACGCTAACTGGTGGTCCCGAGCAATTTCACTTCTAAACATCCAGCCTAGAGACATTCCCCATTACTGGTCCAAAGAATCATGTATGAAAAGAATTCATTACCACATGTTTGAATAAGGAAACTGAAATTAAATAGGTTATACAAATAGAATATTGTGCATCCAAATGCTGACATAGAAAAAAGTCTGAGCTATATTATGATGTGAAAAGGGCTAGTTTTGGGGAAAAAACAAACAAACAAAAAAAACAGGTGTAGTATGATATCTCACAGAATGAACTATTTCCAGGTGTAAAGGAGTGCATAGGAGAAAGTCCTGAAGCACACATTCCAAACTAAGCTAGATGAATCTCTTTGGAGAGGGATACGTGGTTGGGCAAAGGGCCAAGGGGAATGTTCACTTATCTATAGTATTTGGTTTTATGCAATGCTAACATACTCAACATATTACCTATCAACTTAAAAATGAAAGAGCAGGTCCTGTAGTACAGTCCGTAAGCACTATGCACAGGATGTCAGATCCCACAGAGATGACTGGAGTTCAAATCCTGACCCCCGAGGCAACATGGGTGCCTGTGCTCATGTCCAGAATCTTGACGGGCTGGAGAATTGGAGGAAGTAGAGTTGTGGCGTGACTATGCCTCATTGGAGGGTTATTTGTTTCTCTGTCTCCTCTTTCTTGCCCACACATGCCTTCTGGCATACAAAAATATGGATGAATGAATGAATGAATGAAAAGACCCCTCCCCCTTTGTTGGATTTCTTGCCATAGGGCGTGTGTGCTCGCCAGACAGAGAGAGAGACATAGAGACTGAAAGTGAGAAATCACCCTCCAGGGGGAGACGGCCATGTCACAATCCCTTCTCCTCCATTCTCCTCAGGATTTTGGCCAGACCTAGGACTTGAGCTATAAAATTGGCCATGTGAAATCCAGTGTCTTAACCACCATGCCACCTGCTGACCTGAAAAGACCCCTTTTCAAATATGTAATATTTTAAAGAAAGAAAGCAAAGCTCACCAAGGCACTAATCTAAAGACGTGTGTCCTGTTCTGGCTCTGCACTTGCTAGCAACATGTCACTGCCCTGAGCTTCAGAAGTCCCACCAATAAGAAAGAGAGCAATTGCTGCCCTAAAACTTTGATGATAAGATGAGATAATAGAGATTACTGTGTTCCACAAGTTTCACAGTGCACCAACTATAATTAAAATATCCAAGCTGACATTTCAGGTAACTACAGTGGGAAGGAAAACTAACAGACTTAATGATAGAACGAGGTCCAAATTATTTTAACAAATTGGAATAATGGACCTCAAACAACCAGAGTAATTGAATAGGGAGGAGTATAAAGGTTTACATATAGGTTCAAAAATAAAGTGTGCAAGTTCAAGATAAAATAAATGAAGTGTTGGAATAATTTTTGTAAAATAGTTTTAGAAACAATTTATAATGTGGACGCTAAAAATGGAATACAATTCCAAACCATAGTAACAGAAGATTCCAGAGAAGAGGTGTGGTCATAGCTGTCATAGAGTCATCTACCACGATTCACTGGCCCACGCTGGTTGACTACTTAGAAACACTGAAATATCTATCATACAGGAGCACACCAGACTTCTTTCCACTGAATGCCACACAACTTAGTGTCTAATATAATCTAAAGTATATTAGATCTGGGGTCAGTAGATGGCATAGTGGTTAAGGCACTGGACTTCCACATGGCCAACCGCAGTTTGAGTCTCGGTCCTGGCAGCTTGAAACTCATGCCGGATGCATGTGTGTGTATATGCTCAAAATCCCAGGAAGATTTGGAGAAGGGATTCCTGTCTTATAGTCTCTCTCTGTCTTTTTCCGATGAGTACAGGTGCGCTGTGGCTAAAACTTTAAATAAATACTTACAGTCCTTTCATTTAATACTGTTTCCATTCCATGATAGTACAAGCTGCTTGAGGACAGGCAGCACATACCATAGTTCTTCATTCCTCAGAAAACTTGGAGGCAAGCTAAGCAAATGACAGACACTTAGTAAATATAGAGCATTAATAAAACTTTTTTTTTTTTTTTTTTTTTTTGCTAGCAGGTGCACACACAGACCAGAGAAGGAGGAAGCAAGAGGGAAAACACCCCCAAAGGGACATTGTCATGTCATGCTGCAATTCTTGTTTCCTCCATTTTTCCATCCCATCAGGATTTGGGGCACACACTCAAATATGCCCAGCATGTTATTTCAAGCTGCCAAAGCCAGGATTTGAACCATGGTTGGCTGTGTGGGATCCAGCTCCCAATGCATAGCACTTATCCAGTGAGTCATAGCGCCAGCCCTAAAACAGTTTTTAAGACAGAAGTAATGCAGTCCTCACACCCATCATTCTGCAGGTGGGTGATTGCCCACATGATTCCGAGAGTGGGTGCTGGGGGTATGGATTGAACCTATACTGCTGGTGGGGCTTGTTTCTTTTTTAAAAAATTCTGTTATTCCATTATGACCTTGTTTTCTTTTCTTTCTCCCTTTTTCTTTCTTTCTTTCTTTCTTTCTTTCTTTCTTTCTTTCTTTTCTTCCTTCCTTTCTTTTTGTTCCCCTGTGGCTCCTTTTAAGAGTAGAGTGTGGTAGAAATTTCAATTGATTTATTAGTGTGTTATATTAGTAAAAGTTTTATGTGTGGAGTATTTTATTTTACAGGCAGCAGAATGGCTGAGACATCTGTTAGAATGTGAGAGGAACTTATCCATCAATCAGAAGCAACTGGGAGAAACAGCTATTGAAGCAAGGAAGCTCTTTACAGAGTTTTATGGGAATTCAGACACATACAATCCTCCTGTTGGTTAAAAAAATCCACTCAGGGCACTCATTTTAGCCCTCTCAGAGTTGTGGCATTGAGGAGACAGTATGTCCACTGGCATGCGTGGTAAGGTGGGAGCATTATCTGTCACCTAACATTGGGTCTGTGAATTCTTTGGCTGTAATATCTGTCTGTGGTTTGCCTCAGAACCAATGAAAGCATTTTTTTAAAAATATATTTGCCCTAGTCTCTCATGGTGTGAAATGGAGCCCCGAATTCATAAATGTTTAGAGCTTTTAGTGATGCATGGCCAGAACTAAAAGGAATGTAACTGGGGTTATATGAAATACATTTCAAAACCATAATGACAGGTTTCTTCTACTGTCATATTTAAATATTGTCTCATGACAAGATAGTGGTGCAGCAATAAAACAAGATGCTCTGCAAGGCAGACCCTCATGGTAAGGTTGCAGGTTCATGTCTAGAGACTTCCCCGAGTGTGCTGGCCAATGTGTGCGTGTGATTGAGGGTTGGCTCAGGTCAAGGGCGGATCTCAGTCTCAAGACCCTATCAGGAGTGCTGTCTCTTTCTCTCTCTTTCCTTCTCTTACTTATAGAAGAAAGAAATCAACTTTAAAAAGAAAAAGAAAAAAAAAAACATTGTCTTTACTTATTTCAGTTCATCTGTGATTTGTGTTTGAGAAGAAAGCAACAGGAAATATATTCCAGCACTCTGGCGAGTCAAGAAAATAAGATGTGATCTGTCATAGAGGAGATGGAAGTATTAGGATCCTGTAAGGAACTGATGGTGCATGCCAATGAGGCAGTCGAGAGCAGTTTAAAAGAAACTATTTTCATGGTATGATTGGGGTAAGGGAAAGCACAGGGATTGGGTAAGTGTCCGAGGCTTCCCTAGTGGGAACCACTAAACTTGATGGGGGGAGGGGGGTAGGATGACAGCCAGAACTTTAGCTGTAGAAGAGGGTCCCCCAAAAGAGGCCATCTGGAGAGAAACGACCTGCTACACAGCCATTGGGAAACTAGGGGACTTCACCCTTCTGCTACCCTCCCAATTCCTGCCAGCCCCTCCTGCTGGTCAAACCCAACTGGAGTCAGAGGGCAAGGAAGATGGTTGACCCAGTCCATGTAGACCAGCCTCCTAGGCACTGTGAAGATTGAAGAGGTGGGGAGAGTGGGTTTAAATGGAAAATATCTAGCACAATGGGTATCTTACCCCACATGCAATTCCATGGGCAGCCCAATTCCTTCATTTGTTTGGCAGTTTTAATTTATTAGATATAATAAACATTGGTAAACTTGCTAGCTATTGAGCAGTGTTGGTATACTTGGGAAACCTTCTACATTAAGGGCAAGATAGAAGACAGAAAACCTGCTACCGTAGTCCCTTATTTTCAACTAGCTTATTAGCGTATAAACCAGTGTCCTCTGATTGGATACATACAAGTTCAGCAGAGGCTTACTTAGAAAAGGAAGCTTTGCACAGAATCCATTTTGCTGCCAAAGGTGGTGAGAGAGGTTATTGGCTCTTAGAGTCAGCAGAGGTTTTAAGTTGAGCTCCCGTGACTGAGGGTCTCATGCACAGCAGAAATAGTGGGTCTGCTAGTGCTGGTTGTAGCTTCCGTAAAGTCAAGTTCCTGTCAGCATCTACCTCACGATTGCATCTAGTGCTCAGTGCTGGCTGCAGTGGCTGTCCTCAGCAGGCTAGTTCTGAAAAGTGGGGTTGCGTCAGAAAGCTGACCTTTAGGTCTATTTCATTAGCCTTCTCAGCGATTTTGTAAGATACACAACATCCTGATAATGAATTACTTGTCTGCCTAATCAGCCAGAGTCAGTTTCTGATGCTAGCAACCATGGACCCTGAAATACGCAGCATTTCTATTTTTGTATCTACTTTTATTTTTTATTCTCTTATATTTATCTAAATTAGATACGTAATAAGACTGGGGTGCGTGACAGAATAAGAAATATCCTAGCTAATTCAGCTTTCTATCTGGAGCAAGAAATGCTGCTATGCACATGTTTGCATTTTTAAAATACACAATACATTGAAATTGAGACCTTAAGATATCTGGATGGGATCTTTTCTGTGAAATGCCTGTGCTTTGTAGGTAATTAAACATCACAGTAGAACGCAGTTATCTAGTCTCCTAGTTTTATGATTTCTTATACATGCTATGGACAACTGTGTTGAGAAAAATACAAACTGAAATACAAAGCTAAGAGAACCCAGTCATGCAACCTGTAGCTTTGGCACCCATTTACTGCATAATCTTGAGCAAAGCCTTTAATTCCTCTGTCTCTCCTTCCAGATCCAGAAATGAGAAGCCTATAATATATGATCTTTGAGTCCCTTTGAGCTCTAAAATCCTTTGTTACATGTGTTTTTTGATTGTTTATTTGTTTGTTTTTTAATCTTGAGAAAATATGCTTCCCTTTGTCTGGATTTTAGGTCTTGAGGAACTATACAGTTTGCAAATCACTTCAGACACAGGGCTCTTGCTCTAGTGAGAATAGTTTGATCCTTGACAGGGAAAATCATTATCTATTATTTTTACACATGGCGAGTCATTCAAACTTTGCTAAACACAAAAATCTTATTTAGTCCTTAAGCATGACAATTTATGGCCTATGTACAAATTAATGTTAATTTTTCTATCAAAAGTAAACTGAAAACAAAGCAAGGTCATTTAAAAAATTTTCAAAGAGATTTTTGCTAAGGGCGCATGTGCTTGCCAGAGAGACAGAAAAGCAAGAAATCATCTCCTGGGGGGATGGTCACACTGCAATCCCTTCTCCTCCATTCCCCTCTCTGGATTTTGGGCATGTATGCACACATGCCCAGCATGAGTTTTAAGCCACTGGGTCCAGGACCTGAATCGTGGTCGACTATGTGGGAGTCCAGTGATGCCATCATTATTCCATCTGCTGACCCTATCAAGATCAATTTTTTAAAAACAGCTACTGGATTTCAAGTAAAATTTAGCAGGAAGTTCAGATTTAGGCATTGTTACCTTTCCTAAACACATGGCAAGGATGGGTAAATTATAAAATGAAGTTGAACTGTTTTAAAAATGGATGAACAACAAACAAAAATGACATTGCAGAGGTCATGAAAAAACATAGATTACCATGTTCATGAATGAAGAAAGGAAGTGAACATGAAAGGGTGGGTGGGCTGCAGCCACAGGCCTGCTGGTCCCCAGGCCCAGAATCCAGCAGGGGTGGCTCGTGTCTGGGGTCTGTCCTACCTGAATTTGTACCAATGCTCTCACACAGGTGAAGCTGCACTATGACATAGGGGACTCTGGGCCCCTGGGAGGTAAGAGGACACAGACACTGCCTTGAAACCAGGAGAAGATCCAAGACACACGTCGGTTTAGTGACTGAACCTGAGATAACTGTGATGTGGCCAAAGCCCAGCCCTGCGCTGACCTTATAGCACCTGGTTCTGAAATGGGATTCCAGGAGGCCAGGTAAAAAAGACAATCACAAAACCTCTGGATTTGGAGAAATGGATACAGAGTGAGAAGAGAGAAAAAAGCAGACTAAAAACAAGCACTACCACCAAGAGAATACTTTAATTCAAAGTAAACTTGCAGATCAATATTCTGAAATTCATGAAATATAATCCTCAAAACTACAGTCAACAAAAGAAGTCTAATCTTTAAAAAGTTACAGTCAATAAAAAATGAATTTAGTCCAGAAGGAAATTGATTTTAATGAACAGTGTGAAACAAAAAAACTCAAAGATGAAAAGAATCAAGAGCAAATGAATGTGCCAAATAAACAAATAGAACTCTTGGAAATGGAAATGGAGTCATTTAAAATATATTTAATATTTAAAAATGCTTCATATGTAGAATGAACTGTAGACTCAGCAAAGGAAATACTGGCGACTGAGATGATCAGAGGGAGGAATTCACCCCAAATTCAACCCTGAAAGACAAAGACTTCAAATATACAAAAGAGTGGTTACATGCTTATAATTTGCATCTTTGAAAAAGAGAGTAAAAGAATGACAAAGAAGCAACATAAGGTGTTTGATGTAAAAGTAATGGCTAAGAGTTCTCTGGAGCAAAAGACATAAATCTCCAGGTTGAACGTTTACTCTTGATAGCAAAAGTAAATAAAAATAAATCCCCACCTAGGAACATGGTAGTGAGATGTAGAACATAAAGAAAAAAGTTAATATTAAATATGCCAGAAAGTAAACACAGATTATTAAGAGGAAGGAGGAGAAGAGTCTTAGACTTCTCAGCACCAATAATACTAAATGCTACAAAACACAATGGAAAAGCAGTCTTGGAAGTGCTGAAGGAACACAACTTTCAACCTACACTGTTAAATCCACCTAAATCACAGTTAAGGGACAGAGAAAAATTAAAATATTTCTAGACACACAGAGTAAGAACTATTTGTAATGCTCAAACCTCCACTGAAAGAGCCATGGTTTGGCCAACTGTGCTTTCTCCCTTGACCCTCTTCAGTGGTTCTCCATTCCTAGACCCGTCCTACCTCTTTCTCTTCCCTGTCTATGCCATGCTTTGATGCCCTGATCTTGCTCATGTCATTACCTCTTTCTCCCATCTTTCCTTTTCCTCACTTAACTCTTCATCCACAATGGACATAAACCAACTGCATTTTCATTACCCTCGAGTAGCCAGCCACATCTGTGCCCTAGAGCTTCTTCCCTATGCATGCAATCTAACCATCAGGACTGAATTTGTGCAGGGGGTTGGGTGCAGATGAGAAATACGAGTGCCTGAGAAAAAGGAAGAGCTTCTGGTTAAAGCCAGAGAGGTAGGACAGGAGGAAACACTGAGAATTCCAGCTATTGCCATAATGATCCACGCATCCCTAGTATATGTGCGTGTGTGTGTGTGTGTGTGTGTGTGTGTGTGAGAGAGAGAGAGATGAGATGTTGAGACAAGGTCACTGAGACTATACTTTCTAAAATGTGATTTCCCTCAACACACGTGTGTCAAATCAGAAGCAGGCAGTACAATGACTCTGTTTCCTGCCATTCTTGGGGAAGAGGTTTTAATGGAATTTCCCATCTATGAGAGCCATTCCCGCTTGTGCTGTGAAACTGCCGTGGATAGGGCTCTTTGCCGACAAGACTATGTTGACTGGGCCTGACTTTCCCCCAGCCCACAGTCTCACCGGAAGCCTCGATTCTCCGATTCTCCTTCTTTGATGGGGTTGTTCCGTCTGTGCCGAGCACTCCAGCTTAGCAACTGTGTCTTCTTTTCAGATTTTGGAATTAGTGTGTTGCTTTGAGGATGGAATGTGTCTGTGGAGGTTTTAGAACAAATAAAGACCTATAGCTATTTTACTGTAGCTTGCTGGCCTCCTGGTGAATTTAACAGCCTATTCCATCGAACAACTTTTAAAGAGACTTCACAAAAACAAAATGAAGGTCGTTTCTGAGGACTTTGACACAAATTTAATTTTCCCAAAGTATTGCATAGGTAAAAGAAGAGAGTTTCTAAACATAAAAATTTTTTTAATTAAGGAGAAATATAAGAAGTAGATGCATCTCTGAAAAGTCCAGTAATTTGATAGATCTGGTAAAAAAAAATAAGGAATTAAAAAATGCACCATCTCTTGGATGATTTGCAAATGAAATGTATTTTTATGACATTTGTTACTCTTTACTTTGATTACAAACAAAATATAGAAAAGGTCAGACAGAGAGAAACTTCGTTTTTTGTGTTTTTTTTCTTTTTTTTTGGCACTGCCCCAGAGATATAGACACTATTAACTCTTTTTCTTTTTTGTAGAGGGATTTTTGCTATAGGGTATGTGTACTCTCTGGAGAGATAGAGAAAGACAGAGAGAAAGCAAGAAATCATACACACACACACAGACACTCACACCCAGGGAGATGGCCATGCCACAATCCCTTCTCCTCTAGTCTCTTCTCAGGATTTTGGGCATGCACTTACATGCATCTAGCCTGAGTTTTAAGCCACCAGGTCTGGGACATGAACCACAGTTTACTATGTGTGAATCCAGCAACGTAACCATTACACCATCTGCTGGCCCCAGCACAATTAACTCTTGAAATCTATTATTTTATAAACTATTTTCTTCTTTTTATATATAGTAATTAATTTACTATATTATAACATTTTCTTATGAACTTTAATATTACTACTTTAACATAAAATAACATTGTTTGGGACCAGCAGTTAGCGTAATGGCTATGTTGCTGGACTCCCACGTAGTCGACCGTGGTTCGCGTCCTGGACCCGGTGACTTAAAACTCACGCCGGGTGCGTGTGCATGCGTGCCCAAGATCCCGAGAGGAGGATGGAGGAGAAGGGATTGTGGTGTGGCCATCCCCCGTGGGGGGGGGTGATTTCTCACTTTCTGTCTCTCTGTCTCTCTCTGTCTGGCGAGCATACGTGTCCTATAGCAAAAACCTCTCCAAAAACAACAAAACAAAACAAAAAAATAACATTGTTTTATGATTACAGGGTATTCAACTATGTAAATATTTCATAATCTATTTAACCAGTCATCTACTTTTTGGCTATTTGACTATTTCCAATTATTCATGATAATAAACAATGCTTAAGAAACACCCTTGTACAAAAATCTTGGTTGCATTGAATCTTATCTTGGATTATCTTTTAAAGTGACTTCTGAGACACTTTTTATTTCTTCCAGAACACTGGAGTAACTAACTTGAAGGGTTTTTACCTTTTTCGAGAGAGGTTTTCGCTATGAGGTGTGTGTGCTCCCTGGAATGACAGAGTAAGACAGAGAGACAGAAAATGAGAAATCACCCCTTGAGGGGTGTCTATGCCACAATCTCTTCTCCTCCAGCTTCCTCTCAGGAATTTGGTCACACACATGTGACTCTTCTGACCGGCAGAGTCACCTGAGGTGCACACAGAATAACTACTCAAAACATAGAGATCTCTGTCAAGAGGGAACGAGAGAGGCCATACCAGCTCTGCACCTGCTAAACCTCTCTCATCTTCTGTATTTATCAGGGCAAAGGAGGAAGGAAAGTTAATTTCTTAGAGAAAGTTGTTTTTTTAGAGAATCAGAAAAATAGGGGTATTACCAGAACATGTTGATTTCACTATCGATTAGAGGGGAAGACTAAACGATGCCAGAGACTGGACAGAACACCTTGAAATCTGGAAAAATACATTTATCAGATTGCACATCCATCTAAAGGCCTCCTATGGTTTGCAAGCAGGAAGGCCACATTTACTGAACACGCATTCACTCATTCACTCAGAGTCCATAGATCCATGATGTTCTGGAAGCATGGCATTTCTATTGTTCTATAACACACACACACACACACACACACACACACACACACATGCCCTACAGGAGTTCTAAACTGCTGATTCCAGGACTTGAACCATGGTCCACTATGTGGGAGTCCAATGAGGTATCCATTATGCCATCTGCACTTGAAGATTTTTTTAAGTGCCCTTTTTTTTTTCTATCACAGTCTCTCCTGGGAGAGTTGACATCCTGGTCACAGTGGTGTCAATTACTGGAAAACTTGATGTCGGTCACTAAGTTGGATGTATCATTCTTAATGGTTGGTCTTGTGATCATTATGGAGATCTGGAATTATTTCTGCCATTCCATTCAAACCAATTAAACACACACACACACAAATCCTGAAATGATCCTCATGTCAACTTCTTGATGCAGTTGAAATTAATTTTGATATGCTTACATTGAGATTGAACACTATTCTCTGAGAATTGTTATTTTGGAGTATACACACACACACACACACACACACACACACACAGAGTCCATGCCTCCCACCTAGTAGCTAATATAATCATTAAGTTTGAATTGAGCCAGTGCTAAAATAGTTTATCACCTTCTGAGTTTGGACTTTATTTAGAGTTAATGCACTAAGCATCCACAAAACTGAATGTTAATGTAATCTGTTTATAAACTTGTTATTACAGTGATAATGGGATTTATTTAAAGATTTTTTTTGGTCCCACTACTTGTTCTTTTCCTCCCTTACCTCACTATACAGTTACATTATACGTTTTTTTAAATAACAGAACTTTCCAGAAAGTGTCTTTAGTCAAGGACACACACACACACACACAAATATGCATGTATTTTCTTTCTGAGGGCCAGTCTAATTATAGATATTCTGGTAATCTTAATATGTTTCATAAGGCTAAATTAAATTTTGAGCTTTAATTTATATATATATATTTTTTTAAGAATCTATTCATGTTTTTCATGAGAGAGAAACACACACCTGCAGTAGAGTCCCCACCCCGAGTCTCACTTAACCCAGATCTCAGGCAGACGGTTGCCCAGCATGCCAGCGTGCTCAGAGAGGTGCCAGGACGTGAACCCAGGACCTTTCCCATGTTGGTTCAGTTGAGCCATCATTGCATTTCCTGCTGGTACTTTACTGTTATTTTTTTTTAATTGCCAGAGGGCACGTGTGTTCACCAGAGACAGAGAGAGAGACAGACAGAGAGACAGAGAGAGAGAAAACATTCCCCCTCGATAGGATGTGAGCATGCTACCTTTCCTCTGTTTCTCCATCCCGTCATGACTTGGAGCAAGCATGGACACATACCCAGTGTGTTTCTCAGGTCACTACAGCCAAGATTCAACCGCGGTTGGCTATGTGAGATCCAGCTCCCTATGTACAGGGTTTAACCACTGTGCTACAAGGTTGACCTACATTGCTTTTTCTTAATTGGTGGGGTTTTGTTTTGTTTTGTTTTTGTTTTTGTTTTTTTGAGAGTACGATACCTAACTGTGTAATTATGGCATACAATAATTCTCATCATTTTGTCTCTACTAAAAACGTGCCAAAAATGCAGGTTTGTCCCAGCTGACCTAATTACTGACAAAGTAAGCCTGGCTGATTAAAAGAAATTCTTTCTTTGCCCCTTGAATATAAAAACCATGTTCTGAGTGTCTTGAGTTTCCAGGGTTTATGGCAAAAGCAATGTATCTTAAGATACATCAGGCTTTCTGGCTGGAAACAAATAACTAGGGGAAATGAGCATAATGAAAGCATAGAATTACCAAGGCAATTCTTAATATTTTTAGCAATCCTGATCCCAGAAGAATTATAATCAGTTTTTAATAAAAGCCAACTCAAAGGCAGCAGTGTAGAACTTAGCATTCATGCCACCTTTCATAACCATGGCTTGTTTTCTTATAAACCTCTATTACCCAATTTCTAAAAATTGGATAGTGCTGCCTTGCTCATTAAATAGCTTACATGAGTTCAGACTAACAAGATGCCAGAGAAAGACTAACAAGATGCCAGAGAAAGAAAAAGAGAAGCCTTCAAAAGAGCTGGGAGAGGAGCCCAGAGGTGAAGTAGAGGCTGTGCTGAGAGTTTGAGGCGATCTGGGACATGACTCTAATCACCACACACCACCCACTCCTGAGCCAGAGCACATTTAGGGAGCACAGAGTGCTGATAAGATAAAACCTCCTTTGTTCTCTTTCTTCATAATAAAAGAAATTATGCGGCTTTCCATTATTCATTTGTAACTCAAGGTGAATTAGAGTTGGGAAATCAGGAGAAGTGCTGGGGTCGGTGTGTACGGACGTTCCTAAGGCTGCAGCATGGCATTTCTATTGTTCTATAACACACACACACACACACACACACACACACACATATATATATATATATATATATGTGGGAGTCCAATGAGGTATCCATTATGCCATCTGCACTTGAAGATTTTTTAAGTGCCCTTTTTTTTTTCTATCACAGTCTCTCCTGGGAGAGTTGACATCCTGGTCACAGTGGTGTCAATTACTGGAAAACTTGATGTCGGTCACTAAGTTGGATGTATCATTCTTAATGGTTGGTCTTGTGATCATTATGGAGATCTGGAATTATTTCTGCCATTCCATTCAAACCAATTAAACACACACACACACAAATCCTGAAATGATCCTCATGTCAACTTCTTGATGCAGTTGAAATTAATTTTGATATGCTTACATTGAGATTGAACACTATTCTCTGAGAACTGTTATTTTGGAGTATACACACACACACACACACACACACACACATATATATATATATATATATATATATATATCTGTTCCTGTACACTCCCAGTATATATATATATATATCTGTTCCTGTACCTTCCCAATGCCAATTCATTAAGTTTATCAGATCCATGATGCACATTTTAATTAACACCACTGTTAGGCAAGTACAGTTCTACAATATTAATTGAACTTGAAGAGAAACTTGATGGTCTTCACATATGGTTCAGTACTATTTAACATGAGTCAGAAAAAAAGACATCTTTGACTCAAAAAACTGCCGCCCTGACATTAATAGTCTCTCTTAAATCCCAGCAGGCAGAAAATGAAGTCATTTTGGACTAAAGCCTACAAATACAATGACTTCAGAACACAAAATCTCCAGTTAGGGAGGAGCTCATAATAGTCACACTAATGAGAAGGAGAATTTAAACTCTCTTGGACAATAGTAAAACTGCTTACACTCAGACACACAGCAGAAAAAGGGGGGAGGGACAAAGGGAATGCAACATTTTTCTCCTGTTTATCTGTTTCATTTCATTGTATATATATATATTTTTTTAAGAATCTATTCATGTTTTTCATGAGAGAGAAACACACACCTGCAGTAGAGTCCCCACCCCGAGTCTCACTTAACCCAGATCTCAGGCAGACGGTTGCCCAGCATGCCAGCGTGCTCAGAGAGGTGCCAGGACGTGAACCCAGGACCTTTCCCATGTTGGTTCAGTTGAGCCATCATTGCATTTCCTGCTGGTACTTTACTGTTATTTTTTTTTAATTGCCAGAGGGCACGTGTGTTCACCAGAGACAGAGAGAGAGACAGACAGAGAGACAGAGAGAGAGAAAACATTCCCCCTCGATAGGATGTGAGCATGCTACCTTTCCTCTGTTTCTCCATCCCGTCATGACTTGGAGCAAGCATGGACACATACCCAGTGTGTTTCTCAGGTCACTACAGCCAAGATTCAACCGCGGTTGGCTATGTGAGATCCAGCTCCCTATGTACAGGGTTTAACCACTGTGCTACAAGGTTGACCTACATTGCTTTTTCTTAATTGGTGGGGTTTTGTTTTGTTTTGTTTTTGTTTTTGTTTTTTTGAGAGTACGATACCTAACTGTGTAATTATGGCATACAATAATTCTCATCATTTTGTCTCTACTAAAAACGTGCCAAAAATGCAGGTTTGTCCCAGCTGACCTAATTACTGACAAAGTAAGCCTGGCTGATTAAAAGAAATTCTTTCTTTGCCCCTTGAATATAAAAACCATGTTCTGAGTGTCTTGAGTTTCCAGGGTTTATGGCAAAAGCAATGTATCTTAAGATACATCAGGCTTTCTGGCTGGAAACAAATAACTAGGGGAAATGAGCATAATGAAAGCATAGAATTACCAAGGCAATTCTTAATATTTTTAGCAATCCTGATCCCAGAAGAATTATAATCAGTTTTTAATAAAGGCCAATTCAAAGGCAGCAGTGTAGAACTTAGCATTCATGCCACCTTTCATAACCATGGCTTGTTTTCTTATAAACCTCTATTACCCAATTTCTAAAAATTGGATAGTGCTGCCTTGCTCATTAAATAGCTTACATGAGTTCAGACTAACAAGATGCCAGAGAAAGACTAACAAGATGCCAGAGAAAGAAAAAGAGAAGCCTTCAAAAGAGCTGGGAGAGGAGCCCAGAGGTGAAGTAGAGGCTGTGCTGAGAGTTTGAGGCGATCTGGGACATGACTCTAATCACCACACACCACCCACTCCTGAGCCAGAGCACATTTAGGGAGCACAGAGTGCTGATAAGATAAAAGCTCCTTTGTTCTCTTTCTTCATAATAAAAGAAATTATGCGGCTTTCCATTATTCATTTGTAACTCAAGGTGAATTAGAGTTGGGAAATCAGGAGAAGTGCTGGGGTCGGTGTGTACGGACGTTCCTAAGGCTGCATGTAGGGAGAGCAGAATCGGGGCCTAATAAGATGAGTGTGGACTTATTGCCAAGACTGACCAGGCTAGAAGGATGGGGCTGGGCTTCTCCTTAGGGAATATGAGCCAGTAAGTGACCAGATGTCCCATTCCTCGACTCAACATGTAGAAAATAGAAACTGGCCTGGCCTACATGGTACATTTGGTAGCAATGATGGACTACAGTGCTGGAGGCCACATGGCCAATGGCTGCTTTGGATCCCCAATCTGGGCAGCCCGAAATGTGCCAGGCGTGTGTGTGTACACAGGCTCCTGATGAACTGGAAGACCATAGGAAGGAGCTCTTGGCCTAACAGATCCTGGTGAAGCCTCTTTCCTCTCTCTCTCTTCCTCTCTCTCTCTCATTCTCTATGAATGTGTGTGAGAATAGTGAATGAAAAATAAATTTTAAAATTTTTTTGTAAAAAAGAAGATAGGAACCACTGGGGGAGGGTTTACTGGGTTTTATATACCAAGAACAGTAATAAATGCACTCGCCCTTAGAGTTTACAAAGCACTTTAATCTTTCCTTCATTTCCATTCCATGGGTACACTCAAGAGGAATGATGCCTGAAATAGTGTGTAATTCCCAAGTTGCCAGGGAAAGATTCGGTAAAGGGTGTTTAGTGAAATTGTGAGATCCAGAATCTGAGGGAGTAGTTGGCACACGACAGTGTGCAGCGATGTGTACTGTGCTGTACCGGAGGGCTCGCCCAATAGGCTCTATTTGTTCTGCTCCCCTAGGAGTGTACTTATGGAGTGGAGGAACCCCAGGGATGCTGTACTGCTTTCCGGAACCACCGATGTGCAGGCAAATCTTACCCAATGTGGTCAAGAGGGTCCAAGAAGACCTTGCTGTCCACAAGCCTCCATATCTCTCCCAGATGGACACATGACATTTCCAGAGGGAAGTAACACTATTTATCCATTTTCCAATCTAGTAAATCTGGTATTTCTAAATTCATAAGTCTTTGACCAAGACTGACCTCTTTCCCACACCTCAGATCCCCAGTGCATGATTTGGAAATGGGAAAGAGATAAAATACCCCTCGCAAAGTTTATAAGCAACATGAAACTTCCAACTTCTCACTCACTAGGACCCAAGACACAATCTGCTGTCGCTGTCTACATGCTTCTTTTTGGAGAGGTTTTTGCTATGGAGTGCATGCACTCACCAGAAAAATAGAGAGAAACAGAGAGACAGAAAGCAAGAAATTGCCCCCTGGGGGGGATGATCACACTGCAATCCCTTCTCCCTTCTTCTCTCGGAATCTTGGGCATGCACGCACACACACCTCGCGTAAGTTTAAGCCACCAGGTCCGGGACTCGAACTGTGGGAAGTCCATCATGCCAACTGCTGATCCCCTACATGCTTCTTAACAAGAGAGGATTGTACTGTTGTTTTCCCATAAACTTTTTTTTTTTAATCATAGCTCATTGCACTGCTAACACAAATCACTCCATCTTCAAGGGGCCTTAACTCCCAGAGAAGTATTGCAGACAAAGACAACAGTTCTTCAGGGTTGCCATCTACAATGGCCTCGTGCCCATGGTGAAAACCTGTGATCCTAAAGTCCTGTGTCATGAATGTAGCAACACCAGCTGTGTGAGTCCAGTAGTCAGAGCTATCCTGAGCATTAGCAGGCTAGTGGGAATATAGTGGGGGTCCTTTGCTCTGGAAGACGGGGAAGGCATTCAATGGAGGTGCTCATATTTCTCTCTGCTCAAGTCTAAGTAAATCCATATTCAGCCTCATAGCCCCAGGAATAAGGGATGAAGTTCCTGGAGCTGCTAGAAATGGGTCAGGAGTTCTCTAGGTCTTGGGTTAGGCCTGCAAGTTAGTCTGTTAAATGCCCACTTGGGGTTCAATGGTAATGGGCCAATGACTATGGGGGGTCATTTAAAGTTGGGTGGATAGTAAATAGGGCCTTAGCTGTCCTCTCAGGGTCTAAGCAGCTGAGTCACAGGGTAGAGTTTCTCTGGGACTTTTCATTGTTCTGTCATTTTGGTTTAGTAAAGAGAAAACACAGTAAAGGTGATTCAGCAAGAGAGAAGTAGCATGGAGGGAGATATAAAGGCAAAGAGAAACTTGGAGGATGAATGATTCAAGAGCGCAAGGAAGAGCAGGAGAGGGATTAAGCAGTTACTGAAACTACCTCCTTAGTGTCGGATGTCCACTGTTTGCACCTCACTTTTTGCATTTTTTTGCATTTATTTCATAGATAGAGACGTAAAGAGTAGGGACTGAGGTATCTTTGCCCAAGAGCATACAGTTAAGCAGCCAGAGATTTCCCAGTCCCTCATTTATCTTCTGACCTTTTAAGACGGAAATGCCTTATTGTTGAAGGCTTAAACTAGGATACTTTCTTCAAAACTTCTCACTCACTGGGCCCCAACACACAATCTGCTGTCGTCGTCTACATGCTTCCTAACAAGAGAGGATTGTATTATTGTTCTCCATAATTTTTTTTTTTTTAAGATAGGTTTTTGCTATAGGGCGCATGTGCTCACTGGAAAGACAGAGAGACAGAAAGTGAGAAATCACACCCCAGAGGGGATGACCATGCCACAATCTCTTCTCCTTCACCCTGCTCTTGGGATTTGGGGCATGCATGAACACGTGCCTGGCATGAGTTAAGCTGCCAGGTCCAGGACTTGAACTGTTGTTGGCTATGTGGGAGTCCAGCAACATAACCATTATGCTATCTGCTGCTGCCAGTTCCCATAATTATACTGAAGCATCAGAATACTGAAATGCAATTATAGAATGTGTGATATAAAAGCAACTTTTGAAATCACTGAACACAGCCTCCTCATTTTTCACATTAGAAAACCGAATGCAGTTCAGAGAGGTTAAAGAGGTTTACCCAAGTCACATGGCTACAACTGCAGCAGATACCTTGATTTTTGCTTTTTCTATTTTTTAAAGAATTATTTATTTAACTCTATTCATTCATTTATTTATTTATTTTTTTTTTTTTGGAGAGATTTTCACCGTAGGGCGCGTGCGCTCGCCAGACAGAGAGAGACATAGAGACAGAAAGCGAGAAATCACCCCCCAGGGGGGATGGTCACGCCGCAATCCCTTCTCCATTCTCCTCTCAGGATCTTGGGCACGCACGCACACGCGCCCGGTGTGAGTTTTAAGCCACCGGGTCCGGGACACGAACCGCGGTCGACTATGTGGGAGTCCAGCGACATAGCCATTATGCTAACTGCTGGTTCCCCATTCATTTATTTTTATTTGACCGGAGAGAGAGAGAGAAGGTGAGAAAGCAAGCCACTAGGTCCAGGACTCAAACTGTGGTTGGCCATGTGTGAGAGTCCAGAGCCTTAACCATTACACCATCTGCTTGTCCTGATACCTTGGCTTTTAGGCAACTAAAAATTCTCACCAAGAATCTTACCAGGCATAGATTTGTTTCTTCTTCTTTTAAAAATATGTGCAATCCAAAGGATTTAGCATTCCCAGAGAATTTCAGATGGGTAAGCAATAGCAAACAACTCAGTGTGATCCAAAGCACTAATTTGTGGTGTTTTCTTCAAGCGTGTTTTTGGCTTTCAATCTGTTAACTATAAGGAATATTGAATTTAGCAAAGTACATTGAAGGTTTTTTTGCAGCATGTTAGGAACAGCTGAAATCTATTAAATGCTAATCAATTTTACTCTGATGCAGAATGGAAAAAATGTTCCAAAGTTCTCTCCACCCTGAGATATTCTTGGCCATGGGTCTCTGTGCAGTAGTCCCTCCCATCTCAGTCATGTACACTCAGGAACAGGATCCCGGGCCAACTCCCTTCAAATCTGAGAGGAGACCAGAACTCTGTCCAGTTTTTTCCCTTGAAATAAAAGTTCATCCTGAAAACTTCTATTATTAAGAGCAAACGCTGCAGGCTTAAGAACAATGCACATCACAATTGTGAAAATAAGAGAGATTGAAGAAGACAATGAAACCCAGTCACATCCATCCTCCATAGCCACCCATGGGTTTGCCAACAATGTCTATTACCTTATCTTCTGACACCAGTTTTTCCCAAGGCTGTCCTTCTTCAATGAGAGACAGGCAACATAGAAGATTTTAAAACCTGGCAAATTAGGGTTTGAATTTAGGCTCGGCCAGTTATTAGATGTGACATTAGGTAACTTATTTAACCTCCTTAAGCCTCGGTTTATTTTCTTATAAAAAGAGAGTAAGAATAATAACCTTTAAGAATTAAATGATTCAAGTGATCTTTGTACAACATGGTGACTATAATGAATAAAAATGTATCTGATACTTGAAAATTGCTAAGTGAGTAGATTTTAAGTCTTTTCACTATAAAGGGTAAGTATGTTAAGTAATACATGTGTTAATTAGCTTGATTTAGGCAGTTCACAATGTATACATATTTCAAAACATACTATACACCATAATGATATACAATTTTCATTTGTCAATTAAAAATAGTTAAGAAAGTAAGAATTAAATGAGAAAAATTTTATAAATATCTGATACGTAGTGGATGATCAACAAATGCTTTATTCCACACCATTTCTTCTAGTTAATTATTTATACATGTTTGTTCCTATATTTAAGGCATTTTAGTTACTTTCCTATTATTCTACTTCAAATACAGTGATTGTGAGAGAGAGAGAGAGAGAGAGA
>NW_006159660.1:4005151-4012134 GCF_000334495.1 Tupaia belangeri chinensis
ACTTTGGGAGAGAGAGAGAGAGAGAGAGAGGGAGAAAGAGAGAGAGACTGGCTGTCCTGCTATATTTACCCTGGAGGACAGATGGATAAGAATATGTGTAGTAAGAAATCACAAGATGAAGTGAGTAGAACTGGTAACATATCACTCGACTTTGCTCAGAGTTTTGTGTCCTGGTTAACTATTAGTCTCTGACCTTCCGGGCCCAAAACTCACAGCTTTTTCACCTCTGGAAGACATTTTCAGTCATTTATCACCTATTGCCAGCATCAGTCTGCAAATATTTTTGAATCTGCCACTTGGGGGTGAATGTTAGGGAAATGCCTTCCAAATTAAATCTGATCTCATGAATGCCCACTGCTGCCCTTGATATAGTGAGGAGCTTATCACCTTCTACCTGCATGTCGCTGTCCTCACAGTGGCTATAGGCCATCATCCCTAAGCTGCTCCCAGGGACCTGGAAATGCCAAATGCCCCTAAGCAATTGTATTGAGCCCTGGCTATCGGGGTAGGCCTAGGGGAAGCCATTAGACCCACCTACACTGGAGCAAGAGCTCAAGCTTGTTCAGGAGTGCTTGCCTAAAATAGAACAGAAGACCAGATTCTAACCACCTTGTTAGCTTTGAAAGGTTTTCCAAATTTTTACAAAATGAGAAGTTACAGTTCATTTTCAGTTCAGATGAAATGTGCTTTCAAAATGCTAACAGTCTGGTTTTTCGTCCTTGTTGTTCCTCTCATGGTTTGCACAGCTCTGAAACTAGAGGAAAGTTTTGCAGTTGATTAGGATTTGCATTTTAAGTAGCTAGGAACTACTCAGGTATTTTTTTAAAGCATTGATTAAAAAGATACACATAGTAATTATCTATCTTACAGCAAACTGTTATTGTCCTCCAAAATACCAGCGTCCTTGCTTTAATCTTTTCTTTTGAATACATTTATGTAACCCAAATTGTTCTTTTTTTTCCCCAGAAGATAATATAGCTCCAAACGTTTTGTTTTTAAGCAATACTGACAGCCTGATTTATTTAGTAGCCATTCCCCACTCACAGTACCGTTTACATTCTACACAATGTAGAGAATTTATTGCTTGACCATTTGCGTTACTATTGGTACTTTGAAATTTTAAAATGTACAAGTTGTAAACATAGAAGAAAGAACAACCAACCAAAACTAACCAAACTAAGCAATTTTTCATACTAAAGCTATCTGTAGATTTCAGTTCTACATTTATAGTAAATTGATCAAAACATGGAAAAATGACCTAAATCGTGTGCATCTTTGTATGTTTTTATTACTAGAGGTAATAAAGACTATATTCATTAACAAAAATAAATACAAGCCAGGAATATAAAATGACTAAACCCTAACATATCAATACTTAAATTAAATGCAAATGGTCTAAACACACCAATTAAAAGACAGAGATTAGCAGATTGGATTTAAAAACATGATCCAACTACATGCTTTCTACAAGAAACTGACTTCAAGTATAGTGATGCAGGCAGGTTGAAAGTAAAAGAATGAAAAAAGATAAGTCATGTAAGCATCAGTCAAATGAAAGGAATGATTACATGAATAACGAAGTAGACTTCAAAGCAAAGAAAATGTTCCGAGACTGAGAGGAACATTGTAATTAATGAAATTAATGAAGTAATATTATATTTAATGAATATATATAATGAATAATCATATGAAAGAGACAATCCATCAAGAAATGTAGAACTCTTAAATGTATTTGCACTGAACAAGAGAGTTGCAAAGTACGTGAAACAAATACTGATAGAACTGAAAGGAGAAATAGAGGAATCCTGCAAGAAGGGCAAATTGGAATCATTAGCAGATTGGGACCCAAAGAACATGACAGGAGTAGAGAACAGCAGAAGGGGGCTTTGTCCAGCACAGGCTGGGACTCAGGGAAGAGAGTGTACGCTAGGTAAGATGGGGCCTGAGGATTCTGGCAGAGCAAAATGCGAGAGGATTTCAGGAGGCATACCACTGAATTTAGGATTTTTTAAAAACTTTATAGTTATTTATTTAAATGTGTATTATGGGAAAAAACCACACTGGGCACAGTAGGTAGAAACATGATGATGCAGATCACATAAATGAATAGATCTACCATGAAAGTTTCAGACCTTCATACATTATTAATATTTCACTGTGGTGTTTTGGAAGCAGAGTTAGTAAGAATGACTGCCACTATTGTGTCTCCCAGAGGCATCAAGTAGGCTATCATTCTCGCATTAAGACTACGTCCAAGAAGGGGTGGGCTGTCAAGGTTCCTCAAGTATTTACATACTTGCCACCGAATAGGAACACCACTCATTCTGAACCAAGGAAGCATATTGGTTTAGTGACATTAGTCACCCAATTAGCCAATCTTGAACCTGAACAAAGGAGCTCTTCACATATTTAAATCATGCAGCTATTTCTTGTACGCATTTTAAAAATAAATTGTCTTCATTACTTAATCTTCATTATTTTTTAACTTTTGAAAGTATAATATTTTTTGTTTTCATAATGCTTACGCAAGGAGTACATTGAACAAATTGACAACAACACAATTAAAATCCAAATTTTTCTTTTTGTTTGTTTTCTGTATCCCCTTTAAATTCTCTCCAGTGGGGAATGCATTTTTACTACCATTGGGCAATATCCCAGCAAGCCAAGTGTCTTTCTTTTCTAACTCTTAGATATAAGATAATCTGTGGCACGCCCCCCGCCCATCGAGTGGCCCAAAATGGCGCTGAGAGGAAGTGCCTTGAGAGCACATGAGGCAAACAACTTTGAGGAAGTACATTACCCGGAAGGCGTGATCACAACCACCCACCAATCCCTCCGCGCCCCTCCGTGCGTGGACAGTGCATGCGACCTATCAGGACTAGTTCCGCATACGTGAACAGTGCCCTGATTGGTGGGGACTCCTATTTAAGGGGACCGGGATGGGAAGAAGGGCGGAAGCAGCTGTACAATAAAGTCCTGATGAGAAGACTGTCTCCTGGTTGTTCCTGACGCGACAATAATCTTACAATCTTTTATGTACAAAGTCAGTCTTAATTTAGTAATTTGAATGACAAGTCCTAGATTTTAGTCAACACTTCAGTTTCCTCCCTCTCACCTAGGTATTTGGGCATGAATTGATTCCATGTCTTCACTGTTGTGAATAATGCTGCAATAAACATGGATGTGCAAATGTCTCTTTGACAAAGCAACTGCCTGTTCTTTGGGTGAACACCCAAGGGTGGGTTTATTGGGTCATATGATAGCTGTATCTTCGATTTTAAAGAAAGTTTGCTATTTTTCCAGATTACCACCAGCAGTGCATCACAGTTCTCTTTTCTATGACACCTCACTAGTACTTGTAATTCTCTGTTTTGTTTGTTTGATCATAGCCATTCTGGCTGCGGTTAGATGATGCCTCATTGTAGTTTTTATTTGCATTTCCCTTATAATAAGAGATGTTGAACATTTTTCATAGCTTCTTGGCTAGGTCTCTGTTTTCCTTTGAGAAGTGTCTGTTCAGATTGATTGCCCATTTTTAAATTGGATTATTAATATTTTTTGCAGATTAACTGTTTGAGTTCCTTATATATTCTGATTATCAGTCCCTTATCTGAAGTATAGTTTACCAATAGTTCCTCCTAATCTGTAGGTTGTCTCTGTATTTATCGTTTCCTTCGTTGTGCAGAAGCTTTTCAGCTTGATGAAATCCCATTGTCTATTTTTGATGGTCTTGCCCATTGCTTTAGAAGTCTTACTTAAGAAATCTTTGCTGAAGAAAAGTAGGCCCCTGGTCCGCCCACTGCCCAGGATCTGCAATCTGCGCGCCCATGAGGTCCAGTGCCCATTCAGACTTGGCAATCCGTGATGGCAGCAAAGGCGTCAACGTTGAAAGCTCCCCACGCATGGTAGTCTCATCCAGTGTATGCAAGATACTGGCAACATCAGCAAAGGATGGCTTTGATGCAAAGCCACCAGGTTGCCTACAGGAAGGCCGTGGAGTCCTATTTCCCTTCCCCGTGTTACTTGGCTTTCAGAAGGTCTAGGCAGCACACATATGACAGCAGCAGGATCCAGACATCCACAGTGTTAGACCAAGCTTTGTCCAAAAACGAAGAGGCAGAAAGTGGGTCAGATGAGAAGGTGGAGTACGACCTGCGCAACATGGAAATCACCGAAGAGCTCCGCCAGTACTATGCGGAACCCGAGAGGCACAGAGAAGAGCGGCAGCGGCAGCCAAGCAGCTGGGGTCGGTGTCCTGGACTACTACGTGAATGCCGCCCACCGCCTGTACTACAACCCGCGCCAGTCAGTCGAGCCCCCACCCAAGGAGGCCTAGCGAGCGGCACAAGGCCGAGATGCAGCGTTTGTACCGGGACAGCGCCACCAAGATCCTGGCCATGGAGGCTGCGGTGCAGCTGAGCTTCCACAGGCACTGTGACAGAAAGCAGCCCAAATACTGGCCCGTCATTCCCCTGAAGTTCTGAGTCCTGGCACAAGGGCCCCTACATGTTTCTGAAGGGGGTCCCTAATCTCACCCCTTTCCTTTTGGATACACACTCTTCTCTCCTTCTGTACTTTACTCAGGGAAAGGGGTCTTTCTACTGGGAGAGAAGCATGTTCCCCAGAGTCTCAGTGGGGGTGGATGTCATATGCCAGCCACTTGGAAGTCAGAGGCTGTATACTGTCGCCATCATGAGAGTTTCTCTTGGCACCAAATGATGATTTTTGTATATATTACACTTTTTTATATTGCCAATAGCAGTGTTCAATTCATTAAAGTCCTTGCCTAGGGGAGAAAAAAGAAATCTTTGCCTACTCCAATGTCTGGATGCATTTCCCATGTTTTTCTCAAGTAGTTATATAGTTTAGGGCCTCAAATTTAAGGTTTTAATCCATCTTAAGTTAATTTCTGTAAATGAGAGATAGAGATCTAGTTTAATTCTTCTGTGAGTGTATATACAGTTTTCCTAGCACCATTTATTGAAGACTGTCTTTTCTCCACTGAAATGTCTTGACCTTTGTAAAAAATCAGTTTGCTATATCTTGTTGGGTTTATTTCTATATTTTGTATTTTGTTCCATTGGTCTGTATGTTTGTTTTTCTGCCAATACCATGTTGTTTTGGTTATTATGGCTTTGTAATATATTTTAAAGTGGGTTAGTAAGATGCCTCCAACTTTATTCTTTTTTCAAAATATTATTTTTGTGTTCCCAAACAAATTTTATGATTTTTTTTTATTTCAGTGAAGAATGTTGTTAGCATTATGGTAGGAAATGCATTGAATTTGTAGATCATTTTGGAAAGTACTGACATTTTAACTATAGTGATTTTTCCATCCCATGAACAAGAGATGCCTTTCTATTTGTATTTCTTTCTTGTATTTTCAATTTCCTTATCTAGTTTGTTATAATTTCCATAGTAGAGATCTTTCATTTCCTTGGTTAGATTTATTGCTAGGTATTTGGGGCTTTCTTGGTGGCTATTGTAAACATGGTTTCTTTCTTTATTTCTTTCTCATTCTACTGTTAGTGTCCAAAAGTGCTACAGAATTTTGTATGTTGATTTTGTATCTAATGAGTTTAATTAATTCACTTATCACATCAAAGAGTTGGATTCTTTAGGTTTTTCTATGTATGTGATCATGTCATCTTCAAACAGTACCAATTTAACTTGTTCCTTCCCGCATTAGATGCCTTTTATTTCATTTTCTTGTCTAAGGTTTGGCTAGAACTTCTGGTATTAAGCTGAGTAAGAGTGGAGAAATTGGACATCCCTGTCTTGTTCCAGTTCTAAGTAGAAAAACTTTCCACTTTTCCTCATTAACTTTTTTTTTCACTTTAATGTCTTTATTTGTTCTTTTTATTTAATGTCAAAGAAATATTTTATCTTAAAAATTTCTTATTTTTATTTCTTGTTTCTTCTATGCATGTTATTTTATTTATATTTCATCATTTTACATTTTTCAGCATAAAAAAAGAATCTTCCCAACATTAGCACACTGATATTATTAGTCAGTAAAAGATATTATCATACACATCATCCTTAACACATAATTTCAAACTCTCGTGTCTGTTAAATGCTTTTTTTCTTTTCCTCCCTCGTTTCCCTCCTTTCCATTCCCAGCTTCCCAGTGTCCACAGTTGCCTGCCATACTTTGATACCTTCCAATCTTTCAGTTTCTGTAATAGAGTGCAGACATTTGGTATGTATTCAGTGGGGGCATACAATACCTCTCTTTCACAATCTGACTTGCTTCATTCAGCATTAAATCTTCCAAATGCATTCACTTTCTATCAAATGCCAGGATGTCATCTTTTTTTGTTAATGGCTCAATAGTACTCCATAGTGTATATGTGCCATACTTTTTCAATACATTCATCAGTTCTTGGACATTTGGTTTGATTCCATGTCAGCAATTGTGAATAATGCTGCAATAAACATGGATGTGCAGGTGTATTTCCAAATGAATATATTCCTATCCTTTGCATACATACCTAGGAGTGGAATTGCTAGATCCTATGGTAGTTCTATTTATAGGGTTTTTAACATTTTTTTGAAGGTGAAGAGATTAATAAGGGCATTGATAATCCATTCCATTAAATCCTGAAAGAAAACTTTCCAAACCTAGAGAGACATTCAAAGATCCAGGCCCAAGAAATACAAAGGACCCCAAATATAATCAACCCAAGGTCTTCTCCAAGACACATTATAACCATATTGACCAAAACCACAGCCAAAGACAAGATACTAAGATTGGCAAGAGAAAAACGTCAAGTTACCTATAAAGGATATCCCATCAGGCTAACAGCAGACCTCTCATCGGAAACAATGCAAGCAAGGAAAGAATAAGAAAATATATTCAAAGTGTTGAGTGGAAAACAGTTTCAACCAAGAATACTATACCCAGCAATATTATCCTTCATATGAAAACATAAGACAAGGCTCTGCCCCACCCCCCCACCCCAGCAGCCCGGAGCAGCTCC
>NW_006159660.1:4013456-4014843 GCF_000334495.1 Tupaia belangeri chinensis
TTTCTTTTTAACTTTTGCTATAGGGTGTATGTACTTACCAGAGACAGAGAAAGAGAGAGAGGGAAAGTGAGAAATCACTCATCCGGGCGGGAAAGCCATACCACAATGCCTTCTCCCTCAGTCTCTTGGGATTTTGGGCACATATGCATGCCCACTTGGCAAAGTTTTCAAGCTGCTATATCTGGCACTTGAACTGTTCAGTTGGACATGTAGAATCCAGTTCCTTCATGGCTCTGTGCCACCTGCTGGCCCAGTGTTGTTGTATGCAATTTACTAGGTTTTTGTTTTTGCTTTTGTATTGTTTTGTTTTTTGTTTTTGTTTTTCTTTTTGTTTTTGTTTTTAGGATGTTTGCCTTTGCATTCATTGGGGATATTGGCCTATAGTTTCCTTTTTGTTGTGTCCTTAAATACTTTGGGTGTTAAAGTGATGATGGCTTCATAAAATCAATTTAGCAAAATTATCTCAACTTAGATCTTTGGAATAATTTGAGCAGAATTGGTGTTAATTATCCTTTAAAAGATTTGTAAAATTCTGCAAGAAGCCATCCAGACCTGAATTTTTCTTCACTGGGAGACTATTACTAACTCCATCTCATTACTTGTTTTGGACTATTTGGGCTTTCTATTTCTTCCTGACTCAATCTAGGTGTATTGTATGTATCTAGAAATTTATTCATCTCTTATAGACTTACCAATTTGTGGACATATAATTGTTTTTGGTATTTCCTGATGAACTTTGTGTTTTTGTGATATCTGTTGTAATGTCCTTCTTCTCATTTTTTAGTTTATTTACTTTTGAGTCTGTTTTTCTTGATTAGGCTAGCTAATGGCTAACCATTTTGTTTATCCTCTCAAAAAACACCCCAGCTTTATTGGAAGAAGTAACATAATCAAAAGGGCAATTCTCCCCAAATTAATCTACATGTTTAATGCAATTCCAATAAAAATACCAGAAATATTCTTCACAGATCTAGAAAAGACAATCATAGAATTTGTTTGGAATCATAAAAGACCTCATATTGCTAAAGCAATCCTGCGTAAGAAGAATGGAGTAGGAGGCATATCACTCCCTGATCCCAAGATACACTATAAAGCTGTGATCATCAAAACAGCATGGTATTGGCACAAAAACAGACATGTGGACCAATGGAATAGAACAGAAACCCCAGAAGTAACCCTCAAAGCTTACAGCCAACTGATTTTTGACAAAGGATACCAGTCAATCCATTGGGAAAAGGAAAGCCTCTTTAGTAAATGGTGCTGGAAAAACTGGGTATCCACTTGCAGGAAGATGAAACTGAACCCCCATCTTCCACCATTAACAAAAATCAACTCAAAATGGATCAAAGATCTCAACCTAAGACCTCAAACAATAAAACTACTGGTG
>NW_006159660.1:4018283-4049479 GCF_000334495.1 Tupaia belangeri chinensis
AGTGAGTGGAGTGGCAGGAAAATTGAATGGGGGGGGGGAGACATGGAGGGCAACCGTGGATGCCAGGGACAATGTGCGAGGAGGATGGGACATGGCAGAGGGTGGGGGATGGGGAATCTAGGATGGCAAAACAAAAGGCAAGGTATGCAGGACATAAGAATTGGAAAATTATTTGCTGAGAACATGTATGTTGATGTGCTTGATTGAGCCAATATACAGTGTGTTTTGGGTGGAAAATTCATTTGTATGCTGTAATGATGTATAGTGAATTAATGTAAAAAATAAATAAACTTAAAGAGAAGGAAAAAGGCAATGCAATACACTGTAAAGTTATATGCAATTCAATGTAATATAGACAAGATTGTGATGATAATAAATTATTTTAAAAATAAAATTTTTTTAAAATCTGGTTTTTTTTCTTGGAGAGATTTTTGCTATAGGGCGCATGTGCTCGCCAGACAGACAGAGAGAGACAGAGAGACAGAAAGCAAGAAATCACCCCCCCAGGGGGGATGACCACACCACAATCCCTTCTCCTCCATTCTCCTCTAGGGATCTTGGGCACGCACGCACACGTGCCCAGCATGAGTTTAAGCCACCGGGTCCGGAACTCGAACCGCGGTCGACCCTGTGGGAGTCCAGCCACATAGCCATTACGCTAACTACTGGTCCCTAAAAACCTGTTTTGTGGACTTTTTTGTATTGCCCTTTCGTTCTCTGTTCAATATATTTCTGCTTTGATCTTTATTAATTTTTTTTTCTTCTCTTACTTCTGGGTTTTACTTGTTCTTGCTTTTCCAGTTCTTTAAGATGCATTGCTAGGTAGTTCAAATGTCATCAATCTATTTTTCTCTTGTGAGTACTAATTTCTACAAACTTCCTACTTGATACTTATTTTGCTGTACTCCAAAGATTTGAGAGTGCCATATTTTCATTAATATTCTGTTTCAAGATATTTAAAAATTTTGTTCTTAATTTCTTTAGTAGTTTTTAAATCATTCAGGAGTGTTTTTTTTAAGTGTCCATGTATTTGTGTATTTTTGAAAGTACTTTTTGTTGTTGATTTCAAGTTTAATTCTGTTGTTGTCAGAAAAGATGTTATATATGATTTCTACTCTTTTAAATTTATAGAAGCTTGTTTTGTGCTTTATTCAATGGTCAATGCTAGAGAATATTCCATGTGCACCTGAAAAAAATGTATATCCTATATTTGTCGGGTCAAATGTCCTATAAATGTCTGTCAAGTCCATTTGGGTTATGGTATCATTAATTCCAATGTTTCTTTGTTTAATTTCTTTTTAGGTTACCTACCCAATCATGAGAATGGGATATAGAAATTTTTCAGTTAATGTGTTAGAGTCCATCTCTCCCTTTAGGTCTAATAATCTTTGTTTTATGTATTTGAGTGCTTTGGTTTTGAGTGTGTAAATATTTATAATTATTCTGTTTTCTTGGTAAGTTGATCAATAGTATGTAATGATCTTCTTGTCTCGTTTTAAGATTTTAGCTTGAAGTCTATTTAGGAATAGTTATTAGGACAGTTATTCCTGCTTCTCTTGTTTGTTTGTTTATTGTTTTTCATTTGTATGGAATGACTTTTTCCAACTTTTCACTCTCAATCTGTGGGTGTCTTTAATCATGAGATGTGTTTCTTTTAAGTAGCATATAGAGAGTTTCTGAGTTTTTATTCATTCTGCCATTCTATATCTTTTGATTGGGAAGTTTAATCAGTTTACATTCAATATTATGGATATATATGGGTTTAACCTGCCCTTTTGTTGTTTGGTTCCTGGTTGTTTTGTTTCCTTATTTTTTTTTATCTTCTGGTATTGCTCATCTGCTGTTTGTAAGTTTTCCAGAGTGATAAGGATTTAACCATTTCCCTTTCTTTTTTGTGTGTGTAGTTATTTTATTGGTGAGTTTTATGACTTCATGTGATATTTTCTTCCTTTCATTTCCTAATGTAGTATTTCCTGAAGGATTTCTTGAAGAGCCAATCTAGTATCGATGATTTCGTTTAGTTCTCTCTCATCTGGGAATTATTTTATTTCTTTCTATTTTAAAGAATAGTTTTGCAGGGTATAGTATTCTTGACAGGATTTTTCTTCTTTCAGAATCTTAAACATGTTATCTCATTTCCTCCCAGTCTTCCCAGAAGACCCAGCAGGTCTTTTGCTGAGAGGACTGATGTTACCCTAATGGGGTATCCTTTATAACTAACTTTGTACTTACCTCTAATCACTTTTAAGATTTTATCTTTATTGCTGACTTTTGACCTTTTGACTATAATGTGTTTGTAGAGGATTTCCTTATGTTAAATCTACCTGGCAACCTTTGAATTTCCTGGATCCGGATCTGGACCTCTCTTCAGATTTGGCATGTTTTTGATCAATATTCATAACATAAATTTCCTATAATGTTCCCTCCCCCTTCTACGATACTTATTATGTAGATATTTAATCTATTAATGGTGTTCCAAATTTCCCTTATGTTATCTTCATTTTTAACAGTTTTTTCTTTCTTTCTTTCTGATGGTTTGGGCTATTTTTAAGGTTGTGTCTTCAAGTTCAGAGATTTTTCTGAATGGTCTAACTTATTGTTGATATTCTCTATAGGACTTTGTATTTTCTATATTGCAGTCTTCATCTCAAGGATTTCTATTTTTCTTTTTAAAGATATCTATTTCTCTATTGAATTTCTTGTACATGTTTTGAAATGTTTTTCTCATTTCCTGAAATTATTTGTCCGTATTCTCTCATATCTCATTGAGTTTTAATATAGTCAATATTTTGAAATCTATTTTTTAAGAATTATTTTATTTAAGTTTATTTATTTATTTATTTGAATTTGACCAAAGATGAACAAAGTGAGAAAGAGAGAGAGAGAAAGTCACTAGGTCCAGGACTCAAGCTACAGTTGACCATGGAGAGTCCAGCACCCTTAACCACCACACCATTTGCTGGCCCTCTGAAATCTATTTTTAACATTTCTGTGATTTCCTGCATTTTTCCCATTGCTAGTGGAGTTACTGTGTTCCTTTCGAGAATAAATATTTCCTCGCTTTGTCACATTTCATGTGTCTTTGCATTAATGCTTAGGCATATGGTGGAATATTAATTTATTCCTGTAAAGGGGATGGTTTCCCTCATGCCAGTGATAACTACTTCCCTGTGTAGCAGTTGCTTGAATTCTCAGACCATACAAAGTGCACGATGATCCTTCTCCAGGTGAAGTAACTGGGTGGAGATATTGACTAGAAATCAGTAATATCTTCTGTCTTGAAAAGGTTACACACAAGAGAAATGTGGTTACTGGTTGAGGAGTTATGACTCAAAGGGTGCCTACTTGTTTGGATTCCCACTTGTATGTCTCCCTAGAGATGAAGGAAGCTGTCCACCTCTGTGACTGAGTCTCCCCACAGCCATAGCATTCCTCTACGGGTGTTTAGTGGCAGGAGGGAGGGATGTTGGCTGTTGTTAGTGCAGTTGAGACCTCTGTTTGAACTTCCACTGCACTACCTAGTTGTTGGGGATTCTGGGCAGGCCTCTTTGGCCCAAGTAGGTGGGGGAGGGACTTTGGAGAGGAATTCCATGGCACTAACAGGTGCCAGTGGGTGCATAAAGGAGAGACATTAAAGGGGTTTTCACTTTTTTCTACTGTTTCCTCCTATTTACCAAGGAGCAGGGATTCCTGGCACTCCTCTCCATTAGCTTGCCTTCTCTCTCCTCTTTCTATTCACAGTTCAGGAAGATCCCAAAAAGTTTTGCTGCAGACAGCAACAAAAGAGACAGGAAGCTGTTACTGGAGTTCTGAGACAGAGAGAAGGGGTGTGCAAGTGCAGTCCTGCCAGTCAGTCAAAAGGGAATGTCCAGTCTCCTCTGCCTCTTTCACAGGTAAGGGAAGAATGCAGTCATATGCCAAGTTCTGTTCTTTACAACTATCTTCTCTCTGGACTGGTATATATATTTTCTGAACTGTGTAATACTTCCTGGACTCAGGTGCCAGGTCATGTCTACACTAGTAAGTCTAGCTGGGGTGGCCACTGTAGCTGCCCATGTAGAATTGATGGTATTTGAGTGAGTTCTCAGGGATATGAACACTGGCAGGATGTTACTCCTTGGTGGTTTCTCTTCAGCAATGGATCTGTTTTCAAAATGACGCTACTCTGGAGCTGCTTGTGTCCTGGGAGTTGGAATTAACCAGAGCAAGATCCCACTCTGGATTTATGCAGCCCCGAGGATCTCAGAACTTCCTCTCACTAGGCCTGGGGTAATGTACAGTGTTGACTGCCAAGGAGCTAGGAATGCTATCTATAGTAGCACCAGAGTCTGATTTCTTGCTCTTCCTTTTCCAGAAAAGGGGAGTTTTTATTTATTCTAGTCCACTGATCTGAGCTGGATGGGTGCTCTGATTCCTTTTCTATGCTGTTTCTCTCGAGTTTCTGCATTTTAGAAAACTTCAGGTCATTTCATGGTAGATTCAAATGTTCTTCCTTAAAAATTCCAATTGAAACATGTCTGAGAAATTATTATTTTATATCTTGACTGCACAAAGTGAAAGCGAAAGCCCACATAAAGCTTGTCCCTCATGTACTCACTGGTACCTGCGAGCACCATGGAAGTGTCCTTTCTACTCCAGCCAGACTATGCTTCCGGTTCATGCTGAGTGCTGGGTGCTTCCCATCAGCCATCTTCAGTTCTGTCTTTATCTTCCACTCACAGCTAACCTACTTTTTAAAAATTATTATTATTGGAACTTTGTTTTTTAAACATCCCAGTTATAGTAGGCTGGATAATGGCCTACCAAAATATGTCCATATCTAATCCCTGGAAACTGTGAATTTACTTTATTTAGCAAAAGGAGATTTTTGCAGGTAAGATTACATTAAAGATCTTGAACCAGATAAAGAGATTATCCTGGATTATCCGTGTATCTCTAAAATCCATCACAGATGTCCTTATAAGAGAAAAGGAGAGGGAGAACTGATGCACAGATAGAAAACAAGAGGCAGCATGGCCAGAGAGGCAAAGATCAGGGTGACTCGGCTACAAGCAAAGGAATGCCCTTGAGAGGCAGGAAGAGGCAAGGGACAGATTGCCCCCTGAGAGTCTCTGGAAGGAGCATGGTGTGGAGAAGGCATGACCCTACTGACATCCTGATTTTGGTCCAGTGGTGCTGATTTTAGATTTCTGGCCTCCAAAATTGTGATAAAATAAATGTCTACTGGGTACCAGAAGGTGACATGGTGATTAAGGCGCTGGGCACTCCTACATGGCTGAACATGGTTTCAGTCCCAGACCTGGTGGCTTGCTTTCTCACTTTCTCTCTCTGGTCAAATTAAAATAAATAAATGAATAAATAAATTAAATAATTATTTTAAAAAATAAATATTCATTGGTTCTGCGACCTAATTTGTGGTAATATTTTACGATATTCTCAGGAAACTAATATGAGACTTTCAAAAGTTCATGGGAAGAAAGAAATAAAGTATGAATTTGTTTCGTTGCCAAAAATAATGAAAATTCATGTATAGTTTTTTTATAAGATACATTTTCCATGAGTTTTTTGAACTCCCTCTCACACACCAATACTCATAGTTTGTGCTGAACATGGTTTCAGTCCCAGACCTGGTGGCTTGCTTTCTCACTTTCTCTCTCTGGTCAAATTAAAATAAATAAATGAATAAATAAATTAAATAATTATTTTAAAAAATAAATATTCATTGGTTCTGCGACCTAATTTGTGGTAATATTTTACGATATTCTCAGGAAACTAATATGAGACTTTCAAAAGTTCATGGGAAGAAAGAAATAAAGTATGAATTTGTTTCGTTGCCAAAAATAATGAAAATTCATGTATAGTTTTTTTATAAGATACATTTTCCATGAGTTTTTTGAACTCCCCCTCACACACCAATACTCATAGTTTGTATTTGAGAACCACTGTCTCTTCTGAGTGACATTACATGCCTGGATTGTGATTCAGTATGTCTGTCAACAGGTATCCAAAGTGAAATTGGCCTTAGCTGCCATAAGCAAAAATAACTTTGAAATTAGGGTTCAGGGGAATCTCGTGGAGCCTGAGGGCAGGGATCCAGCTGGATCTTAAGAACAGGTGGATCCAGGTAGCATGGACATCCTCTTTCACAATCTCCCTTCCCTTCCTCTTATTATCTCCTTGCTTTCTGCCCTCTCTTGCTGCTGCCAGACTTTGCTGTCACTCAGCCTATTAGGCAGATAATGGCTTCTACCAGCAGCTCTCAGCTGTAAATTATGTTTCCTCAGCTGTTAAATGAAGAAGTTGGCTAATACACTCTGCAAACTCCCTCTGGCTATAAAATCCAATGAAATTCTATTAGGAGTCCTGTGGAGGGTGGGGGTGACAGGAGAGATCACAAGGATTGGTGAGCAGACAACGGGGGTATGAGGATTAGGTGCATGGCAGAGAGGGTGACTGTGGTCTGACACTCAGAGCACTGGGCTTGGACCTCTCAAGGAGTCCAGCGAGATCATAGGCTTGACCAAACAGGAAGACAACTGTTGACATGCAGTGTCAAGAAGGGTCATCTTGACTCTGTACATTTACACTGTCACTATCTTCTTATACCCTGATGGCTGCAGAAACCCTTGCCATGTCCTTGCCTATCTCTAATTAGCATCGATAATTTATTCACTCCTCCTCCTGTTTTGGTAGAAAGAAACCTATTATTTATTTATTTAATGAAAATGAACTACACTGCCCAACTCCAAATATCTATTCCTTCTGAGCACCTCCTCAAGGTCAGTTCAGTTTGCACCTCAAGCCATGGTGTGACTAATCACAGCTATGCCCATGCAGAGTTCAAGAAATTCAACTCCACTATCCGTCGAGACACAAAACGTCACTCTAGGCCTGCTAGCTTCTTGCTGACCCTGATTCTTGAGTTTGGAGACAGTTGAAAACCCAAGGGTATTCTTGCTGAGGCCAACCTAGGTTTCAGGGGTAGGACATCTGTGTCTCTAGACCCTGGCTTTGAGCTGGTTCCTACTCCTGATGAAATAAAACAGTCGAATTTCTTACATAAAAGAAGTTCTTCATGCACATCCCAATTTATCCTTTCTACTTCAACCAGACTATGCTTCTAGTAATTAGTTTGTCCCCTCTAGGCCCTTCGGGAATTTCCACTTTCACTCATTCCCTCAACCATGTCCTTCACCTGGATAGCTTCTGTTTACAAACCACCTCCTTTGAGATACTTTCCTCATTTCATTTACCCATAAAGGGTACCCACACACCCCTTACTCATTAAGCTTGTCACTCTGACTGGTAGTCAGCTATTTACTTCTCTACCTCTCTTCACCCACCAGAACTTCCAAATTGCATCTTTCCCACCTTTATTTCCAGAACTTAGCACAGAGCCTAGAACATGGTAGAAGCCCTGTAAATGCTTAATGATAAGAAAGAGAGTAGAGCCAGCTGATGGCATGGTGGCTGGACCTGGTTCTGGACCTGGCAGCTTGAGAAACATACTGGGCATATGTGCCCAAAATCCTGAGATGAGAATGGAGAAGAAGGGATTGGCCATTCCCCAGGGGGATGCTTTCTCTCTCACGCTCTCTCTCTGGTAAGACCTCATGTTCTATAGCAAACATTTAAAAAAGAGAGAGAGAGGGTCAAGGGTCCCATTTCACCCACCTTCATTATGGCACTTTTTCAATAAAGACCACTGTCTCCTTCCATGTTTCCTATTTTCAAACTGTGATCTCATTTATAATGAATATTTCACCATGAGCATAGTGAAAAATGAGATGCTTAGTGCCCTAAACACAGGAGAGGCGGGATATTTCCTTAGATGAGCCATCTTTTTTTGATCTGTAGTGTCCTAAGGTTTTTCCAACCATGGTAAGTGTTTTGGGAGATCCAGAGAGGAACACAGGAAAGGAAAGCTAGTCCTTCCTTAATCTCAATGTGGACCCTGAAGGGTGGCCCGGGAGCATCCTCCCAGTCTTGTGATGGAATGACAGACACTGATCTCCTCCAAGTTCCCCCTTGTGGCTTTATTTCTCAAGTTCCCACAGCTTGGAAAGCAGAATAAATTCATCTTTAGACTTTAGCTTATTTGAGGCATTTCAATGATTAAATCCACCTTGAGAGACATCACTCACTGGTCTGCCTGGAGCTAACCCTGTAGCAGGGTTAGTTTAACTCATATTTTCCAAGCACAAAAGAAAAGGATTGATATGTACAACCTCAAAAAAAAAAAAAGAAAAGAAATAAAGAAAGAAAAAAAGAAAGAAAGAAAGAAAGAAAGAAAAAGAAAAGAAAAGAAAAGAAAAGAAAAGAAAAGAAAAGAAAAGAAAAAAGAAAAGAAAAGAGAAAAAGAAAAAACTCTTATTTGGCATTGCCCCACATCCAGGTAGATCTACCCTCTCTGGAGGATCTCATTCCTATTTAGTGTTTAGAGGAGCATCTCAGAGAGGGGCTTCCACACGGGAAGGAGGCATTCTTCTTCAATGGAATAGGTCAGGGAGAGTCCTGGTCTTACAGGACAGAGTCAGATTTTATTGTTTTTTTTTTTTTTTTTTTTTAAAGTCTGACTTTATTGTTTTTGGTTTTTTTTGTTTGTTTTTTTTTTTGGGGGGGGGAGAGGTTTTTGCTATAGGGCACGTGCGCTTGCCAGACAGACAGAGAGAGATGGAGAGACAGAAAGCAAGAAATCACCCCCCAGGGGGGATGGCCATGCAGCAATCCCTTCTCCTCCATTCTCCTCTTGGGATCTTGGGCATGCACGCACACGTGCCCGGCTGAGTTTAAGCACCTGGGTTGGGATTCAAACCACAGTCGACTACGTGGGAGTCCAGCGACATAGCCATTACACTAACTGCTGGTCCCCAGAGTCTGACTTTAAAAACAATGTTTACAAAGCAGTAAAGATATGAACATTTCTGTAGATACCACATTGCTATTTCCAACACCCAAGTATCTGGCTCATTGGAGAATGAAAAGGGAAGGTAGTTGAGGTCATGATGCAATGAGGAAGAACCCTTACTTGGCCCTACAGAGCTGAGGATGATTATGTTGGGTCAACCCAGATAATCTAGAATAACCTTCCTATTTCAAAGTCCTCAGTTTAGTCATATCCACAAAGCCTCTTTTGCATGTAAAGTAACGTACTTACAGGTTTTAGAAATTAGGACATGACACCTTTGAGGGACAGTTATTACATCTACCACATCCTGTTTAAGGCAGCTATAAGCTTTGTAATCTACCAGTTTTGGAATATTTGCAGGTTCTGAGATCCCTAGAAGATAGGGCTATTGTAATATTGGATGTCCTGGACTTCAGTTTCCAATAGCATGAGAAGATTGAATTGGGCCAACTTGGTGGATAATGGTGGTGGTGGTGGGGGGGAGTGATGATTTTTGAGCTCTCTCCTTGGGCATATTTGACAGTATTTGGAGACATATTTGGTTTTTCCAAGTGGGGGTAGTGGTGGAAGGTGCTATCAACATCTAGTGGGTAGAGGCCAGAGATACTGCTAAACATCTAACAATGCACAGAACAGTCTTCTAGGATCAACAATTATCTGACCAAAATGTCAATTGCACCAAGGTTGAGTAAGACTGAATCAGACTACTCCTACTCAAGGTGTAGGCCATTGACCTAGCATGACCTAAAAGCATTTAAGAAATGTAGACTCTCAGAGGCCAGCAGGTGGCATAGTGGTTATAGTGCTAGACTCCCACATGATCAACTGAGGTTTGAGTCCCAGACCTGGAAGCTTGAAATCATGTCAGGTACATGTGCATGTGTGTCCAAAATCCCAGGAGGAGAATGGAGGAGAAGGGACTGAGGAGTGGCCATCCTTCCTGGGAGGTGACTTCCCACTTTCCCTCTCACTTCTGTCTCCAGTGAGCACACATGTCCTATGGCCAAAACATAGGAAGGGAAGCCTAAAAAAAAAAAAAGAAGAAAGAAAAAGAAAAAGAAAAAAGTTGAATCTCATCTCAGGCTCTGGCCCAGAGCTATTGATGCAGAGTATGCATTTTAACAAGATCCCCAGGCTATTCGTATAGATATTAAAGTTTAAAATGGACTAGAGCAATGATTCTAAACCCTGGATACATGTTAGAATCACCTGGGATTCTTTTCTAAAAAGGCACTAATGCCTCCATCCTACTACAAACCAATTAAATCAGAACCTCTGGATGTTGGAACCCAGGCATCAATTCGCGCTTTTGTTAAAAGCTCTCCAGATGATTCTAACGTGGAGCCAGGATCGAGACCCTCTGCTTCTAATCTCTGAAGTTTTGCTACTTAAAGCACGTTGGTAGACAAGAATATCAGTGTCACCTGGGAACTTTTCACAGCCACTGACTCAATCTTTGGCCCTGCCTCAGACTTCTTGAACCAGAGTATGCATTTAACAAGATTTCCAGGTGAGTCCTATTATATTAAAGTCTGAAAGTTTCCTTCCTGCTCAAAAAATTCCATTTCAGGGGCCAGCAATTGGCATAATGGCTATGTCGCTTGACTCCCATGTGGTCAACTGCAGTTCGCTTAAACTCACGCTGGGTGTGTGTGCATGCATGCCCAAGATCCCGAGAGGATAATGAAGGAGAAGGGATTGTGGTGTGGCCATCCCCCTGGGGGGGTTGTGATTTCTTGCTTTCTGTCTCTCTGGCTCTGTCTTTCTGGAGAGTACATGTGCCCTATAGCTAAAATCTCTCCAAAAAAAAAAAAGTAAAAAATTCCATTTTGTTTCGAAATATGAAATAGAGGTTTTGACCCAGCTGCAGTGGCACAAAAGGTAGGATACCACTGGTGCAAAGCTAGGGCCATATGGGAGACCTGGGTTCTATTCCCAGAACAACCTAATCAGCCAGATGTGGTTGGTGGTGGGAGCCTGTAATCCTAGCTAATGAGGAGGCTAGGGCAGAGGATCACAACACAACGAGACCTGTCAGAGGTACCTATCTCTCCATCTTTCCCCCTCATTAATACACACACAAACACACACACACACACATACACACACATAGCTTTGCTAAGACCATTCACTGTATCCCTACCTGGAAGAAACTATCCAAAATCTTACTTAAACAATGCATTCCTATTTCCAAATACTGCATATTGCATGACTATATTTGGTTGTGCTGTTCATAGGTAAACCATTACATTTTAAGCAACTCACAGCTTGTCAGCTTCCAGGAACAAATCTTCCTAAACAGAGTAGTGTGTGGAAAGGCACTCCCTAGAAGCAAGTGTGTCGTTAGCAGTGAGCAACATGGCCAAGACTTGTTTGGAAAAGTGAGGTCTCTAACAGAGGCACACACAGATTATGCCAAAGGAAGGGGAGAAAGGAGTTACAGAGTAAAGGCAGGCCAGGAAGAAGCCCTGGGAAAACCACCTAAGTTAGAATGAAAGGCTGCAGGGAACCAGACGTGGAGGTGTGCGTTTTCAGTGATCACCCTTGTCAAGAAAGTCTCGAGGGAGTTGTGAACAAACAAACGTCATCTTTCCATCTAACCAGAGTAATAACAATAGTCAGATACGCTGGGAAAGGAGGAGAAACCTGTTCCACCTTCTCCTAAAAGAGAGAGGAGAATTGGGATTCCTTCAGATTATCTAATTTAAGCTTTGAAATGGGAATTACCCTATTGACCTGATGGAGGATAAAAATGGAGGCTTAAGACACTCACTCATGTACATGAAACTAGAAGTAGGATGACCAAGTTTAAGCACAGCTTTCTCTAATTTCAGTTCATTACGATGAATTGTATCCTCCATCCTCTGCCTCCCACCCTATCCCAACATTCATATATTGAAGTCCTAATCCTCAGTATGTTAGAGAGTAACCTTATTTGGGGGGTTAGCAGGTGGCATGGTGGTTAAGGGTGCTGGACTCCCAACATGACCAATCATGGTTTGAGTCCTAGACCTGGCAGCTTGCTCTCTCACTTTCTCTCTCTTGCTCTTACTTTGTCTCTCTCTAGTCAAATTAAAATAAAGTTAAAATAAAATAATTATTTTTTACAAATATAACCTTATTTGGAGATAGGATCTTTACAAAGGTAATCAAGTTGAAGTAAGGTATTTAGGGTGAGCACTAATCCAGTAAGACTATTATCCTTATGCAAAGGGGAAGTTGAGAGATAAATGGGTTTGAAGGGAAGATTGTGTGAAGACACCCAGAGATAGAACCCTAGGAACAGATCTCTCCCTTACAGCCTTTTGGAGGAACCAACCCAGTCAATACCTGGATTTCAGACTTCTGGACTTCACAGTCTACTGATTGTAAGACCTGTGGGTTTGGTCACCCAGTTTGTGGTACTTGTTAATGGCAGCCCCAACAAACTAAGTGACTAGGGACCAGCAGTTAGTGTAATGGCTATGTCGCTGGACTCCCATGTAGTCGACCACAGTTCAAGTCCTGGACCGGGTGGCTTAAACTCACTCTGGAAGTGTGTGCGTGCGTGCCCAAGATCCCAAGAGGAGAATGGAGAAGGGATTACAGCATGGCCATCCCCCCTGCGGGGTGATTTCTCACTTTCTGTCTCTCTCTGTCTTTCTGGCAAGTGCACACGCCCTATAGCAAAAACCTCTCCAAACAAACAAACAAACAAACAAAACCGAAAACAAACTAAGTGACTATAATAAGGAGAGCGAAAACTAGCCAGTTATTTTTTCGGGAAGAATTTATCTTAAGAAATTAGTTCACCTCCAACTGATATTGGAGGAATGTCCAGGTAAAGGGGAAAGGACTGACATATAATTGCAGGAAACAGCTTCCATCCTTAGGACTAAGGGAACAAAAGGAAGAATTGGGATTTCCAAAATCTAGGGGCTTAGAGGAGAGACTCTAGACTAAGGGCTGCTGAGGAGAAGAGCCCACCAAGCTGGAACTCAGATCTCTGAGCAGAGGAAATCAGGGGCTGGTGCTGATGTCTCCAAGGAGATACTAAGAGGATGGCTCAGCAGTGTGGAACAGTGGAAACCAGAACTGGTTTTGTCATGCCAGAGCCTTTTCTAGGAAACTCTGAAAGAAACAGAAACAAAACAGTCCTGTGACTCTCCTCCAGCCTCCCAGTCTCCCTTTTCTATGCCCTCTACAGCCAGAATATCACAGCGCCAGCTGGCCAAGGAGAAATGGGGTTTGGCTGCAGTTAGGAAGGCCTGGGTGATCTACCTGTAAGAGGACCCTGCTTGACATTCCTTCTTGACCCCATTGCCAGTTGCCCTATGTCCCGTCCCTGTTCGGGCGCCAGGTGTCCTCAGTTGCCCTAGAATTTGACAAAGCTTACTTGTACCGTCTGGTGTATTGACACTTTTTATAATTTCCCAAAATATCTTTGCCACCACAAATACTCCTCCCCTCAAAAACCTTTAATAACTCACAGCTATCTCTACATCCCCGTTTTCCCTCAGCCTAGGCCAAGCCTGCAGCAGAGATTTCACTTGCTCCTATTTAACACCTTTTCTCATTCTGTACACTGACAGTTCCATAGGTTCTCCTTCAGCTTTCTCCAGTCTGTCCTTCTCTTCCTCAGCAATTAAAATAATTTCTCCCAAAGAAAATAGATGATCAGACAAGAACTCCTCAACCTCTCTCTCTTCTTCCTCTAAACTTACCCATTATGACCTAGCTTCCCTCCTTTCTACCTCTCCCAAGGTAGGGACTCTCAGTACTCAGTCCTAAGCTAACCCTCACCTGCGAGAGCCTCACACTCCATCTCTTCTGCCTCTTTCTAGGCCTGGTTCCCTTGTCCATATTTTTCACCCCACCCTCTCCAGGAACTACTTCCTCTCCACCTATAAATACCCACATCTGCCCCATCCTAAAAATGGGTTCCTTAACTCCAGCCCTCTGTTCACACTCTCATCCACAGATTTCTTCACTTTCTCACTTTCAGTCTCTCCTCCACTTACGTAGGCCAGTAACTACCACTACCACTCAATTCTTTTCATTAAGTTCAGAAATTACCAAATTACCAAATTCATCATGTACTTCTCTTCTCTTGCTAAATCTCTTTGAAGAGTTTATGAAGGGCTTTCCCCCCACCCCTTGTTTTTAAAGTGATACACATTCATTGTCCATTATAAACACTTTGGAAATACCAAAAATAATAAAATATAGTTTTAAAAAGTCACTGTAAGGGATTCTGAAGCTATGGAGCACATATTAGAGAACTGGGGCCCTGGAATGGAAAAAAAAATTTTTTTAAAGAGAATAGAAATTATAAATAGTTTAGAGGCCACAACATATTGACACTGTATTCTCAAGTATCGGCAATCTTTGGGGGAATAGTTCTGGATAATCCAGCGTGCTGAATACCTAGTGATCATCCCAAGACACTTGACTCCCATCACATTAAGCTAAAATTCATTTTATAAACAGCATACTTACCCACCTTCTTTAACAGAAAGTACCAAACGTCTAAACTTTTCTTGATGACCTACGGTTATGATGTAGTATGGTAGAAATAATAATAGAACCATTTGTGCTACCCACATATTATGTGCCAGACCTGCGCTAGGTATTTTACATATGCATGAATGTAATCTGAACGTATTCTCAGTAAGTTGTGCAACTCGTCTGTGTTTTACAAATGAGTAAACTGAAGCTAATGGAAGTCAAGGCATTGCAGCCTATCTTCTGCATGCCAAGGCCTAGATGTGAATCTAAATTCCTTTTTTTTTTTTTCTGGCTATACTAAACTGGAATGCCTCAGGAGGAGAGGACTGGGTTAAATTCTGTGTTTTCCTAGAAACCTTGGGGAAAAAAAATCACTGGGCTGCTCAATGACTAAATTACAAAACTTCAGATTGACTTTTACAGCAGAATGCGGCAAGTTAGCTGTTGGAGCATGGGTTTCGAATAGTCTTCGCGTTAGTGCACTAGTGTTACCATAACACTAGGTGGATTAAACAACGTACATTTACTTTCTCACTGTTCTGGAGGTTGGAAGTCCAAGATGAGGGTATCGGCAAATTTGGTTTCTTCCGAGGCCTCTCTCTTTAGCTTGCAGAGGGCCTTTTCACCATGTCCTCAAGTGGCCTTTTCTCCCTGGGTGCATATTCCTGGTGTTTCTTTGTGTGCTGAAATTTCCTCTTGTAAGTAGGACACAAATTAGATTGAATCAGGGCATCCTAACAATCTCATTTTAACTTAATCATCTCTTTAAAGATCCTATCTCCAAATTCAGTCTCATTCTGAGATACTGGGGGTTAGGACTTGAGCATGTGAATCTGGGGCAAACACAATCTAGCCCATTGCAGTGTTTGCAAGAAAAAAGGATTTGAGAGCCAAAAGTTTTACTTTAGTTATTTAAAGCTAATGTCCAAAAGGACTTGACATAAAATTATACCATACAATTATTATTATATTATATTATTAAATTAAGGCTCCCATATTTCATAATTAGACTAGATCCTTCTGTATTCCCATTGAGTTCCAAGACAGTATGATCAATTACAGGAATACAGGAACTAGTGAGAAATTTAAGATGTATTATACTTATACTGAAGTCCCTAGATAGCCTTGATTTTTTAAATGTTTGTACCTGATTTTTGTGGTACATCTAACTCTTCCATTGCTATCTGCTATGAGCAGTTTTTCTTATTGTTTGTCATATATGAGCAAATCCTTCTGTTACTTGCTAGCCTCAGTGTAGTCCAGCAACTTGATAACTGAGGTGTTTAAATATGTAAATAAAAATGAATAGGCTTCAGACTGGCAGGTGGCATGGTGTTTAAGGGCACTGGACTCCCACATGGCCAACCACAGTTCGAGTCCCAGATCTGGTGGCTTGCTCCCTCTCTCTCTCTCTCTCTTTCTCATCCATGTGCTCTATCCCTCTCTGGTCTAATTAAAAAATAAATAAATAAAGTCAAATAAAATAATACTTAGAATAAATAAATAAATAAATAGGCTTTGGGACCAGCAGATGCCATAATGGTTACATTGCTAGACTCCCACATAGTCAACCACAATTTGAGTCCTGAATCTGGCAGTTTAAAAACTCTTGTTGGCTACATATGTGTGTGTGCCCAAAATCCCAAGAGGATAGTTGGAGGAGAAGAAATTGTGGCATGGCTATCCCCCCCGGGGGGCGATTTCTCACTTTCTCTTTGCTCTCTTTTAGCAAGTGCACACACCTATAGCAAAAACTTCTTGTACATAAATAGATAAGCTTTATGTGAAGGTTTAAGAGATTCACCTATAGTGCACTCTGGTATGTGGTTTCTGGGAAATCTGTTTCAGTGACTTGGAGACTTTGTTTGCTAACCCCTCTGCCCAGCTGCAGATTGTTGAGGTTGCCCCATCCAGCCTAAGTTTCAGGTAGATGAGATGTTACTGTCCAGTATAATCTTGGCAAGGACAAATTTTACCTTTCCATGAAGGAAAGCCTTCTCCACAATCTCTCCTTGTCAACATGGCAAAGGAAACTCTAGAGCCTATTTCAATTCTCAAATCCATGCATCCCATAATGGCATGTAGAATGGGGTAATACAATCCAACATTCTCCCCCTACTCGCCCGCTATGCCCCGCAGTTCCTTATACTTCTTGATTGGTTGCCATTTGATCTGGCCTGTGGCTGTCATCGCCTCAAGATGGGTAGGTTATGCCAAAGAGCAAATGACAAAGAAGTTAGCTCTTTGCTTTTGAGTTGCAAGGTAGGTTTTTTTGGGGGGAAAAAAAGGTGTTTTTTTAGGTTTATTAATTTCTTCACGAATGAGAGACACAGAGAGAGAGAGAGACAGCACCCCTACCAGGGCCCCTATGCTGCGATCCACTCCCAGCTCTCTGCCAGTTCTGGATCGTGGGCACACACACATGCGCTGGAAGCACTGGGTCAGAACAGGGGAAGTCTTCTGTACTTCATCTGGAACCTTCCCTTGTGGAATTGCCTCAAAGAGCTTCACATTTTACTGCTGCAGCATTGTCTGGCCCTAAAAAGAGTTCTGAGATCAAAAAACTTGTCTTTTAAACATCCACAACTATCAGGTTGTTGGAAACGTCAAGACGCATTTTTTCATAGAAAACCATAGAAAAATGTCATGACTTTTCCGATGGCCCAATAATATTCCCTCAAAAACTCAGAGTATAAAAGCAAACCATACCATGTATTATTAAAGTGTGAGTCCTATGTTCTAAAAGGGCAACACAGAAAGTTTCTCTTCATTTGAGATATTTTATAATCAAAGAAAACAATGAAATCTCCCATTTCTGTGCAGGCTCTCTATTAAATATTAAAAACTAAGTTTTAGAAGAAACTGTGCCAAGAACAGTAACTGAGATAAATCCGGAGGGTTCTATGATCAGGACTCATTCCAGGGTTGTACAAAGGAAGGGAGAGAAAGTCACACTGGTGGCCTGAGAATGGCCCGTGCTCTTCCCTACAGGCGAAGCCCAGGGAGGAAGGCGCATGGAAGGACTCTCAGAATGTGTTAGAGAAATCTGAGCCGTAAGGCTCTATACCCCATGGACAACCAAATGGTCTGGCCCTAGTGGGGGTGTGGCCAGAGAGGCCAGCAGCCGCATCAGGGAGTCCTAAACATCCATGCAGCCAGTCAGGAACCTGTCAGCAGGTGGTTCCAGGAGAACCCTCCTGCGGAGGGAGAGGGAGATCAGAGCACGGAAGGACGCCTTTGTGCATGCCAGTGTGCATCGTTGCTGATGGCTGAGCACTGAGGCATCAGTGTGCATCAGGGGAAAAGAGCAGAAACACTGAACCCAGTGAGCAAATCCCAATTCTGCTACTCCTAGAAGGGAGGCTGCAGAGAGGACCAGGGTTTTGACGTAGGAAAGGGAAGAATGTTACTTTATTTTTCTGTGCAGCTCAGTTTGTGCCCCCAGGAATGTCCTAGTATATGTACAATTGAGCCCTTGGAATGCTCTTGTACAACCGGAAGTAATGCTATCAGTCAGCCTCTGTTCTCTGCGCCGCACACATTCTGTTGAGATGTAGAAGCCAGCATTAGCCACCCTCTCTCTGAGCCATTCATCCACAGGACACCAGCTCAGGGGATATTCCCACATGTGCCTCAGTGTCCCTGTCAGCACAGGCCAGCCAGGGCTCTAATCACAGCCCATTTGTTCACAAGGACCAGAACCACTCAAGCTCTTATGCAAGTTTTTCCCAAAAGAATTTGTAGCAGCTCAGACTAGGTAGTGCAGTCCATAGCCTGCTGGACTGCAGTGGTGGAAGCCACATGGCAGACCACAGGTCTGGATCCCCAGAGTGACCTGGAAACTTCCAGGTATGCATGTGGGTACCCAAGAAACTGAGTGCATGAGGGCTGAAGAAAGACCACAGGGCAACAAGATGCTGTCAAAGGTGCTTCTCTCTCTCCTCTTTCTCCTCCATCTGTCTTTCTCATGAGCATGCACATGTTCTCTATACAAACTAAAAGAAAATCATTGGACTAATACCAGGTTCTGTCATGGAACTCAAAGGCAAGAGAAAGAGCTGCTTCCTCCAGAACCAGACCTCCAGATCCAGAACCAGGAAATCAAGAACCAAGCCTATGCTCCTTCTTTCCCATGGATCTCAGGCTTTCTCTTTCTCTCTGCAGCAGGCCCCTGCCAACGAAGGTGATGAACAAGCAGTTTTCTTAGCTCAGACCTCAGGAGAAATAACTAGAAACTCTGGAGTGAATTTCTTACTCAAGGATTTTTTTTTTTAAGCGATTTTTGCATTAGGATGCATGCAATCACTGAAAAGACAGAGAAAAAAACAGAGAGAAATCATTAACCATTACGTTAGCTGCTGGTCCCCTCAGGGATTTTTTTTTTAAGTTTATTTCTTTATTTCTTCATGAGCAAGTGAGAAAGTGAGAGAAAGAGAACACTCCCCCAGTATCCTGACTCCAAGATCCACCATCCTTTTCACATACATGACTGACCTATTCAGGGAGGTCTCAGATGCAAACCCAGGACCTTCTCGTGTGGGTCAGCCTTGCAGAGCATCACATTTGTCGTTGTGCCACTAGCCAGCTCCTAATCTTTTTCAAAGGACATTTTCTTTTTCATTAAAAATGTTTTCCAATTTCTACATTTTTAAACTAAAGAAAAGCTGAAAGAACACTATGATACGGATTTGTATACTCTTAGTTTACAAATTGTTAACACTCTGTGATGTTCGCTTTCTCTGTGTGTGTGTCTCTATATAACATATACCAACATTTCTTTCCTGAATCATTTAAAATAATGTATAGACTACATGTGATAGTATCCCCAGTTTCTTATTCCTGTATCTCCTAGAACAAGAGCAAGCCAGGAGAGAAAAGTGAGCTGACTCGAACAGCACATTGGCTCCTCTTGGTCAGGTATCTGTCGCCTGGTCTAGGCTGTGCTGAAGCACTCCCAACACACAACCCAGCTCTGGGCTTCCATCTCTCTGCACGGGTTCAGCTCTCAGAAGAGGTCATGGCTGGTCAGGTGTTCAAAATGATTTCACTGCTTCTGAATTACATTTTATCCCTTTTAGATTAAGGTTTTAGATAAAACATACCACGTCATAGATTTTCGAGGTTGTCTAGGAATAGCTGAAACTGCGAAAACTTCAACCCACACATGACAAAATGTCTACTACGCTTTACAAGTGGCTCACATGTATCTTTACTACCTCTCTGTAAAACTCACTGCAGTTGACCATTCCATGATTAAATTCTGATCTTGGAAAGTTCTGGAATAAAACAATCATTTGGAAGATTCAGTATCTAAGAACAAATGAAATCGTTACATAGCTAATAGTAATTGAACTCTCACTGGCTGGACACTACACTAACTATTTTACAAGCATTATCCAACTCCATCCTTACACATTATTGTTATTTACATTTTGTAAGAGAAACTATTGAGTGAAGAACTTAGATAACCTGCCCCGAACAGCTAGTACGTGGTAGGTCTCTAAGCTATAGTTTAACCACCACCCTGTATTCTAAAGCATAACCATGCCCTGAGTGCTTAAGGAAGCTATTTATCTTCCCCTGGCCCTACAGGGAAAGAAAACTTGAGCTCATTAATAACAAAGGATGGAAGTGGCTCCAACACTTTAACTGCATAGTCTCAAATAACGTTATCATTTTCTCTGCAGGAAGCTCACTAGGGAACAATCAGCGCAGAACAAGCATTGTTGTATGGTTGGCATTATCTCAGAACAGCCCCCAAATACTCCAAGTTCAACCTGAAGGTCACAAGCCAGATAAAGAAAGGTTATCCTTTCCTCAAGAAGGGGATGGTGTTGGGATGAAACCACTCTTTCTAATTCGTTTCTGCCTGAGCTGACAGCATGGGAATGGGAGTCTCTGTAAGGGCTGAGTCCAAAGGCTAGGGGAGTGTTAGTAGCGGGAGGAGTGTTACAAATGCATGATGTGAGATTTGTGAACTACAATGTACTGGGCTAAACAGTGTCCACCAAATACATTTCTAATTGCCTTCACCCTTGCGGAGTTATAAAACATTGATTCCTGGGCAATATGTAACCCCCTAATTGATAAATATACTATACTCCTGCCTCAGAGCCTTACTTGGGGGCAAGTTGTCAAATACCAGCTCCTGGTCTGGACAGTGGCACAGCAGTAATGTGACACTCTGGAAGACTGACCCACATGGGAAGGTTCTAGTCCAGGTCCAGAGACATGATGTGGTCATATGTACCCATGATCCAGTGTTGGCTGAAGTTGAGGATGGATTAGTGTCTAGGCCCTATTGAGGGTTCTCTCTCTCTCTCTCTCTCTCTCTCTCTCTCTCTCTTTCACAGAAGAAAGAAACTTGGCTTCCATTGATTCCATCATTTGAGTCTGAACTCGGGCTCCTGGAGCTCAGAGAGTATTCAGTATTCTCAACTACATAGTCCCTGCTGGCAGCCTCAAGAGGGTCCTTTGCTCCAGTGCTGACTGTCAGGGTTTATCCTTCCTAGGGGTGCATATGACCAGGATCCCAGAGCTATGTGGTAGACCAGCATCACTTCTTCCTGATGCGTGCATCATAGGAGGAAAAACAGTTCCAGTATGTCTAGTTTTCACAGTAGCTCCTTCTGATTCACAAACTTCAGTTCCAGTATGTCTAGTTTTCACAGTAGCTCCTTCTGATTCACAAACTTCAGTTCCAGTATGTCTAGTTTTCACAGTAGCTCCTTCTGATTCACAAACTTCAGTTCCAGTATGTCTAGTTTTCACAGTAGCTCCTTCTGATTCACAAACTTAGATCATTTTTAAAGCTTTTCTTAAGCCCACTTAGGTTTTCCACTTTTTTTTTTTTAGAGAGGTTTTCTCTCTCTCTCTCTCTCTCTCTCTCTCTCTCTCTCTTTCACAGAAGAAAGAAACTTGGCTTCCATTGATTCCATCATTTGAGTCTGAACTCGGGCTCCTGGAGCTCAGAGAGTATTCAGTATTCTCAACTACATAGTCCCTGCTGGCAGCCTCAAGAGGGTCCTTTGCTCCAGTGCTGACTGTCAGGGTTTATCCTTCCTAGGGGTGCATATGACCAGGATCCCAGAGCTATGTGGTAGACCAGCATCACTTCTTCCTGATGCGTGCATCATAGGAGGAAAAACAGTTCCAGTATGTCTAGTTTTCACAGTAGCTCCTTCTGATTCACAAACTTCAGTTCCAGTATGTCTAGTTTTCACAGTAGCTCCTTCTGATTCACAAACTTAGATCATTTTTAAAGCTTTTCTTAAGCCCACTTAGGTTTTCCACTTTTTTTTTTTTAGAGAGGTTTTTGCTATAGAGTGTGTGCACTCACCAGAAAGACAGAGAGAGACAGAGAGACAGAAAGCAAGAAATCACCCCCAAGGGGGGATGGCCACGCCGCAATCCCTTCCCCTCCACTCTCCTCTCAGGATGTTGGGTATGTATGCACACGCGCCGGGTGTGAGTTTAAGCCACTGGGTCCAGGACTTGAACCACAGTCAACTATTTGGGAGTCCAGTGACATAGCCATTACACTAACTGCTGGTCCCTTAGGTTTTCCACTTTTGAGGGTGTGGAATGTACTTCAGTGCCTTCTTTCTGCAGCGTAAGGTGCCACTTTCTGTCACTGACCACTGTCATATTCTTTCTTGGATGCCTTCAAGTACAACTACTCTCATTTTGGTTGTAGAATCCTTCTGTAAAGGGAGCATTTACCTGTAGGTTACTAGTCTCTTCAGGCTGTTTGGAAAAGACACCCACATAAGAGAAGAAAATGTGTTCGTTGCAAGGAAACAGGAGAATGTGAGCCAGGAGGCATCATGTCAATCTGTACCATAAACTCTCAAGATTGAAGAGCACTATAGGCTTCACAAAGACATGGAGCAATAACTTCACATTGTTCTCTCTCAGTCTGAGTTCTAGTCACACACTCTCACTTTCTACATCTAGTAATTCCTTCTTTCAAAGACAGTGGATTGGGCCAATTTGTCACCATCTCTCTAAGGAGCTCCCCTTACTGGTCAGACTCGGTGACTCTTGACCTCAATCATATCCAGCTTACTAATTTAAAAATTTTTAAATGTAATAATATCTTTCATGAGTGAGAGAATCAAAGAAAGAGACAGAGACAAGACCCTACCCAACAGGGTCTTGATGCCATCATCCATCCCCTTCCAGCCAGCCTTGAATCATAGGTAAATGTGTGTTTGAGATCTCTCAACACCAACGCACAACCTGCCCACACAGGTCAACCTTGCAGAGCATCATGTTTTACTGCTGCACCACCATCCAGTCCCTTCATGACCCATTAGCTTTTGACTCCCAAGAGGAATCCCTTGTCACAAAACTTTTAGCCAGGATAGCAAGATAAACACATTATATATGAGTACCATCCACAAGAAAGCTGGAGGCATGACAGACATTTGAGGCTTCATAGTCTACCTCACAATTTAATTTATATTTAACAAGTTCTGGTTTACAACTTTAGGGTTTTCTTAATGCAGAAAATGACCAGTATGGATGCTGGTAAACTGTGGAGATTAAAGAATTGAAAAGTCCCATTGTCACTGTGTGCAAAACAGAGTTAATAGCAGGTCTGAGACTACCATGTTTAGAAAGCCCTGATTACAAAGTTGCTCCATGACTGGAACCAAAAAACTTGAATGTAACGGGGCTCCTACCATCACCAGAACTGTCTGTGCAAACAATATGGTTTATTGCTGAACATTTACCTTCCAAGAGTCTGGAATTCTGGTGTGTTATAAGCAGAAAGTGCCTACATGATCAGTCCCCTACAAAAGCCTTGAGCACGAGAACTCTAATGAGCTTCCCTAGTAGGCACTTTACACATGTTGTCCCAATTTATTCCTGGAGGAATTAAGTCCATCCTGTGTGACTTCACTAGAGAAAGGACTCTCAAAAGTTTGTGCCTGTTTTCCTCTGGTCTTTGCTTCACTTGTTTTTCCTCTTCCTAGTTTTACTTTGTATCCTTTCACTATAATAATTATATCTATGAATATTGTATGTGCTAAGTCCTGTGACTCTTCCTAGTGAGTGATTGAATCTGGGAATGTTCTTGGGACCCCAGCACGCAGCCAACTGGATCCATAGATTTTCATTTATGTTAGAGTAGCATAGTTCCTTACATTGAAAAAACAGAGAGAGAAAGAAACCAGGCCAGCAGTGTTGTTGCAGTGGTAACGGAACGTTCTGCAGTGCTGAGGCCAAATGGGAAAGGTCCCAGGTTTGCTCCAAAGGTATCCCTGTGCACATGTGGAGCAGGTGCTTGCGATCCCAGCTGGCTGAGGCTGGGAGTAGGATTGCAGTGTGAAGATCCTGTTAGAGATCTCTCTCTCTCTCTGTCTCTCTCTCAGACAAGTAAATAAAAACAAACTGAGAAAAAAGAATCTATAATCTCTCCCCTGCAGAGATAACACATCACGCCTCCCATACATTTCTTACAGCTGTACATTCATTACAGCTATTTAAATCAGTACTTAAAAGAGTTGGCTTTTTTGGAAGTAGCTATAAGAGACTGAAAATGTAATGAGGGCAAAGATGAGACATCGAGGGGGCAGGCCCAGCTGGAGGAGGCTGTCATCCAATAGGCTCGCTCCAAGTGTTATTTAGCAGGTTAGTAGCAGCATTTCTATTTACCGTGGAAAGCCAGTAAAAAATTAGCATTTTCTGCCACATTCACACATTCTTAATGAGCCAACTGTTTTACTGCATGACCTTTTCATATGGGTCATTTCTTTTGAGTAGCTGCATTTATTTCCTTCCATTTTTAGGTTTTGCTAGTACATTAAAAAATCATACCTGAGGGGCTGAAAGAAACTTGTCATGGCTCAGAAGAGTTTGATTTACTCCCAGGAAGCAGCCCAGACCCTGGGAGAATCTCAGGTTTTATGAAAAATGTCAGGGATTATGCTGATAATCAAGTATTCCACCAAAACTAGGCAATGGAGGTGCTCCCACTCCTGCCCCAGTAGGGAAGGGAAGTCAAGCATAATCTGCTATCTGTAAAGCCTCTGGCTGGTGCATTCGTCTCCTGCTTATTCTCCCAAGGTGGGAGTGAGAGAAAAAGAAAATACTGAAGCAAAGGAGGTGAGCAGAGGTAAAAGAGTAGAAACAAAGTGTCCAGAGAATGGGGCAAAGATCTCTTCAGCTTTGGGCCCCTATTCCCAGGAGTCTTCTTTAAAAAAAAAAATAATAATAATCATTTACTTTATTTTTTATTTATTCATTCATTTATTTTTTAATTTGACCAGAGAGAAACAGAGGGTGAGAGTGAGAGAGAGAGAAGAAGTGAGAAAGCAAGCCACCAGATTCAGGCCTCGAACCCTGGTCATTCATGTGGGAGTGTCCAGCACCTTAACTACCACGCCACCTGCTGGTCCCTCCCAGGAGTCTTCTTAGGCAAGCTCAACCCTAGCCATAACCTGCTAGTACACTTCATTGTGCCACTGAAGCCACCCTCCTGTAGCTGGACAGTACCACTCTGACTGGGGCAGGCCCATCATTTTTATCAAGTAGTTTTCCCAGTCCCTACTTATATTCTAAAGGCAACTGTGTAGTCCTACATCTGCTCTCAGGGAGGAAATACCCAACATTCATTGTTCCATGCTCAGGACACTGCTCTAGTGCTCAGGTGTTTTCCGCCCACAATCCCACATGTCTTCATGATGTCCCAACCTGGAAAAGAGCCCAGGAATCTGACCTGCTGCAATGCAATGGATTAGTTGATTTAGTCTGCTCAGCTCCCTTTCTTTGGAGAAACTTCCTCCTCCATATTGGATGATTTGTGGGACTGCCAGTAACAGTGCACGCAGCTTGATAGGGATGGTATCGTGACCCAAAGAAAGCCAACCACAGTGTGACCCCCCTCAACAACATGCTGTCTGAGAGGTGGGCACATGACATAAGCAAGATCAAGCAGAACCCTTCCCAGGTTGGGGGTATGGACCTCAGAACAGACTCTTCCTTCTTGCTGGGTTTCCAAAGCTGAGATGTAAGCTTAGGACTAGCCATCTTCGTAGCCATATGGAGAAACTGAAGCAGCAGAATAAACTGAAACTCTGATGTGTGTACACATGTACGTGTGTGAGAGAGAGGCGTATAGTATTAAGTCTTGAGTTAGTTCATTAGTTTCCTAGGGCTATCTCAACCTTCATGGCTTTAAACAACAGATATTGATTCTTTCACATTTCAGGAGGCCAGAAGCCCCAGATCAAGATTCCAGGCGGGCTGTCCTTCCTTGGAGGCTCTGGGGAGAAACTCATTCCTTGCCTCTTAGAGCTGCCAGCATTTCCTTCATCCTTAGCTTGTAGCTGCATCACTCCAATCTTTCTCCATATGAAATATCACCTTGTCTTCTGTCCTCTTCTGCCTATATCTAGTGTCTCTCTGCCTCTCTTTTACGCATGTGGGCACTCGGATAATCCAGGGTACAAGCGTCCTTTCAAGATCCTTAACTGAATCACAGCTTTAACATGTAAGATGATATTCACTCTTGCCACATAAGGTAACATTTATGGTTCCGAGAAGTGACTATATCTTGCTGGGCCCCGTCTCCCCCTACCACAATTCCCATTCAAGCACTTGAGACCTTAGTCCTGTAATTCTTCCTTCAGGCCCATGTGCCACCTCAGTTTGCTCACCAGCCGATAAGCTCCCTCTTAGCAAGGCCGGTATGAGTTGGATTCAGTAGCTCGTGTTAAATGTATCTTAAATAGTGCACATTCCCAGGTATGCGCCTGGCTGGGCGGACAGGACATGACGTGGTACATGACAACATCTGCTCTTCTGCCAGCATGTGGGAAGTCACTTCTCTTTCACAGCTAGGCTGTTTCATAAGCCTTACAAATAAGAGTTTTAAAAGACTACTATATTTATGTGTACTACTTTATTGTCTTAATACTTGGTTATTAGATTTATGGTCTGAAGATCAGATAGGATTTTTTTCAATTGTGACAAAAAAATCCAACCTAAACCTTCAGTAAAAACAAGCAGGTAACAAACCTGAAAAGTGTAGGTCTATATCAGGTACAACTCGACTGAGGTTCTGATATTACTGGACTCCATCTCCTGGCTTTACCTCTTGAGCATTGGCAGTGCCTTGGGCCCCAGGAACTGCTACAGATTCACCTCATCTAGTTCTCAGGCCAGGAGAAGAGTCAACTTCCGTACTATGGAGAACAAAAGTCTTGGACTGGATTGTATTGGCCCTATTATAGGCCTGACTTTATCAAATACCTACTCTCAAATTAATCATTGTGGTCAAAGGGATGCAATATGGTGATTGGCTTATCCTTGACCATTTCTTTACCTTCAGAGTGAATAAAAAAACATGGTTGAAGGGTGGAAGAGGAACAGTGTTGTAGAGGAAAATGGGTCTTTTTAAATTTTTTTAAATTTTTAATTACCAGAGGGAGACAGAAACAGAGGAAAAAAGAAGAAAGCATCTCCCAGTGGAGTGTGGTCACACTGCAATCCTTTCTTCTCCATTTCTCCATCGTGTTGGGACTTTGGGCATGCATACGCACATCCTGGCATGTTTTTCAAGCCTCTGGGGCCAGGATGCAAACCCCAGAGGTGGCCATATGGGATCCAGCTTCCTTAATGACTAGGCTATAAGGCTGTCCCCAAACTGGATATTATTACCCTAAATGCAGTGAAAGCATGCTGGATGCACAAGGAATTAATATGTACTAAATATCTCGACATTTAAAAATTCTATAAAGTCTTTTTATTTACCTAAATTAATAGGCTTGCCAAACTCATGATGGATAGATAATTATAAATCATAGTTTTATGAATATAAAATGAAAATTTATACTACCAATTTACAGAATTTTCTGAAATTAACATGGAGAACATTGAGCTTAGTACCTTTAGAAGGGTAGCATGGGCATACATTTAAATTATGCATTGCTCTGGATATATCAATAAACACATAAATATTGAATAAATACTTCATTTCCCCAAGTTGCTGATGAAAGCATCTTGTCGCAGGTGCCCTCAATGATTAAACAAAATGTCGCAATGAATGTGATTAATTAGCTATAAAAATATTGTACTGAACTCTTGAGATGTAGTTTTAGGCCGAATGTGAGATTTGGTTTTCTGTAGCAGTGGTCTTCAAATTTTATGGTCACTCACTCCCACCAATAACCATGAGGCTAATATATTCATTCTTAAACATATACAAATATGAAATGAAAAGATGAATTAAAGACAGAGTCATCAATGTTTAAAAAACACTTTTTTATGTTATGTATTAATGGTGAAAAAAGACCCTCTTTGTTCCCATTGGAAAAATAGTAATCACAAATTTAGTGAGAGTGATCTTATTTCATTCAGAAAATAGGTGCTGAATATTTTGTGACAGAGTATGGAAGGTCTGATTCAAAGCTCTGTTCACGGTGACATTTGTTTTTATAGCTGTCACAGCAGAAAAGGATAACTCACTGTTATGGGCTGAATTCTATTGCCCCCAAATTCATATACTAAAGCCTTTACCCACAAAGTGACTGTGTTTGGACACAGGACCATGAAGGAGGCTTCAGAAGAAACCAACCCAGCTGATACCTTGATCTTGGAATGTTGACCTCCATACTGAAAGAAAATGTGTTTCTGTCATTTAAGCCACCTAGTCTAGTCTGTGGTGTTTTGTATGGCAGTCTCAAAGGTGAATTGCCTAGGTGAAAGATGGGCACCACTGGCTCTCTAACCTCATTACCCATAAGTTACTCAGTCCCATAAACCAATCATGCAAAGGATTTTTTTGGGGGGGTTTATTGTTTTTTGTTTTTTGGGTTTTTTTGGTGAAACTTCACTAATAAATCTCCATCTGCTCTAGAGATCATCTGTTCTTCAATTAAATTGAAAGTTGTTGCATTTTTATAATTTTACCAAACGAGTAAATAAGCCATTGGAACTCCATGTTGGAAGATTTTAAAATGGGTTAGAAAGTTTTATCTAAGGCTTTAAGATGTACAAATATAAAAGTGTTTACAGGTATCACGCTTTTGGTATTTTGGACAACAAAATCACCTGATTTTGATAATACATTGATAAAAACACGTCCAAATATCTAATTTCAAAATATTTTCTCCTTGGCACATTTATTTTAAGAAGCCTTACTTTCTCTCTCCTTATTAGTGCCTTATTTTATCTTGAAGTGATAGATTATATGTGGATCTTTTAAAATCTGACAGGTTGTATTCTACCTGTCATCACATAAAAAGACAACAAGTCAGGAGCAGCTGCCTTCGTATCTGAGATGTGTGTCTTCAACCTCAACAACATTTAAAGCCTGTGTCTGTATTAGACCATCTGCATGCCTCAGTGGGGTGAAAAGTATTTTCAGAATCACTTCTCGTGTCATTACGAAATGGTACAAATACTCTGCTCTGTCTTAATTTGTGAAATGTATAAAATTAACAGCATCAATGACCTTCTCTGACATGCTGTGCAGCTTCGGCCTCAGGATCTTCGCTGTGGAAGCTCATCTATGAATGACACAATGAAGGAGTTCATATGTGAACACAGCCTGAATCCACCCAGCCCATTGAAAATAGCCACTCCCCTGTGGCTTCACTCACACAGTTCTTCCAGAAATTGTTGTTTTTCACTTAAAACATCATTTATTATTAAAAATGATCACTTCTGGTGTAGTTTTCCTTAGTTGCTCACAAAAGAGCAGTTCTTTGTGTATTTCATTATTAGAACAAGATCTAGCCAATACAATAATCTGAGAAACATCTGAGGCATCAGTATTTTAATTTACTGTTTAATTTACTGTATAGCAAATCTCCTACATACTGAAATTTGCTCAAATAACTTGTTTTTCCTGCTGCTCTTTAGCCATATGTATATATAAGTTTCTTTGCCAATCCCAGTGGCATATGCTGACCAAAGAAATTGTTTTAGTTTGTCAACATATTGTTTTCCAAGTACTATTTCTCCTTCTTCTGATTAAGCAGGAAGACAACTATTTCTCTCAAAGGATATTTTTGTTTGTTTTTTGTTTGTTTGTTTGTTTTTCCCATTAAGAAACCTTAAAGGAAGTCTCTAAGCATTTAGTATTCAATTCAGTGTAATTTTCTAAACTACTAAATTGAGTATTACGTGTCTTTAAATATCACCAAAACAAGACAAAACAGAAAGTAGGGTAAAGTCTTCCTAATCTGAAGTGCTTTTAACTAACATCTCAAAGCCTATGTAGGATGAGGCTATCACTCATGATAGAGAATCTGTATTTCCCTATTTCAGATAGCTTTAATATTACTTTTGAAATTTCCGATTGACTTGTCATGTCTGATTAAGGGCTTGGCAGGGAGCTCTTCTCACGAGTAAAACCATGTCAGCTCCACTCTTTTCTTATTAATAGAAAAAACCTTATCCTCAATTTACAGGTTTGGAGCTGAAATGTTTTTAATCTGGTTTAGTTAAAACTAGATAAAGTAATATGTGAAGAATCTATTTAAGTGGGTACACTGCAGCACATCACAACAGATTGAACGGAAGTAGCTGTTGTCAGTCCCTTTGTGTGGGAGAGCCCCACTCTGTCCTCATGGCACTTGGCAAATGGCAATTTACCTCATGATTCTCTGACACACAGACCAAATGTGGGCAGCGTGTATATGCAAGTCAATTTCTATTTTTAGATGGGAAATAAGTACAAGAGAAGATTTAATATCCCCCCATACCTCCTGGGGACCCTACACCCCATTGGAGAGCATTGATTTCAGTGTTAGTCGTTGATTCATTATAGCAGTAAACCTTGTTTGGATACTCCCAGGCTCCATTCCCTGCTTCTCCTGTCAACATTAGCTTGGTTTTCTTCTGGATGGTTCCAAGGGTGGGTCCCCCATTGGCTTAAGCCAAGCAGCTTCACTCATCTTGCTAGTCATGGTGATTGGCTTGGGATGCTGAGGTGCTGGACTCCCAATGGCCAACCATGCTTCAGGTCTAGGACCCGGGACTTTCTTCCTTATGTTCCCTTTCTCTCTCTGGTCAAATTAAAAAAACAATAATAACAACAATGATAAATGAAATAAACTAAAATAATTATTTTAAAAAAGAAAAGAAACTCAATTTGAGCTCTGAAGATACATATATTCTAGGACTTTCCTGGCAGATGCAAATAGAGGCTATCGCTCTCACCCAGCTGGTGTAGCCTAAGGGTGTGATGAGGCCTGTACCACAGCCAATTTACTACCTAAGAGCCTGGACCAGAGCTCCCAGCAGCCAGAGTGAGAAACCCAGGTATGGAATGAGACTGCTGCACGTAGAGGCAAAGAGAAGGAAAGAAACCAGGTTATCAGGGACCTTATTAGGCTCCTGGGTGAAGGCTTACCTAAATCCAGTCCAACCCAGTCTTCTCAGTTTTATGGATCAGTAAATTCCCCTCAATTGCATAAACCATTTATTTCAGTTGTCTTCTCTATCACCTGCAACCAAAAAATCCCTCACTGATAGCACTGTCAACTCCTTCGGTGCAGTTTGTGGTGTTGTTATTTTTATTTATTTGTTTTGCTTTGTATCTTGTAGACAGTAACCATATTGTGTAGCACAGTATTATCATCAGTACTTGCAAGACCACTCTACAGTGACCAGCTGGTAATGAAACAATGGAAAGGTGACAGTCGCAACGCTGAAGCCACATTGTAAGATCCTGGGTTGGTGCTCTGATGTCTCCCTGTACACACGCTGTGCACACCCCTGATGCTAGCTGAAGCTGGAGAAGAGGATGGTGTGAAGACCCTGTTAGGGGTGGCAGCCTCGCTGT
>NW_006159660.1:4049608-4052969 GCF_000334495.1 Tupaia belangeri chinensis
TTTCCCTCATGGAAAAAATCATTTTTTAAGAAATCACTCTATTGAGTCATTTCCATCATAGAGCACATTAATTATATGCTTATTATGTTTCAGGCACTGTTCTAAGTACTTTACATCTTGATCCATTTAATGTGTGGAATAACCCAATGGACTCAGTACTCATACACTCGGTTTTACAGATGAAGAAACTGATATGCAGAGAAGTTAAGTAGTTTACCTGATGTTATATAGTAAATAGTAAAGCCAAGGCTACTAAGGCTGTTTTGAACCAATCTGTCTCACAAACCTAATTTTCTGTACACCAGAAAGATCGCGCTACTCACTACCAGCATTTGATACTGTCTAATTTTCACTACTATTATGAGTATAAAGTGCTATTTGCCATTTATTGTGTAACCTTGGAGAGACTAAACTATGTCTCAGTTTCCCTATTTATAACATGGAAGTAATAAAACAATCTGATTTCATAGGTTGTTGTGCAATTTAAATAAAAGCAGTGCCTTTGAATATCTTTTCTACACTTATTGTTCACTTGGGGTTTCCCATTTGGGAATCTCCTGTTTATATCTTTTGCGCATTTTTTCTATTGCATTTCCTGTCATGTTCTTACTGATTTATTGTGTGTGTGTGTGTTTGTGTGTGTGTTGTAGTTTTGAGTTCCATGTGAGTCTTAGATATTGATATCGCCTGGCATTTTACCTATGGCATCCTGACTGAGCAGGAGTCTTTCATTTTCATATACTCAGACCCATTAATTGTGCTCCAACTATAGAGAGATAAAGATATGAAAAATACCATTAATGCGTTGAAGCAATTTAAAATCTAGTTGGAGAATCAAGAACAACTATTAAATATTGTATAACGGTGTATAATAAATCGTCAAGTTGTAAGGCTGTATACCTAATTGTGTAACCTTGGGAAACTATCTAAATTTTTCTAAGCTTCAGTTTTCTTATTTGGAAAACAGAAGCAATAAAAAATACCATTAAGTGTGTCATGATAAGTGAATAAAATAAGACATGTTGAATAGCTCTCTTAGTACCTGGTTATAGTACCAACTGCAATTTAGATGCAAAGCAGATGAAATACTAATGGTGGCCACTTCCAGGGGTCTACTACCTGCCAGGCACTTTTTATAATGCATTTGTTGAAATTTCATGACCCCCTGCACCATCACTACCGTTTGTCAGTTGTACAAACCTAGGCTCAGAGAGCTTCAGTAATTGGATGAAGGTCACACAGCTGGTAAATGGCGATGACAGGATTGAAAGCGGGTTTGCTTTGACCTCACATCTCATGTGCTTTTTACTATGCCACGCCGTTTGTCAGAAAAGGTGCTATAGAAGCAATGAAATTTGACTGGGTTTTTGAAAACAAAACAGAATTTCAACTGACGGAAGGAGGCAGGAAGGAAAGGAGACCATGCCAGATTCTGACAGGGTGCAGCACGTGTGCAAGGGATGCAAAGTACTGGTGTCATTAGAGGGTAAAAGTAAAACTGGTACGTCATAGTCATAGTTTCCTTCGACACTGGGACCAGGTGTCTGATGGGGCATATCTAGTCTCTAGTCCCCTGGTCGCCAGTATAAGGAAGTAGGAGCAACTGGTGAACTTGAAAGAGCTAGCCTCCTCTCGTTCGTTCGTTCGGAGCACAGGCATGCCCCAGGGAGCATGCATTTTCTGCCTTCCCATGCAGTCCGTTTACACAACCGGGTTTTCAACTCTGCTTGAGATATGTTCAATTGTGGAGTGAGCTAACGGCTGACCTACAGGCATGGTCATCATTCCAGCTTTTATCACGGACAAAACTGACATTTTCTCTGTCAGATGGACTCTCGGGACTGCCCAGGGGATTCTGAACTTGCATGAGGAACATCTAGGTGTTATTTTAAATCCCCTTAAAACCACAACGGCAGGCACTCAGCAAACCTGGTAGAGGGGTGAACGGAGTAAATAGAGGTCATTGAGATTGACCTGATTTGAGAGAGGGAAGTGATCTGAAGCAGTTGAAGTGGAGTTGGATGGATAGGGTGGACCCAGCAGGAGGGCTGGCAAGGAAGGCAGAGAGTTTGACTTGGATTGGGGGAAGAGAGTGCTGAAAGTTTCTGAGTAGAGAAAGAACAGGAGGAAGACAATGCCTAAATCAGAGCCAGAGAGAGCCAGAGGATGCTCAAAGCAGTTTCCACAGTTCCTCAGTGAGGCATGGAGGTCAGGTTAGGGAAGTGGATCTGTAATCGGGGGTGAGAGGAAGTATATGAGATCTCAAACGGAAAACTGCCAGGCTATGGTGACAGTCCGGCTCTGGGAAAAGGAGATAGGTTTGGGAAGCAACCACGCTGAACGAGGTGGAGAAGCAGGCCTGGGAGCTAGCGGGACGTGGGCTCTGCTTGGCCATGCTAAATCGGAGGTGCCAAGTGGATTTGTTCTCAGGGCAAGTAAGAAGCCTTAATTTAGGGCATCAACACGGTCCGCCAGGCAGCACGTAGTCAAGGCCGCTGGGAAGAAGCTGGCGGGTGACGAGAAGCAGAGCAAGAGCCAGAGATGGCAGGGGTGCACGCAGTGACAAGTGAGGATTGGGCGGGCGCGAGGAGGACCCTGCTCCAAGACCTGAGGGGAGGGCCGCATGAAGCTGCGGGCAAACGCAGGACGCGGGGTCTTCCCAGCAGAGGCGGCACTGCTACCCCTTCCCCAGGAAATCCACAGTCGAACTAAAGTAGCCTTCCCCACTCGGCCCGCCTCCCGGTCCCTGCGCCCACTTCCCCGCACTTGGACTGCAGTGACACCCTTGACCCGGGCGGCGGGGGCCCCTCTGCGCCGCCGGCTTTCTTCCTTTCAGCTCCGGGGGTCGGCTTCGGCTCCCCAGGCCGCAGAGCGCCTTTTCCTCCAGGTTCGGGTCCCAATCCCGGCCGGGTCCCCTGCGGCACCGCCCACCTGGCCGCCACCGCAGCCCGCGCCAGCTGCCCGCCAGGACTGCCGCACGCCAGCGCCCCTCCCCCGGGTGGGGTTTCGGTGCTGTCCACCCTCTCCCCCTCGGCCTTTGTTGCAGCGCGCCCCGGGATAATCCCTCCACCTTCGCCTCTAAGTCCTGGCGATCGGAGGGCTGCTCGGCTAGGGGCCTGGCGGGGAGAGGGTGCAGCGGCGCCAGGACGCCCGCCGGCTCCCCGGAGCAGCGGCGGGAGGAGACGGGGGGGGGGGGGGGGGGCGGGCGGGGAGCCGCGGGGGCCGCTGCTGCAGAAGGGGGAGGAGAATGGGGAGGAGCTGGGGGGCAGGCAGCCAGGGAAGGAGGGGTCTTAAGGGGCGGCGAGCCCAGGTCGGGTTTCCTCCGAGGCAGGCGATCGGCGGGGCTACCACCCTTGCCCAG
>NW_006159660.1:4053128-4076320 GCF_000334495.1 Tupaia belangeri chinensis
GCAGAGGTGGAAACGCTGCCTCGCGCTCGCGCTGGTGGCGGTCGCCTGCGTCCACGCGGAGGTAGGTGAGGGACGGACGGGGTCGGGACTCGAGCCCGGGGCCACTCGGGTGTGCGCGGGGCGGGCCGGGCCAGGCGTGCGTCCTGGGGGCACTGTCCCCGGGCGGGACCGGGAGTTTCCGTACTTGGGGTGTGGTAAGGCTGGGGGCGCTCTGAGCAGAAATGCTGCTTAGGAAACTTAAAGCTCAGAATCAGGAAAAGTAGTTGGGGCCAAGCGCGGGAGCCCCGCCGCGCTAACATGGAGGGAGAGGGGCGGAGAGAGGGGACGAGCGGGGCCGCCGGGGACGGAGGCGGCCAAGTTCTCTCCCTCACTTGGGAGGAAATTGAAAATAGTTGGGGAGTTTTCCCTTCTAAGTCTTATCTTCTCCGGAGGAAAAAATTAAAATGTCCAAAGAGCCTTCATTTGGGGCAAAGTTTTTTTTTTTTTTTTTCCTTTTTGATAAAGTAAAATTATGATTCCCTAAATTTTATTTCCTTTGCAAACTGCTCCCGGGTTTCTGTTGTTATCTGGGCGATATAACGGCCTTTTAAAGTCTAAATATGCCTTTAAACTAACATTGCGCAAGTGAGAGAGGCATTCCTCTGCCCTTTGGGGGCTCCGAGTTTCCAGTCAGAGCATTTCAGCGCCTTTTTTTTTTTTTTAATGTTTTCTTTTCAACTCCATTGACCTTCCTAAGGCACTAGCAAACACACCAACAAACCCTTTGCTCACAAGCCCCTCCATTAACTCCAAGGTTTATGGACAGAAAATAAACAATTCTAAATTCCCTGGGCTCTAGTCTCCAGAAAAGTGAGGTCAGAAACTAAACATTTGATAATTATGGCAGGAAATGTGCAAGGAATTAAAAAGCATGAGGGAGAAGAAATGGAATGCACATTACAAAAGAACTTGCTCCCTGGTGGGTGGTTTTATACTCCCTCTCTGAGTTTCCTTCATGTTACAGTTTAGCCCCACCCTGGGCAACACTGCTTGACTGCCAAAAAAAAAAAAAAGAAAGAAAGAAAAATCAAATACATACAAGGTTCTCACAATTTTAAAAAACTACACATTGCCCTGAACTCTCATTTCACTCTCTGCATTGTGCATTGTTGGTTGAAATGGAAACAGCTGTTTTCACTCCCAATGAAGTAAGAATATTTTAGCTAATATTTATCAGATATCTACTCTGTGCATAATAAAAGTACATTTTAATTTTGGAGACACTGAAAGATGGTAACTTATCTGCTGCCCACAGTTATTAAAGGCTAAGGATGGGATTTAACCCAAGCAGTCTAGCTCCAGACCCCAGAAGGTTAACCCCTAACCCTCACCACTTTTAAATCACCAAGAAGTTCACATTTACCAACTACTTTATGTATACCTGACATTGGGCATGACCTGCATCATTTCTTTCAAAGCTTCTATAATCCTGTAAAGTAGGTTTTGCTATCAACATTTTACTAAGGAGGAGACAGGTTTAAGAAGATAAGGTCATCTGCCCAAGGTCACCCAACTAGTTAGTTCTGAAGAAGTGCTGGAACCAGCTCCCTCTGCCTTTGGAGCCCATATTGAACTCTAAGTCTGCTTCTATCCATTTTGTTTCTCATGGTTTGAGTTTGAGGGAGTTCACCCTGGTTAAGGAAAAGCCTACCATCCCTTGTGTGGCCCTCAAAAGGCAGCTGAGTGCAGTGATGGATGAGGTGAATCCCTGGTTGGTTTTACAGCAGGCTTAAGGATTGCCAGCTAGTGTGTGAAATTGCTCTGTGAGCTGGAATGCACATAGGAGGTGTGAGGAGGCTGTGGGATCCCTCACCACAAGGCTGTGTGGCCCAAGGTCTGGGATCCATTCTAGCAGCCTTCACTACACCCCCCAAGCCTACCTCCTGCACTGCAGGAAGACAGCTTAGCTCTGGTAGGAAGTCCCCCAGCAGCAATTTCCTGCTGGAGATAGAAGAGCATTAAGTACTCTCAGGCTTCCCAGACAAAATCTACTGGGGAAAAGGCAAAATGGAGAAGGGTTAGAGCACGAAAACTGAGGGAGTCAGTGAGAAAGGAAGTTACGATAAAAAGAGGGAGGAGTAGGTATGAAACAGGTCACATTTCAGGACTCCACAGACTATTAGGGGTTGTTGTCTTAATCAGTCCATCCTCGCGTTGTCAGGTCCAGTTAACATTTAGCCAGTCCCTAATCCATGTGTTAATAATATACCCTTAATAATGAAAAGATAAATTAATCTCTCCATAGGAGACTTGTGACTTGGATATAATCATAAGCATTTTATAGTGTTTGCAGTAGAAAGTTTTTACTTGCTAACTATAAGGACACTCAACAAACATAGTCAAATAACGGCATTTAGAGTCTTTATTGACATGAATGCATTTCCGTAAACAGATTAGTTAAAATTGAACAGATAGATTTGAACTTAAAAAAAAAAAAAAAAAAGAAATTTTCCCAGTAAAGTGGTTTCTTGGTGCTTTTTGCTTTAATGTGAACACCAGGATTTAATCCAGCATATTTTAAAAATAATGTGATTGCCTTATAAATCATGTTGATAGTTGAAGAAGCCAAAAACCTTTTTAGTAAACTTCCAGAATCAAGGTGTTCCAAGTTGGGAAAAGATGGTGGTCATCAGTAACACCAATCTATGTAAATACCATTTGGTTAGATTTGAAAAACCATGAACAAGTCACATTCAAGAAAACGTGACATTGTTTTGAATGTTTTCCGTAGCCTCTTATTTACGTGGCACAAGGGGTTGCTTTTTGATTGCTTTCTGCCTTTCTTACCTGTTCATCTTGTTCAGCCAGCCTCCATCTAAATTCTGCCATATCCTTCTGACCACACACCCATGCACTCTTCAGCTTCTGCTTGAAAGAGAATGTTGGGGGATAGGATAAACCTCTGTCTCTCTTTGTGTGTCTCTCTATGGGTGTTTCTGGGTTGGACTAGGCATGGGGTAGAGAGAAGTAGTGGAGGGAGTGCTTCAGTTAAAATTACACAGCTACCCCTTTTTGAGATTCTGTTGGAGGGCCTTCTTATTCTCTCTCTCCTGTACCTCCCATTAAGAATCACTGCATTTCACTGAGTAGTGTTGCTGATGGAGCATGACATAGAGGCCGGGAACAGGCGGAGAACTTGGGTGTTAGTGTATGTGCCCCATGAGTCTCATTTGGTGGACTTTTCACTCTTCACATGACAGGCTGAAGAAGACACTGTTGTCCAACTGCCGGCCTCAGGAAGACAGTACTGGCAAGTGCCCACGTGCACTCTCTTGGTGGTTGTCTGCAGTACTCTGACTCCCAGCATTCCAGGTCTAGAAATTCGTAATTATAAGTCACATGTCCAGGGGGCTGATTTACACATCAGGACACTCATTCCAGTAAGGGATCTATACTTGACCCACAAACTGAATACAACCCCTAAGAGAACAGTGAGGAAAACAGCAGTTCTGTGGACAGACAGACTTGACTTAGTTCTGGGCATGCAATGCTAGACGATTAGGGCTTTGTCCCTCTAAGGCCACATTTCTTAACTTCATTTATTCCCTGTCATCAGTATGCAGTAATCAGGCACTAGGGGTTTTCAGACGTGGGAGCTCCTCTTGCGTTCTTTGGAATGATTCTGAGGGTAAAATCGGGTAGGCCTGTGGTCTAACCCACATCCACTAACTGCTTCTTCTTAAGAGTTGTAGCTTGTATATTATTAACCACGAAAATTATCTTGTTTGTTTATCCTTTGCAAATAAATTACTTGTTGTGATTCTAAAGACCATTATTGGAAATTGGAATGTTAAAACAGAGCAGAGGGCCAGCCCATGGCATGGTGGTTAAGGCAGCTGGATCCCACATTGCCAGCTGCATGGTTTGACAAAGTCCCAGACCCAGTGGCTTGAAAAACACACCTGATGCATGTGCCTATGTGCCCCAAATCCCAAATTGGAGAACAGGAGAAGAGATTGTGCTGTGACCATCCCTATGAGGGATGCTTTCTTGTTCCCCCTTCCTCCATGCCTCTCTCCCATGAGCACATGCAACCTCTGGCAAAATTAAAATAAAAAACAAAAAACATAGCAGAGACTCTGTTGAATAACCAAAATGAATGAGTGAGCACCCAGCCAGTCAAAGCCCTGGTCATTGGGAATGTCTGTAGAAGGTAGATACGTTGCAGTTCCCGTAGAAGAAATTGGGTGACAGAAAGTTGGAATCAGTTCTTAGGCACACAAAAGCAACTTGAGAAGGAATTTTGAGATGAAGAAAATCAGGTGGCATGGGCTGAGATGGGGAAGGAGTTGTGAGGTGAAGAAAATCAGGTGGCATGGGCTGAGATGGATTTAATGACCTCAGAGAAAATATCTCAAAGAAGCAGAAGATAGTCTTGAAAGCTAGTGAGGTCAAACAACACATGCTTCCACGAGAACAGAAAGAAAAGAATGAGCTCTGAACACCAGTGTTCACACGAAAGAACAGAAAATGTCAAAGTTTCCTTGTCCTACCTACTCCCCTTCAAATAACTAGACATCCAGTAGACTCTTTCTAGCAGACGTAACTTTTATTAGCTTAATGAAATTAGATAGTATAAAATCAAAAAACTTTTATACCCAGATGAGTGGATTTGGTAAGCCGGATGACTAATGTCCTGGGAGGCCAAATCCGTACTTTTCCGTAAGGTGCCCTATTCTGAATCTTGTGACTTTGGCTCTCAGAGTGAGTCATTAATGGCATGGGTCTTCCCTTGACCATGCCCATCAAGCAGTATTCCCCGCTGCAGGCCAAGTGTGCCCTGCACACAGGCGGGGCAATGATGAAGTGTAAGATTGGTCTCTGCCCTCAGGGTGTTTTGATTTAGTGATGTGCCAAGTGTTTAAACTGGCAACTGTCTTGTATAACTACGTGGTAAACAAATATCTTTACAATTATTATTGATGCTTTTTACATTAACATAGGGCCACCCATGATTTTAAAGTTATTTTACATTTGTACAACAAACAAGCTTTAGTATATAGCTTGATGAACTTTCACATCTGGATAGACTCATGTAGCCCCTGCATAGTCAAGACTGAAGCTGTGAGATTGGTGAATGGAAAGGGTTACAGTGAAAAAACTGAGTGCTAGGGCAGATGTAAGCTACATTTCATGACTCCTTGCCAAAGGTTATTATCTTTTAGTCAGTCCCGTCTCCTGGTGTCTGGCTCTAGTAGCAATTGGCAAGCTTTTAATCCACACTTTCACAATTGTAAGCCTTTAAGAACGAATGAGAGGTAAATTAACCCTCTCTATATGAGACCTGCAGTATGCATATTTTAAACATTTTAACTTGTTAAGAATACTTATAGTAGAAAATTACTTCCTTTGTTAGCTACAGGGATGTAGGGCAAACAACAATTAACGAAACTTTATTGAATTGAATCAATTTAAGTACATTTTAGATCAGGATTGAGGGAACTCAATTGACTGTTTTGTGGATGATTGTTCCAGGGCTCACTATATATACTGGATTAAGGAAAGTATCTTAAGTATCCTATTTGACCACTTTGCCCTGGTCATTGTTACTTTTAAAGGGATTTGACATAAGGTACCAATCATGGGCTAGCCCTGTGGCCTAGTGGTTAAGGGAGCTGCATCTCACATGGCCAGCCGTGGTTCAAATCCCAGCCCTAGCAGCTTGAAAAACACACCGGGTACCTGTGCACACATGCCCGGTCTCCCAGCAGGATGGAGAAACGGAGACAGGACTGACCTGACAATGCCCCTTTGTGGGGGGAGGGTGTTTTCTCCTTTTCTCTCTCTTCCTACATGCATGCACCCTCTGGGGGGAGGGGGGATTCCCATAATGTTATTTATGACAGCTAACAAGATTGACTATCCAACAATAGGAAAAGGGCATAGCCATATGTACCACTAACAGTTGTGTTTAAAAACATTTTTAAAGATCAAGCGAGTGATTGTAATGTAACTTGAAAAGCAGATCCTCACCTTCCTTCCACTCCCTCTCCAGTGCTTTAGCCTCACAACTGTGTAAATATTTATTGAGAAGTACAGCAGATGTGTTGGAAGTTATCTGTAGGTGGTGCATTTGTGGGTGATTGTATTCTTTGCTCTAGTGTTTTCTATATTCTCTAAGCTTTTATGAGCATATTTTATTTTCATATTTTCTCAGAAAATGACACATTACCTTTCTTATTTCAACAAAATAGCACATATTAGGAGTATAAATTCCTGAAGCAGGGAAAGTCACAGGATGCTCTTGATGTTAAGGCACTGGGTAGAATGTCTATAGTGCAGGGCTTCCAGGGGTTGCTTAAGAAGAAGAAAGTGGGGTGACAGTCTATAGGTAGTCATTCTTGCTTTGCCCCTCATTCCTTTTCAGAGAAATATCAAAATCTCCCAGCAGAAGCATGTGATATGCCTACTAGACAGTGTAGACGGTAAAAATAAGCACCTCCTCCCAGAGCCAAATGGTGGTGCAGAAGTATTGATGCTCTGTGAGATGGTCCACATGGTAAGGTTCTGGGTCAAGTCCAGAGACAACCTTGAGCACACTATGCACACATTGCCCGCAGTCAGGGTAGCTGAAATAAGTGGATCATGGCATCATGACCCTGTTGGGGATGCTATCTCTCTTGCTTTTGTGTCTCTTGCTTATGGAAAAGAATAAGTGAACAAACTTTTCTGTTTGTTTGTTTAAGTACCTCCTCTGAACACTATGAGATCAATAACTCACAGGGATTACATAAATATGGTATATGCTCCTCATACCCTCTTCCTTACTCTTGACAGACATCACTAATCAATCACAGAATTATTTTCTACTGAACCTGGAGGAGTTTAGAAAATCCTACTCAGCAATGTTCTAGGTAGCCGTTAGCAGACAATCGGAGTCTGTATGCGACAGGAAAGCTATTTGCCATTTCTGTTGGGAAAGTCAATCCAGTTTGACAAACAGCCAAAATTAAAATAATTAAAAGGCAGAGTTTAGGACTGTGAAACTGGCAACAACATGAGGTAATAGATGATAAAACTGGAGTAGTAAATGGGTGAAAATGTCAGGAAAACAACACTTCTGCTTCTGGCGCTGGCTTCTAAGTTCTTTAGATGAATCTGAACACCTTAAAGTAAGCCAAACCCTCTAGTGCTGGCCATCGACAAAAATATGATAATGAATATTTTCTTGGCTGTTCTGATGGAATAAACATTTGCTTTTGGTAAGGCTCTAAAAGGGCTGCTGCCGTCATAGATAACAGCTTCTGCATTAGCAGCAGCCTGGCAATAGCTTGCTAATGGAAAGCTCTTTGGGTAGTTGGAGTGCAAAATATATGCTATAAATCTGCATTTTCTGCTGTGGTTGGAGAATTTCCATTTAATATCTTCATAGACTTTTCATATGCTCTATTGGAAGCCATCACCAATGAGCTGTTCCCAAGATCAGGTCTGAATTTATAGTCCTTACTCTGTCCCTTGAATAATCCTATACACCACATTCTCTATGGCCAACCAGACTGTTGCCAAAGAGGTCACATGATACAAGATAAAAACCATGTTGCAGGCTCAGATTTATGTGTGTGTGTGTGTGTGTGTGAGAGAGAGAGAGAGAGAAGGAGTGAAGGGAGAGAGGGAGAGATAAGATGTTGGCTTGAATTGATGCAGGGAGTTTCCTTGCTTTTTGTCACCCTACTCTTATTATTTCCAGGATTTTGTGTCTGAAGCAAAATTTGTCCTCATTTCCTTTTTTTCTTTCAATGATACTTAATAAGTGCAATTTATGATCTCCTAACAAAATGTTAGGTGTTATGTGGGCCACTTTGCACACAAGCTATCATTAAGAATATTTGGGGGAGGTTGGAGGGTGGCATAGTGTAGAATGTGATGCTCTGCAAGGCAGACCCTCACGGAAGGTTTCCGGTTCCTCACGGAAGACCTCCCTGAGTATGCCAGGTGTATGTGTGCCCAAGCTCTGGAGCCTGGTGTTGGGACCTTTTTGGGGGTATCTCTTCCTCTCTCTTTCTTAGAATAAATGCATGGACTTAAAAAATGTGTAACTAAAAAGCATTATGTTATAGGCCCCAGTACTGAAGGAGCTGTTACCACCCCAGCTACTGTACAGCCCTCATGGAGCTAGCTATGAGGGGTCAGGTCTATGGCTTTAGCAGAAACGAAGACTCCTTCCTCACTTCTTGCCGTGGAAATCCTAGAATGCAGTGGCCTTGGTGGTACAGCAGCAGACGTGCCTTCTCAGAGTTCGGAGGCTCCGCTCAGGTGGGGGAGGTCATGTTTAGCTGTCCACCGCCCACTCGATCCCTGTGTCCAGGAGGTGGCAGTTTTCTGTGTGGTACTTTACCTGAAGTTGTGTCTTCCCAGGGCTCTAGTGGGTGTTTTTTCTCTTTTTCTCGTTTTTTTCCCCTCATTGTCTTCTCTTATTCACATCTGGGTGTCTCCAAGTCTGACTGTTACCGGAATCCTCTTGCAGAATCTTTTCACGTTTAGCAGTGATAAAGAATAACAAGAGTCCTTAACTTAGAAGTCCTGCTATATCCCTTTCTAGTGCACAGCACCTTTTAAAAGACACCTAAATATCTCTGACTTGAACTTCAGGAAGGACTGAGGGCCTTGGGATAGTGGACTGGTTTTGAACTCTGGTCTTGGCTTGCTATGAGACCTTGTGCAAGTTACTTAACCTTTCTGAGCTCACTTTTCTCATCTGTGAAATGGGGATGAGGCCTATCTCTCTGCTTATCTATTTAATTATGAAAAAGACTCCCTCTATGGAAAAGATTCATAGCACGTAGTCAAAACCAAAACCAAATACCTGCAAGAGATAAGATGTCTCCTACCAGTCCCTGCTAGGACCGACTGTAATGATTTCAAGAAGAGACTTCTCAGTGTACGCCTAAACATCCAGTGGGCATGGTCTCTGTCCAGCGTGTGAGTAGCTCAGGTGGTTACTCCATTCTCTGGTCGATCCTTGAGAGGAAGTAGAACATGATGATTCAGCACTCGGGCCTTGAAGCCAGAAGATGTTTTTAAATCCTGGGCGCTGTGCTTACTAGCCATGTGATCATGGGAAAGTTCCTTAAAACCTCCCTGGGCCTGTTTCCCCATCTGTGAAATGGGCTTACCATAGTGTGGCCAGCTGGTTAGTTTTGAGAATCAAACGAGCCCCTGCATGGAAAGCTGTTAAAGTGGTCAGCATACCGTGTGCAGTGTCAGCTAGGATCGTCGCTATCTCTGTGGGAAGAACTCGGAAAGCCATGGCAATTACATGTGTCTGTGTGTGTGCACATGTGCTCATAGCATGCAGAACTCTCCTTGGCTCTTTGACTCTCTCCAGAGGTGTAAGTATCATCGTCTTTCTTTAAAAAAAGAGAATTAGGATATATATTTATTTCACCAGACACTTTAATGCCCTGAGACCAGAGCCCTCGCTTCTCCTGAGCCAGTCTTGCCCTCAAACTTCTATACACTGTGTTCTCCACAAAGCCACAACTCTGTCATTCCTCTAGAAAAGAAGAAACTACCCCTGGGCATTGGCAGTGGGGTGTGTAAGCGGGCACAGCTTCTCCCTAAAGGCCGAGTAGAGGCAGGGGAAGAGCTGGAAAGAACAGCAAGGAAAGGCAGAAGAGAAAACAAAAGTCCTCTGGGGTTTTTTCACATTGAATTTCTCTCTCTTCTGTGTCCCTCGTCCTAAAACATGGAGGCAGTAACCAGATACCCTGGATGGTTGTTTTCTTATATTCTTGCTATAGTCTCCATAGCATGGCCTGTTACTAGGCCATGAAATCTAAGTTGGGGATTCGGAAAATATGATCGCACAAAAGAGGCAAGCCCTTACTTTCATTGGGGCGTTGAGAAAGTCATGATGCCTAGAAAGTCATTTTTGCATAGAAAAACATGGAAAAATACATCGTGACTTTTATGATGACCTAATAAATACCAGCTACTCTCAAAGCAGTAGGGTCGGAAGTCTTCCTGGGCCAGGCTGGAATGTGTCCCTTTGGGAGCCGAGGCCACAGCTTCTGGTGCGTTGTGCACAGACCTTGCGTCCTATAAGGAAGGCATGGCTGGGTGTGCAGCAGGCCGACCCCCCAACTCCTGGGCCTCTGGGTTGTTCTCTGGGTTGCTTGCTCCACATCTTTCTCCTTGGTCTTCTTGTCTGGCTTTTTCCTTCTCATCTTCCTCCTCCTGCCATGACAGAGGCTGCATTTGGAGTTGCCAAAACATCCACAAGTCAGCATGTTCACATTTTATGCAGACATAAAGTGGCACAGAGTCTTGGCACACAGTTTCGTGTCACTCATCTGTGACAAACTAAAACTTCTTTTCTGAGCCAAGTGAAGTCGTCTCAGAAGAGGAAGAGAAAAGGTCTCACAGATCTGTTCTCTGTGGGGGGCTGAGCTACTGCTGGTGAGGACACCCTGTCCCCAGGGTGTGTCTAGTGAGCAGCACAGACCCTAGGCTGGAGTGAGCCCACGTGAGAAGTGTTACGACAGGGCCCAGCTGCTGCGGCACGGTGGGAATGCAAGTGCCCTGCAAGGAGGGAAGCCATATGGCCAGCTGTGGGTCTGAAAACATGCCAGCACCCCGGGCAGTCAGGATTCTGAGGGATTGTGGTGTGGTGAGACCCTGTTGAGGGTGCGTCTCTTTCTGACTCTCTTGCTCATGTGCATGTGCTTTCTGTCATAAAAAGTGAAAGTGGAGGACAGAGCTGAGAACCCAACCCAGCCCTGGGGGTCCAGAAAGGCCCCCAAGCAGAGGTAACCCAGGCTGAACACTGAAAAGTGACTCGTCGTTAGCCAGACAACAGGCAGGAAGAGAGAAAAAGAGCCTTTTCATAGTTCATTCTCGCAACCTGATAAGTAGTTATAATTTTCATTTTATCAATAAAGAAACTGTGACATAGAGAATTCAGTCAGTTCCCCCAAATCAGCTACTTGGTAAGTAGTAAAACCAGAATGCAGACCCAGAACTTAAAAGTCCCAAGGCAAATGTTCAGTGTTCTAGGCCTGATGGATCTTATTTATGAAGGTGACCGTGACAACAAACCAAAGACCCTTTTGCTAGGTAACATGGACTCAGAACGGTGCAGGTCCGCTCATTCGTCTTCTCAGTTGCATCAGCTGTGAGATGGCTTCTGTGCCCGGATTGCCACTTTCGCCCTGAGTGTTCTGGCCACAGAGACGTAGCATGGTCTCCACTTGGATTCAGGGCCAGCTGTTCCTCTGACTCAGGGGCCGTGGTTACCTCCGATCACTTACAGCATTATGGTCAGTGACTCGGGGGAAGTTTTAAGGCAGTTTCTTTGTCTTTGAGATGTGTTCACAACGTCCACATTATATAAGGCCACATCGCAAGACAGCTCTGCTCTCAGCTGAGGTGGGTATGGCTGCAGATTGTTTACTGCACAGCATGCCTGGCTGAGGGCCAAGTGGGGCCTACTCCATCCTGCATTGGGCTCACCGAGCCATGTGCCCTGGCCCAGGATCTGTCTGCCCTGCCAGAGGAAGGCCGCTTTCTTTCTAACTGATGTGCAGAGCTCCCCAACTCCAACGTTATCCAGCGTTATCTGAGTCTTACGATGTGTATTGGATGATGGTGGTCATTCCTACATCTGTACCTTTTATAATGGAATTCATTCAAGTCGTAGAAAATTTTCATAGCAGGCCTTCATCAGAAGCCAGTCTGCATTTTTGTGGATTTTCTTCATGGATAAGCTAAGACGATACAAATGAAAGTTTAAAAACCTGTTTGTGGGCCAGCCAGTGGTGTGGTGGTTAAGGCAGCTGGATCCCACATGGCTGACGATGTGGTATGAGTCACAGAGCTGGTGACTTGAGAAACACACTGGGCGCTTGCGCATACATGTCAAGATCCCTAGAGGAGAGTTGGGGAGAAGGGATTGTGACTGGCCATCCTCCCCTGGAGGATGCTTTCTCACGTTCTCACTGTCTGTCTGTCTGTCTGCCTCTCTCTCTCCAGCGAGCGCATGCACCCTATAGCAAAAAAGGTAAAAACAAACAAAAAACCCTGTTCTTTTGCACCCCCCACATGCTGCTTTTGGCTGTTGCCCAGTTCAGTCTAGTTTGGGAACTGATTCTCCAGGAACTAAGAAAAGCATTCCCAGCTTCCCTCTGATTGCTGGAATAGAACTTCCTTGAGCCCACCACTGAATTCCAGCCCCTGGGAAGAAATGTCTTAGAGTGAGCCCCAGCCCAGAGCCCATCGGAGGTTGTGTCATGTGTTTGCTTTAGCTGAACAGAAAGCAAGCAGGCTCTCCAGCCTTGCTCGCCCCTCCTTCCTGCACGCCCCTCTGCTGGGAGGGGCCCGTGGAAGTCTAGACACCGTCTGCTTGGCATCGTGCCTCTTCGGCACAATCCGCACCGTTCTGCGGCTCCGACTTTGGTTGCCTCTCCTAGCTCATTTCCCCAGTTTTCTTTGTCAGCCTTAAACTGTCTCAGGGGACTGGCACGAGTCACACGCGTAGGAAGCAGGTGAGTGAATTTATGAGGCTGTCAGGATTCAGCTGCCTGGAGGACTTCAGACTTGAGAAGATAGCAGTGGTGCCAGCCCACGCTGTGGCCGGGTTGATGGAAATCCCTGATGCGAGCTGGCTTTAGACGAGCCTCCACTTACCGGCCAGTGATAGGCTAGGGCAAATAACCCAGGACAGACAGTGGACCCCAGGTGATGAGCCTCATGCTGCGTGAACCTGGCCAAGTGTCCTGACCCCATCATCTGCAAAACATGGGAGGTAGAGTAGGTGAGTTCTGAAACGCAGCTCTGAAACCCCCATCCATATGGGAGGCAGACATTCTAGGTGGGACTGTAAAAATATTCTGCCAAGTGGAATTAAGATATTTGATCAGCTCTTGACTGGATTTTCAGCCTAAGGAGGAACATTTCTGGGCTGGCCCAGAAATGAGGAAACAGAATGAATAAAAGCAGGAGGCATTCCGTGTCCTTTATTTCCCCGTGTGTACTGACTGCAGAATAGACAGGTCAGCATGTGGCACCTGAACGGTCTTGATGCCCAGAAATCCCAAGTGTTGTTTATGCTACAGAAAGTAATCGGCTTGATTTTCCACTTCAGAAACCAGCTACTCAACAACCCTGGGCAAGAAATGAAGGATCCTGGGTCTTCTTGTGGTCAGGCAAGGGAATTTTTAAAAATAAAATAAAGAAGACAACTCAAAATCCAAAGTGTGCCATTTGAGATTTATGGAACTTACTAAAGGAAAACAAAACAAACAAACAAAAAAACACAAAACTTTCTTCTGACTTTTGTAAATGTTTACATTTTCTTTTAAAGAATAATGATGTAGGGGCCAGCAGGTGACATGGTGGTTAAGGTGCTGGCCGACCACAGTTTGAGTCCTAAATCTGGAAGCTTAAAAATCACTCCAGACATGTGTATGTGCATGCCCAAAATTTCAAGAGGAGGGTGGAGGAGAAGGGACTGCAATGTGACCATTCCCTCGGGGGTGATGTCTTACTTTCCCTCTCTGTTCCTCTCTTCATTTGAGCGCACACACTGTATGGTAAAACCTAAAAAAAAGCAAAATGATGATGTATGATTGCAAATGGCTTACAAAAATAGTTGTCTGAAAATGTTGCACAGGCCCTGATTTTGTTTTCTGGAATCTTTCTTGCCTCCTTACCACGTTGCCTGGCCCATGGCCAGGATCTAGCATCTCCTGATCAGACATTGATGAAGTTCCTGGCTTGAGTGCCCAGCTCTGATCTCTGACTCTCATAGATGATCTCAGTGTGCTAACTTGTATTGATGATTCCTGAACGGGGAGCCAGCCCAGTGTTGCATGTGACTTTCCTCCTAAGGATACTTTTTTAAAAAGAATTATTTTACGTAATTTTATTCATTATTATTATTGTTGTTATTATTTTTACTTTGACCAGAGAGAGACAGAGAGAGTGGGAGCAGCAGATGGCATAATGATTATATCACTGGATGCCACAGCAGCTTAAACTCAGCCGGGCACATGTGCATGCATGCCCAAAATCCTGAGAGCAGAATGGATTGTGGTATGGCCATCTCCCCTGGGGGGGGTTGATTTCTGGCTTTCTGTCTCTCTATCTCTCTGGCAAGCGTGCATGCCCTCTAGCAAAAATCTCTCTCAAGAAAAGAGAGAGAGGGGGTAAGTGAGAAAGCAAGCCGCCAGACTCAGGACTCGACCTATAGTCGGCCATGTGGGAGTCTAGCGCCTTAACCACCACGTCACCTGTCAGCCCCCTAAGGATACTTTTTGTTTTTTTGAGAGGTTTTTTCTATAGGGCACATGAGCTTACCAGAAAGATAGAGACAGAGAGACAGAAAGTGAGAAATCACCCACTCCCAAGGGGGAATGGCCACACTGCAGTTCCTTCTCCTCCATTCTCCTCTCAGGATCTTGGGCACACACGCACATGCGCCCGGCATGAGTTTAAGCTACCAGGTTCAGGACTCGAACTGTGGTCAACTACATGGGAGTCCAGTGACATAGCTCTTATGCCATCTGCTGGTCCCCCCTCAAGGATACTTTTACAGGTTAGAATTGAATTAAAATCAACTGTGCCCTGATGTAGACTCTGTGTGTGTGTGCCTGTGTGTGTGCGCACGTATGTATGCTCGCTTGTGTGCGCACATGCATGCTTATTTACACACACACATGTATCAACTTAAGTTTCACCACTTAGAAAACAGGGCCATCTACGCGTAGCTCCAATAGTGAGACTGACCTCACACAGACAGATTCCTATGGAACTAATGAAGAGAAGCAGATGTGTTATTAAATTTCCCTTCACCTGACTATTTTAATTTAGTATTTGACTTCTGTTTATCCTGCTCTGATTTCTAAGTCTAGGTATATAGGTCAGTACTTATTTTTATGTTTGCCTATTAATGAATGTAATAAATATATGTTATTCATTCATTCCCCACCTCATTCCGAAAATAAGAGATGTTTTCCCTCTCACATGCCATGGCCAGCACGTCCTGTTAGCTTCTGTTAGAGGTAAGGCTGATGAAGTTTCTCTTGTGGAGAGGGACCCAAATGTGTGGCATAATGTTTGTGACAGAGAAAAGAGAAATGCATGGAAAAATGAAAGACGGTACAGAGAAATTCCTGCTTGCTCTCACGGGGTACCTCATCTAAGCTTCAGTATGAAATTGATACATGTGGAATTCCTATCAGAGCCACTAAAGTTTACTGAAGCAGCAATACAAATACCCTCACCGAACACACTCAAACGTGGCAGAGTTCTCTGTTCTGTCAGGGTACCCTCCCACGAGGGCCTGGTGTGGCATCTCGTGGTCCAGCCCAGCTCATAAAGGTACACTGCAATGGAGGCAGCTGTTTGCAGGCCGTTACTCACAAATGCTCGGGTCACCCAGCCTCACTGGTCCAAGGGCATCCCCGATACCATTATGATGCCCCAATTAATGGGCCAGGCTGAGGCTATATCAGAAGCAGGAAATTCACCTGGCTTCTTCTTAAGCGTCCCAAGAAAGTTTCAGGAATGGGCCCATTTATGCTCTGTTCCCCATCCCAGTCTCTCTGCCTTGGCATTTTCTACTTCCTTTCTTTTTTTAGCCTGTGTGGCCTTGGCCTTGCCAAGAGCCACATGCAGAGAAGCAGATTTCCTGGTTTAGTTATTTATTTTAAGGGCAAAGCCTTTCACTTTATGCATTAATTGGTGTCTGCGTCACGTTGAACAGAAGAGTAGTTTTTTACATGGCACCAGGCGCTGGATAATGATCAGAGGAAACCCCAGCCCAAGGAACACCCACCTCAGCTGTGAGTTCACCCTGGGTTTTTCAATTTCCTTTATTGAGGCATGGGACTAGAAGAAAGAATGGGACTGGGAAATGTTTTAAGTAGAGGCCAGGCATTCAAGTCCTTGCTAAAATGTTGGGAATAATAAATTCACTGCAGACTTATTTCTTAATTAAGTCTCCTAAGCTATTTTTGGGCCATATTGTTTAAAGGACAGTTATCATGTTAATTGCTATCTTTTAGAGGTATAATTGAAAGAAGATTTCTTTATTTTCTGTAAGAGAACGTGTATAGGGGCCAGCAGGAGGCGTGGAGGTTAAGGCAGCTAGATCCCACATGGCCATCTTCGCAGTTCAAGTTCCGGACAGTGTGACTTGAAAACCATGCCGGGTGCGTGCGTGCGCATGCCTCAGATTCTGAGAGGAGAATGGAGGAGAAGGCACTGCGGCATGGTCATACCCACTGGGGAGTGATTTCTCACTTTTCCTCTCTGTCTCTCTAGCAAGTTCACGTGCCCTTTAAACAAAGCAAAACAAAACAAAACAAAACAAAGAACATATATAATATAACCTGGGCGATAAGAAATTATAAAAGTTGGATTTTGGTTGTTTATTACATGCCTTATTTTAGGCACTCTTTTTTTCTTTTCAACAAAAATAAAGAAACTGTGGTGATTATATGAAATCCTATAAAAACACTCAACACTTGGAGGTTATTAACCCCACTGTGTTGGTCATTTTACAGCTTAGATCACTGCCTTTTCCATCTAAATTCCTCTTACACATTTGATCAAACAGAAGCCTCTTCATTTCCTGTCTAAGTTGCTCCGTGGAATTGCTGTGTGGATAGAGAGCAAGCTGGGTTCCTCCCCAGTGGCTGTGTTTCAGTTGGTCAATTGGGTTATTTTTCCAGGTAACGGTATCATTATTTTGCCCAGTGTAAACGGCATTGCCACTTAAGGACCATAATTACTCATGGTATTGTGGCCTGGAATGTAGAGACTTTCTCATTCCCCAGTGATTTGTTGTTTAACTCTAGAAGAAAAATTCTTCTTCCTGCCTAAGCTGGTGAAGTGATTGTATATGTGGCTCTTGGATAGCAGAAGGCTATTGTGGGATCTAAACTGCCAGTCTCTGGGCTCAGGCGTGACAGTAGCTGTATTCAGAAAATCATGACATTCTCTTTGAGGGAGAGACAAAAGTTAGGGACTCTAAGCCCAAGGGTGTTCAGAGCATGTGATACACTGTCCTCAAATGCTCTTGTCCTGGAAATGGGTGGAGGGAATAAGAAAAAGGAAAAATAATGAGGAGGCCTGAGAAGAGAGGCGGGAGACAGTGAAGTGTGTAGGAAGCTCACAATTAATTATAGTGGGTTAAGCAAATGAAGGCGGGTGATCAAATGAAGAATTTCTAATCTTTCTCTTAAATGCTTCGTGAGGAATACTGAGTGAACACTGCTGATATGTATGATCAGAAAAGATATATGACTGCTTTTGCTAAGAGAATATGTGGTTCATGAGCAAAATTCACAAGAGAAATGTAAAAGCTGTAAATTAAAATAGTGCCTGTAATACAGTGTGTAGCAAGGGACATAACAAAAAGTGCTTGCACAGCCTAAGTGTCCCATTAACAGTAGTTGTTGTCACCCTTGTGCTATGGCTTGAATGCCAGGCTCAGTAGAACTATAGAGAGCCTAGCCCTGTGTTTATCAAATTGTGTGTAAAACGATGCTATCATACATGCTAGGTTAAATCACTTTTTACCTGCAGGACTTTTCAGAGACTTACAATGTTCAGGTGCATTATTTATGACTCTCTAGGAAGAAACATGTTAGTTCATTATTGTGGTGCTAAACAGAAATACTTCAGACTGGTTGATTTTATTTTATTATTTTTAAAATTGTTTGCCATAGGGCGAGTACATTCACCAGAGAGAGACAAAGAGAGACAGTGAGAGGGAAAGTGAGAAATCACCTCCCAGGGGAGATAGCCATGCCTCAGTCCCTTCTTCTCCATTCTCCTCTCAGGATTTTGGGCACCCACGCACACACACCCAGAGTGATTTTCGAAATACTGGGTCCAGGACTCAAATCACAGCCAGCACCTTAACTACCCTGCCACCTGCTGGCCCCAGACTAGGTGATGTATCAAATTTTATTTGGCTCACAATTCTGGTGGCTGGCAAGACTGGAGGCCTGGGGTCAGCATGAGGCCAGCCTCTGGCACTATGTCACAACATGGCTGACCAAAGCAGAGGAAAGTGAGCTCATGCAAAGACAAAGAGAAAGGAAACAGAATCCCCTACTGCCTCTGTCCTTCCCATGTTTTTGATCAACAGAAGATGCCTACCCACATTCAAGGCCAGTCTTTCTCTGTCTACTGACTTACACTCCAATCTTGTCCAGCAAGTGCTCACCAGTATTGAAGGCAGATCCTCCTTTCTTAGTCCACTCCTTCACATGGACAGCAATAACCCACTAACAAACATGGTGCCCCATGACCCAAATATGAGGTACAGTAAGCCGTGTTTCCCAAATATTTCACCACAGAATACCATTTCATAAATATTTCAAAGCTGGTGTTCTATGCAATAATCTCGATAGACTCCCACGAGTAGAGTTTAGTGAACTTGCTGAATTTACTTCTTAAACTAATTCATTTTCATCAGGAAGGCATGAGACCCATCTGAACCCCAGGGCCATTCTGAAGAAGATTGTTCTGGGAGTGACTCCAGACTGGATCATCAGCATGACCATGGTCATACCTACCTAGACCTGGCTGGATATTCTGGGTATCAACTGGAAATACCCAGAAATCTTCTCCTTGACTTTTTTAAAAAAAACTGTCTTTGTCTATCCCCAATCCATCAGCAAGTCCTGTCAGCTATACTTACAGAATGTATCACCTTGTCATTGATGGCCCTCAGTCTCCACTGCCAACACCCTAGTCCAAGCCCATTGTGTTGTGCCTGGACTGTTGCAGTAGCATCTTAGCTTTCTCCCCTTTACCTGTCTTGCTTCCCTACTATTTATTTCTGTACACAGCAGCTTTAGTCATTTTTGTAAACCATATCTCGTCACATTACTCCCTGTGTAAACCCCTCTGGTGGTCCCTGTTGCACTAAGAATAAAATATCAACTTTTTTTTTTTTTAAGGGAGATTTTTGCTATAGGGCTCGTTTTCTCACCAGAGAGACAGAAAGAGAGGTAGAAAACAAGAAATCATCCCCAGGGGGGATGACCATGCCACAGTCCCTTCTCCTCTGCTCTCCTTTCAGGATCTTAGGCCTGGATATACACACATCTGGCATGATTTTTAAGCCACTGGGTCCAGGACTCGAACCATGGTCAACTACATGGGAGTCCAGCAATGGAACCGTTATGCCACCTGCTGGCCCCAAATACCAACTTCTTACCAGTGCCTACCGACCCTGTGCACTGGACCTTGCCTGCTTTGCTCAGCTTACCTCTCCTTGCTCTCCCCATTGGACTCTGTGCCACACTCACACTGACCTTTTTCCTCTTCCAGGAACTTAATAGGAAAAGGCCAGTGTGAGTGTGGCACTGAATTCCACTCAGCTTCAGAACCTTTGCACTTTCCTTGACCTGCCAGAACTGCTCTTACTCTTAGGCTTTCAACTCAAGAGCGCGTTCAGTGACCACTTGATCTAAGTGGTGTTCTCTCCTGGATTCCTGTCATGCATACTGTGTTTTCTCCCGCACTTAACTCATCGGAACAGTCTGAAATGAACTTGTAGTTTGTGTGTATTTATTCACTGTCCTCTTCTAGAATATGTACTCCTTCAGGACAGACCCTTTCTCTGACTCATTCTCCAATGAATCCCCAGCACCAGAACTATGCTTAGCATATGGTAAGTACCTAGTAAATATTTGTTGAATGAAGCCATGGCCAAGTGGTTTAATTAATGAGGCTGCCTACATCTCATGTGTAATTTGAGAAGGGACCTGGTGTCACGCCTGTAGTCTTGGTATCCTAATCATCATCTCTGTGCCAGGTTCTGTGCGTAGATTGTGCACCAGGAAGGTGGTTGACAGCACTTGCCCTTCAGCGCTTTGCTTAACCTTGAGCATGGTGGTAGTGCTGGGCTTGCTTATTCAGACACCTGGATTCTAATTCTCTCAGCTTCAGGTGTAATTATTATTTAAGCAGAGGCTAGCTGAATAGTAAATGTTTTTATTCTTTTTTCCATGATCAGCAATTCTGATATAACTGGGCATCATTCCCAGAGGAAGTTAATGTCCCAAGAAATATAAAATGAAGTATTAAATCTTGTTGGTGATTCTTTGCCCAAAGCCACTAGTCACTTTGTCTTTTGATCTCACTGTTTATGGAGACCTTTACATTTGGGGATTCTTCTTGCTCTTGTTCTCTCTCTCCTGTTTTATGGGAATGGCAACCATGATGTCTCCTGTAGGGATAACTAACAGCTGATAAACATGTGGCATTGCTCCAGTGTTTAGCTAGTTAAAAATAAAGGACAACAGGGGCCAGTAGGTGCTGTAGTGGTTAAGGTGTTGGACTCTCAGGTAGCTGGCTGTGTTTGAGTCCTGGACCCATGGCTTGAAACTTAAATTGGGCATGTGTGTGTGCATGCTCAAGGAGGATGGAGAAGGGATTGCAGTATGGCCATCCCCTGGGGGGGATGTCTCTCTGGCAAGTACATGCACCCTCTAGCAAAAATCTCTCCTCAAGTCAATAGGTAAAATAAAATAAAGGACAACAGAGCTTGGAGAACTATACTGTTACATAATACTTGGGAGTGTTTTTACTGCAAATAATAATCTCTCCATAGCAACTAAATAGTAAGTTTTTGTGTAAAATTTCTACTACAGTCCTTGGGGAAAACAGTACGAACAGAAAAGTAGGTCTTCGTGTGTTGTCGGTACAGCTTGAGGGACTCGGGAGTTTTAATCTCTGCAAAAATAGGGGGGGTGGGGTTGCTGCAGTGAAACAGAATACCTGGCAATCACTCTTTGGGAGACTGTCAGCTTACAGCCTGATTGGCCAGTGCAAGTAGGTTTTATAGCTCCTTCCCCCCAGCTGTGACTTCCTGACTACTCCAAGGAAAGAATGCAAGGCAGGAATGTTGAGAATAGAATGTGCATGTTTTCATTGACTTTAGTCTCAAGGCACTAAAATTGTGAGTGTGTACGTCTGTGTGTGTGCACATGGAATAATGAAAGCTGGTTGCAAGAGAATGTAGCTGTAAAAAAAATGAGGAAAACAAACGAACAAACAAAAACAGAAGAGGAAGTTTAGAGTATATCCACTTCATTGCCAAATTTGTCCCTGGGTTTTAACTAAGTGTACTTAGTTAAGGAAGGCTGAATGTATGTCCAGTTCAATTAGCCCTTCATCATGGTTTCTGAGACAAGCCAAACAAAGTCCTAAAGACAGGAGGCTGCAAACATGCTATCTTATGGAAGGAGCCAGAAGGTAAAGTGCCTTGTCCACAGGCATGGAAAGTAGAGCCAGAATTAGGCTGCATGCCTTGACGCCTGCCCATCTTCAAAGGAATCCCCATTCCTTCGGTATCTGGTCCCAGATGCAGCCCAGCAGGCCGCCTCCACATGTGTTCAGATAATAGCAGTGAGCTTCAGTTATGTCGCCACTTCTAGAGAGTCTGACTCTTTCTACCAAACGCTCCTCTTCTGACTCGCTAAACTCAGAACTCAGAACTTGCGGTGCAGAGCCGTGTTCTTCAGTGTGAATAGCTGCTAACCACTCTCGAGCACTTGAAATGGGACTTGTCCAGTTCAGATAAGCTCTGAGTATAAAATACATAAGAGATTCCAAACACTTAGTATGAAAAAAACCAGCGTACAATATCTCAGTAATGTTGATTACATTTCTTTTTTTGAGAGGTTTTTGCTATAGGGCGCATGCACTCGCCAGAAAGACAGAGAGACAGAAAGCGAGAAATCACCCCCCAGGGGGGATGGCCACGCCGCAATCCCTTCTCCATTCTCCTCTCAGAATCTTGGGCACGCATGCACGCACACCCGGCGTGAGTTTAAGCCGCCAGGTCCGGGACTCGAACTGCAGTCGACTATGTGGGAGTCCAGCGACATAGCCATTACGCTAACTGCTGGTCCCCATTGATTACATTTCAAAATGGTAATGTCTTGGCTTAAAATATTAAGTGAATTTTATCTGTGTCTTTTGACTTTTTTAAATGTGGCTACTAGAAATTCTAAATTAAGTATGAGACTGGTATTCTATTAATTCTTTTATGGGACAGCACCACTTGAGACACTTCTCATGTGTGTCTAGTTGCATTCATCCGCACATTGTCTTGAGTTACTGCTTACCACATTTTGTCGTTCTGTTACTTAAAACTCCAAGAATTGGGGCTAGTCGATGGCATAGTGGTTAAGGCGCTGGACTCCCATGTGGTTGATCATGGTTTAAGTCTCAGGCTGGTGGCTTGAAACTCGTAGCAGGTGCACGTGCCTGCATGGCCAAAATGCCGAAAGGAGAATGAAGAAGGCTTTGCCGTGTGGCCATTCCTCCTGGGGTGTGATTTCTCGTTTTCTGTTTCTCTGTCTCTCCAGCAAGTACATGCACCCTATAGCAAAAATCTCTCTCAAAAACAAGAAACAAACAAAAACCAAGAAAACAAAAACTCCAAGTAGTCATCTCCTCACTTAAACTGTACACTTCTTTCAGACGTGGACTATGCTTTACTCTTCCCAGAACACCCAGCAATGAGGTTCAATTTTTTGTTGTTGCTGAATTGCCCCATGAATTTGTTTACGTTCTTGGAAATAGGTTTCACCCATTTTTCCACTTTGGGCGATGATAAGAAATGCAGATTAATTTGTGCTTGGATTGTTGCCCCCCTTTTTTTTTTTTTTTTGTAACTGCTTTTATATGATTTTTCATTATTCTAGAATGATTGCCATTTCTCTAAACTGGACTGCTGAAATCCAGGGAACCTGCAGGAGGTGCTAGAACTTCTAGACACACATACCCAGCAGAGAGCAGTAATGTTAAAATCGAGGCTTAGAGGTTGTAAGGAGCCCCTCCTTTTCACCCCAGAAGTCTAGGAGAAGTTCCACATTCACCTCAAAAATTTGTACCTCCCTTTCAAGGGCCCATAGAGGTGGATGTAGGAGGTCAGTAAGGCATGTGGGCCCCCATAGCTCCCAGTCCTACACCAGGGTCGAGAAGGTTGCCAAGGGACTATCAGGAACTCCTACCAGAGGGCTGTGCTTTCCAGAGCTCTGAGAAAACACTAGGGGATGCATGCTGGGTGGGCCCTATACCGTGTAACCATCCTACAATTTTGTAATCGAGCTTGTGGCTGAACCACATGCTCATAATAGCTAGGCTGACTTACGCTTAAAATACAGTCATTCCTTCTGGGCCCC
>NW_006159660.1:4076331-4104997 GCF_000334495.1 Tupaia belangeri chinensis
CTGGTCGCCTGAGAGAGGCTGACCTTTCGCTGGGTTTCACAACCGCAGGATCCCTGAGCCACTGTTTCTGCCTCTTTTGTTAAGAAATGTGTCAGAAAGCATCCCCAGAAGCCTCCTTCCTTCAGGACAGATTTAGTAGGTCTCACTGCTGTGGAATGATGCCACCCACTGACCACTGTATTGCCATGAACAACTCATAGTGCCATCCACTGCCCTGCTGTGACAGCGCGTGAAGTGGTTGATTCTCTCTATAGTAGTGGGGAGGATTTGTAATGACCAATACTGAGAAGCAGAGGTGCGCTTGTCTGCCCAGCTTGCCCAGGTTCCCAGAAGCAGAACTTCCTGAATATCCTCACTGAATTAAATTAAGGGAGATTAAGGCTACAAGAAGCAGTCCATGTCCAGAGTAGTAATTTCTTGTGTTTATCATCTTTTCCTAGGTTATTGAGTTTGGGTTTCTGGGTACCTAAATGTATTTGCCTCTTTGAAAATCCAGTCTTCAAATCTGCAGCTGGGCCTCTGGGGGCCTATATACACCAGGTTAGAATTCCCATTCCATTAAATAAAAATAAAAAATCTTTCCAGAGGCAGCCCAATAGTTAAAGTGACCTCGTATCACAGTATATTGCATGTTGTCCAAGCGTATCTGCATTTTTTCTTTTTAATTTCCAGAGGGCAGGTGTGCACATTAGACAGACAGACAGAAGGGGAAACAGAGAAAGCACACACACACCCCAGTGCAGTATGGTCATGCTGTAATGTCTTCTCCTCCATCTCTCTATCATGTTGTGATTTTGGATATTGCACAAAGTGCCTGGTATGTTTTTGAAGCCAGGGCTGGGATTCAAACCATGGTTAGCCATGTGGGATCCAGCTTCCTTAACCACTAGGCATGGGGCTGGCCCCCAAGTGCAACCATTTAAAGGTCCCCTTTTACTCTCAAAGGTCCCAATTTGGATGATAAATTACAAGGGTTCTTCAAAAAGTCCATGAAAAATACGTATTATGAGAAAAAACTATGCTTAGATTTTTTTTCCCCTCCAAAATAAACTCATACTTGAACTCTATTTTCCGTGAACGTTTTGATGTCCTCTTGTATGTGTCTGGCCACATTTGCATACCCCTCCTTGTCCTGCTTGGCCCGTCCTTGCAGAGGACCATGCTCAGTGTGATACTAAATAAAGCCCACAGCCTCCCTTACTGATGCTCAAACTCAGTTCCAAAAAGCTTCTGGCACCAGTCATCCGGGGAACAATGTTGTCTGCCTAAACGCTTTTCCAAGGTTCCTCATTCTTTCCTTTAGATGCCATCTCTTGATTTGTATTTGGAATCACTCCAGGTATAGATTTCCGCCGGGAGTGGGAAGTGAGCAGGAACTGGACAGACAGCCAGCGAGCGTGAAGCTGAACGGGATGACCACCAGCTGCCACTGGCATTTCCTTGGGAGACTGTATTCCTTGGACTCCAGGTTTCTCCCCTCCTTTTCTCCAGGCTAGCAGTTGCCATGGCAACACAGTGTCTGAGAACTTCTAATTACATCTGTCTGCTTCTAGAACCCTACAGAGCCACACATATGGAGACTTCATTTAGCCTGGCGTTTCTTGCAGGGCGTTAACCCCTTCTGCATCCTTGAGCAAAGAATGATTGCCAAGATGCTAGAAACTTGACAGTTAATTTGCAGTCACACTGCCCCTAAAGAGTCCCAGAGCTATGTCCTTCTTTTAAAAGTGGAAACGAGGGGGCCAGCAGGTGGCGTGGTGATTCAGGGCACTGGACTCCCACATGGAGGACTGCTGTTTAAGTCCTGGACACTTGGTGGCTTGCTTGCTCTCTCTCTCTGTCTCTCTCTCTCTCTCTCTCTTCCTCTCTCTCTCTCTCTCTGTCCCTTGTCCCTCTCTGGTCAAATTAAAATAAATAAAGTTAAATAAATTCATTCTTAAAAAAAGAAAAAAAAAAGGAGAAACGCATGCTGCTGTGCTGTGCTGTGCTGAGTCTCCCAGCTCCATTGTGTTCTGGTCATCCCCGACCTCCTGCTGTCTCCCCGAGCCCTGCCGTTCTGCCAGATGGTCTCAGCCCTTAGTTCGATATCACTGCTCCTCTTTTTGCACCGAATTCCAGGAGAAATAAAGCACCTGTGTAAAACGAAGGCCTCACCCATTCCTGACAACTCACATTCCATGTTTTCCAGCTCACTACAAGGTGGGTCTAGGATAAGCCAGAGGGGAGTGGTTGAGACTTCCAGAATATTCTGAGTGTGGGGCATGACAGAGCAAGGCAAGAAGCATTTTTTTTTTTTTGGAGAGGTTTTTGCCATAGGGCACATGCGTTCACCAGACAGACAGACAGAGACAGAGAGACAGAAAGCGAGAAATCACCCCCCACAGGGGGGATGGCCACGCCACAATCCCTTCTCCATTCTCCTCTCGGGATCTTGGGCATGCACGCACACGCGCCCAGCATGAGTTTAAGCCACTGGGTCCGGGACTCGAACCACCGTCGACTACATGGGAGTCCAGAGACATAGCCATTACGCTAACTGCTGGTCCCAGCAAGAAGCATCTTTTTCTGGCCTTAGGAAGCTAACCAGCTGGCCTCCCCATACCTCGTGGGACAGCACAGGGGCCGGGATCCTGACAAACAGCTGCCTTGGGCTGTGGGCCCATTTTCACAATTGCTCTTGCCCTCTTCTCACATGCCCCCTTTGCTCTGCTGCTGCCTTTGTAGACCACTCAGGTGTCAGGCTGTTCCTTGGCTGCCCCACCCTACAGTTGCAGCCCCATCCAGTCTGCCTAGCTCTGGGGTACTTCCCATTCCTACGGGACCTCACCTTCTACCTTCTTTCCCTCCACCACGTTCCTGCTCTCAGCATGTCTCAGCTAGGTTATGCATTCATTGTGAACCAAGGAAACGACTGAGAGTCATTCCAGTGCCCTGGTGCTCACCCATCCACCTTGTCATACACACACACACACACACACACACACACACATACGTGCATGCATGCACACACATGCACACTGACACATACCTCCCCACGTTCTGTGGGTCTAACACAATATCTTCATTAGCAAAATCCCAGGTTGAATATTTGTGGCCTGGTAGAGTAGGGTGGAGCCTTTAGGCTATTTCTCCCAAAAGATGGGTCATGGGAGGAGCAGGAAGGGAGTAGGTGCGGGCACTGTGCCTGTCTGCCCCTGCCCCAGGTCCTCAGGGCTGTAAAGGTCAGTCCACCCTTCTATGCTTTCGACCAAGGGTGAGTGAGCAACTCCAAATACTGCGGCGGGGCCTATACACAACCATCAGATATAACCCTGGTCTTCCAGGAGCTTAGAGGGCAGCTGGAAAGATAACCTCTGCACAACCAATTATATTTTTAAAAAGTGAATGATCGAAATGAGTTCATACAAAGAGAAATCGAAGTGCTGAAAGGGAAGGAGGAATTCATACCAGTTGAAAGGAAAAGGTCACCGAGGATGAAGTGATGTCCTTTGAGCTAAGCCTTGAAGGGCAGGAAGAACTTGGGCAAGCCAGAAAATAAATCAGACTTCCCAGATGGTGACATTATTTTTTTTAGCTGGTCTTGCGGGACCTTCTCTGCCCATCTGAAGGTTAAAAAAGCTTCTCACAATACCTCATGGTACTGACATTTTCAAAGGGTAATGAGTTCTTATTTCAAAATGTAGAACCCCAGGAGCCTGTACCCTGTCCTTTATTTCAGTCTGCTTGAGACTTAAACCTGCTGTGGTTACCAGCTCTCTGTCACCACAGGCCATGAGAAGTGCAGTGTTTCTGAAGGCGAGGAGGCCACATGAACAACGAAGTCCCCCAGGAGAGAGGAAAAGGACTGAGCCACGTGCCAAAGACCTTGTTAAATGTGCCCAGGCTGATGACAGGGGCAGCATCCAATCCAGCTGGGTCACGTGACCCTCCTGGAGCGTGGTGGCTAAGCTTTTGGGTTGTGGGGGAACCGTGTCAACGGAAGTAATGGAAAGGATCTAGAGGTGTGATGGGGGACCATTCTCTAGCTCCAGAAAGTCCTGGAGCATGGTGGCTAAGCTTTTGGGTTGTGGGGGAACAAAACCGTGTCAACGGAAGTAATGGAAAGGATCTAGAGGTGTGATGGGGGACCATTCTCTAGCTCCAGAAAGCCAGCCGAGGTCTCTGCTGTGGCGCATTCTGTCCTTTGCAGGTGTGTAGAATCAGCAGCTGCCCAGGGACTCCCGACGTTCAGAGGCACACGGGGCTATGAGGGGTAGACCAGATACCTCTTAGGCTAATCCCTGTCTCTCCTGGGGGAATAAATATCACATCCATTCTGAATTCTGAAGAATGTGAGTCCTAAGAGGCTCAGGCTGGGAAGCATGGAGGCACAGGAATGTACAGGGATGCTTGTTCTGAGGTGGCAGGCGCTGCGGGGGTCCCCGAGAGCTGCCCTAGAGCTCTCTCCCCCGCTGACGTGAGGATATTGGGATCTGGGGGTGTGGGGCTTTCTTTTTTAACTTTCAAGCGACCATTTTCCTTGAACTACATGTGGAAATAATTAGAGCATGAATGCTGACTAAATGTGAGCCCCGGCAGCCCCAGACATAATTCAGTGACAGGTTCTTGGCAGGCGTGAAGAATTGTGAATCTCATGTGAATTTCCTTCAGCCATTCTCTCCTTTCTTTTCTGTCCTTTTTTATTTTTTTTTCTTGCAAGAAAAACACAAGTAGAATAAAAATGTTATTAATAGCATTTTGGGGGAGTAGAGGGTTCCACTCAGTTCACTAAGAGTGCAATCAGGCCACACTCAATTGGGGTCCTGGTACTGTGTCCCCGATTCCTCTGCGTGATCTCAGAGAGAAGGAAAAGGCTGTGCTCAGGAAAATGCTGACTGTGAGAGCCCCCAGAGCCCAGCGAGAGCCCGGCAGCAGCAGCTCGTGGCTCTGTGCATAGTGGCTCTCTGGTTTAGACACGTGGGTTAGCGTGCATGGGAGATCGAAGTTTGATATGCACCAACAGCTGCAGTGGTAATGTCCTGAGCTTTCAGGGCATTTGAAATCCAAGCAAATTCTAGTGAATAGAATTTGAACAATGTCAAAGACTTAGGCATCTCCTATGACTTCAGTGTTGTATAGATGAGGAAACTGAGGCTCAGAGAGGTCAAGCCTCTTCCTGTGGTCACTGATCAAGGCCTCTCTCCAGCCTCCAGCATCCGTTCTCCTCCCATGAGCCCTCACTGCCCTGCTTGATCTGCCCTGTGTGGTAACTGGTTCAGGTTTCAGTAGCAGTTGAAAGCTTGCCCTCTTTTGGCTGTTTCATTCTGGCATTTGCCAAACCATTTCTCGTACAGTGGCATTTGTCACCGTGTCTTGGAGCTCTCTAGACTTCCTGGTCTCCCTGGCAGCTCTCGGAATATTCCCGCTCTGCTTTCTTGGCTGCTTTGCCTTCGTAAGATCGTGCGGGCTGTTGACTGCACGAGAATGAGCGAGGGGCCGAATCCTAGCTGCACTCTGCTTGCCATGCCTGCACCCTGGCCTGGTGCCCTGATTGCGCAGAGGGGAAGGTGCGTTCCATGATTTGCACAGAGACCCCTGCGGGCTGGAGGCAGTATGTTCTCCTTCCCGTCCTCTGCCCCCCTTCCCTTCCTCTCCCCAGCCGCCCTCCGCCTTCCACTCCCGTCCTTTCCTCCTGAGCTCATTTGTTCCTCTGCCGCCGTTTCTCACTCCTACACAGGTGACGTCCAGATGTGCGGCTTTAGCCTTTAATTTCAGCTGTCAGTGGGCTGTCTTACTGTCCCCTTAGACTTGTGTCCATAGCTGACTCATCGTCACCTGCCCCACCCTCACCCAGCCCCTGCCCAGGGGTCCGTCTCGGTGCATGCCACCACCCTCCAGACTCTCACCAAGGCTCTCCGCAGCTCCCTGGGTTCTCTCCCTCTCCCCGATCCAGCTGTTAGACCTTGTTATTCCTTAGAGATTTCTCTTGAATTCCTTCCTCCTGTTTCCATGCCATACCACCCTCCTTGAGACTCACATGACCTCAGTCAGGCCCTTTCTGGTTGGCTTCCTTGTGCCCCAGCTCCTCCTCCCCTTTCCTTTGTCTGGACCACTGCAATGTTCCTTCCTGAGATCGTCCTGCTCCTAGCAGCCTTGCTATGCAGTGGGTAAGCGGAATGCATCAGGAGCTGGAGTCCCCCAACTGCGGTTCAAATTGCGGCACCGACAGCTTGAAAAACATGCTAGGCATGTGTGCGTGCGTGCGTGCCCCACGTGCTGATGGGATGCAAAAATGGAGAAGGGGTGGTGGTGTGACCACACCCATCAGGAGATTCTCTCTCTCTGTCTCTCTTGCTTGCACATGCCCTCTGGCAATTACAGGAAAAGGCACTCTTGTGCTCTAAAACCTACAGGTTTTCCATCCAGATACTGCCTTCCTTCAGGGCTTCGATCAAGTCCCATCTCTTCCATGAAGCCCCGCTCCTGGAGTCAGCCCAATCTCTGCAGGACTGCACTGTGTTAGTTCCATCACCCCAACCAGGACACTCCCATGCAGCGAGTCCATACCCACTGCTGCTTCTGGTTCATACCAGGGAGCTCATGCCATGCTGCTCCTGGGCCATTAGAGGTTAGCTGAGACTGGGGATGGACATGCATAAAGATCCTATTGGGGGTGGCCTGTCTCTCAGTCTCTCTTGCTCTCTCAGAAGAAATAAATAAATGTACTTTATTTAAAGAAGAAAATTTAGAAGAAAGAGCTAAGTATAAAAAATGTGAGACAGAGGGAACCAGCAGTTAGTGTAATGGCTATGTCGCTGGATTCCCACGTAGTCGACTGCGGTTTGCGTCCCAGACCCCGTGGCTTAAAACTCACACCGGGCGCGTGTGCGTGCGTGCCCAGGATCCCGAGAGGAGAATGGAGGAGAAGGGATAGCAGCGCGACCATCCCCCTGGGGGGTGATTTCTCACTTTCTGTCTCTATGTCTCTCTCTGTCTGTCTGGTGAGCGCACACGCCCTATAGCGAAAACCTCTCCAAAAAAAAGAAAAAAAAATGTGAGCCAGAGATGGCAAAGAGCAGCTGGGAAGATAAAGGACTTCCATGTGAGGATAGCCTCTGCTGGTTTAAATTCTTCAATCTCAAAAGGCAAACTCCGGGGCAGGCAGGTGGTAGGGTGCTTAAGGTGCTGGACTCCCACATGGCCTACCACAGTTAGAGTCCTGGACCTGGAGGCTTGCTTTCCTATTTTCCCTTTCTCTCTGTCTCTCTCTGGTCAAATAAACAAATAATAATGATGATGATAAATGAAATAAAATAATTCTTTAAAAAAGGCAAACTCGGGGCCAGCAGTTGGAGTAATGGCTATGTCGCTGGACTCTCATGTAGTCGACCATGGTTCGAGTCTCGGACACGGTGGCTTAAACTCATACCAGGTGTGTGTGCATGCCCAAGATCCCGAGAGGAGAATGGAGAAGGGATTGCAGCATGGCCATTTCCCCCGAGGGATTTCTTGCTTTCTATCTCTGTCTCTCTATCTCTCTCTTTCTGACAAGCGCACATGCCCTATAGCAAAAACCTCTCACAAAAAAAAAAGAAAGAAAAAAAGGCAAACTCTTAGAGAATGTGACCAGATTTGTGAAATAATAAAATAGTTAAGGGAAAGCACTGTTCCGTTTGAAACTTGAACACCGTCATCTCCAGGCACACAGTACATTATCGTATACGCCACGAGCAGGTGTCAGGACTGTGTTACATCCCATAAGCTGCGATGGAGGCCAGACGTAGAACGCAAAGGAGAATTAAATAATTCTTGACTGACAGGTCATATGGATTCTTCTTATATTAAAGCTGATTCTCCTGGGACCAGCAGTTAGCGTAATGGCTATGTCGCTGGACTCCCATGTAGTCGACTGCGGTTCGAGTCCTGGACGCGGTGGCTTAAACTCACACCAGGCACATGTGCATGCCCAAGATCCTGAGAGGAGAAGGGATTGCGGCGTGGCCACCCCCCCTGGGGGGTGATTTCTCACTTTCTGTCTCTCTGTCTCTCTCTGACTTTCTGGCGAGTGCATGCGCCCTACAGTAAAAACCTCTCCCCCCAAAAAAGCTGATTCTCTTGTGGTGAGGCATGCTTGGCGTGATGTCATGGAGCCCAGCCATACCTTCCTGGAAATGTCCTGAGTGCCTCTGTCGCTGGCCACCGACTCTGATACTAACCAGAATGGAATCCAGATCACATTTTAAAAAGTTACTTATTTGTAGACAGCCTTATTTAAGATATCATTGACATATGAGTTGTATGTATTTAAGCTGTCCAATTTGACATTTTGATATTCACATACAGTTCAGATCCTCCTCGACTCATGACGGGGTTACATCCTGATAATCCCATCCTAAATTAAAAATATCATATGTGGGAACCAGCAGTTAGCATAATGGCTATGTTGCTGGACGCCCACGTAGTCGACCGCGGTTCAGGTCCCGGACCCGGTGGCTTAAAACTCACACTGGGCATGTGTGCATGCGTGCCCAAGATCCCGAGAGGAGAATGGAGGAGAAGGGATTGCGGCGTGACCATCCCCCCTGGAGGGTGATTTCTCGCTTTCTGTCTCTTTGTCTCTCTCTGTCTGTCTGGCGAGTGCACGCGCCCTATAGTGAAAACCTCTCAAAAAAAAAAAAATGTATATATATATGTTGAAATGCACTTAATATGCCTAACCAGCCAAATCTCATAGCTTAGCCTGGCCTACGTAACATGTGCTCAGAACACTCACATTAACTTCCAGCTGGGCAAAATCCTCTTACCTAGGCTATTTTGTAATAAAGTGTTGAATATCCCAGGTACCTCATTGAATACCATACTGAAAGTGAAAGCCAGAATTGCACAGGGCCACTGCTCCATATCACGGCAGTGTCTCCTGCATATGGCCAACCTAGGAGAATATCGAAACTCAAAATTCGAAGTACAGTTTCTACTAAATGCATATCCCTTTCACACCATTGTAAAGTTGAAAAATTCTGTCACATGATTATCGGTCAGGGTCTTGTCTATACATTGTGAAGTGTTCACCAAATCAAGCTCATTAACATATCCCTACTTCTAGAGACGTGCCATTTCGTAGGTATGTGTTTGTGTGCGTGTTGAGAAGATTCACCACCTAACCTCTTAGCAAAATATAAGTATACAGTGCACATGGTTCACTGTCCTCACCATGCTGCACATTAGCTCTTCAGAAATGACTCCTCTTGCACAACTGGAACTATGTACCCCCAAACGACATTAAATGTAATTTTCTCAGGCAGGACACTTGTGGGTCTGAGAGAAGCCGAAATGCACAAGGTGAATCTACTTGAGTCTACTGGAGATAGGCCATATGTGCGTAAACTATTCAGTAGAGCGAATAGTACCCTAACATTACTCCAAAGGCCATCGTTGGAAAGATCTTGTTTATGAAGAAATAGCATAAATGGGACCAGCAGTTAGCATAATGGCTATGTCGCTGGACCCTCACGTAGTTGACCGCGGTTCGAGTCCTGGACCCGGTGGCTTAAACTCACGCCAGGCACGTGTGCGTGCATGCCCAAGATCCCGAGAGGAGAATGGAGGAGAAGGAATTGTGGTGTGGCCATGCCCCCTGGGGGGTGATTTCTCGCTTTCTGTCTCTTTGTCTCTCTGTCTGTCTGACGAGCAGACGCGCCCTATAGCAAAAACCTCTCCAAAAAAAGAAGAAAAAAAAAGAAATAGCATAAATGAAGAGTCAGATTTACTGTGAAGTCAATTAAGCTTCAGCTTCAGGCTTTTTTACTTGCAAAGCCCTTTGAAGGTCCTGTGCCCAATTTTGCATTCCTTGTTGTGTATTCTTTTTATCACAGAAGGTCCCCCAAATTGTGGACGCTTCAGACCCCACAAAACCTGGGTCTGGCCCTGGTGCCTTCCACTCTGAGATGGGAGATTACATATGAGCACATGTAAGGGACACTTAGAGTAGGGCTGGCACAAAGGCAGAGCCTACTGCCAACCACACTGAACCACCTCTCCTCCTCCCTCCCCCTTCCCTAGAAGATGTAGGATGGACACACCAACACATTCTTTTCAGAGAAACTTGGAGGCTAAATGTTGACACAGTGGTTACCATGACGTTCTGCAAGGCTGACCCGCAGGGAGGGTTCTGGGTTTGTGTCTGGAGACCTCCCTGAGTACACAAGACACGTGTGCCCGTCCAGAGCTGGCTGAGGCTGGGAGTGGGTGGCATCAGGAATCTGTTCAAGGTACGCTTGTTCTCTCTCTCTCTCGTCTCTTTTTTCTCTCATAGAAGAAATTTTTTAAAAAGAATAAAAGAATCAGGGAGGCTTGAGCAAGGTCATGTGATGCTTCGGCCAGACCAAAAGGTTCTAAAGCAGTTGTGTTCTCTCTCTTCTAGGCCTGTCCCCTCCAGAATGGCTGTCTGGGAGCAGCCAGCTATCACCCTCCTCAGATCTCCCCCCTCTCCCTAGTTCTGTAGATTCCTTTGTCCCCAGCTCCGTGGTACTCTCTGTATCTGAGGGGCCCTGGTGTTCCTGTGAAGTTTCCATGACTAATTCTGGCAAAGCAAGGAGAGCCTTTCTCACGTCAACAAAGCCTCTCTGTCACAGAATAGTGATCAGTGGAGCCAAAATTCCATCTTGGCATAAGTTGATTTTTTTTTTTTTAAAGAAAGTTGGAAAGGAGGGAAAGAATGGAGAAGAGAGAGCTGACCCAACTCATGTTCATGAAATGATGGTTTATTAAGGTGACAGTTTTATGGCTTTGGTTATAAGCTTTCTCTCCTGCCAAAGCACACCGTTTTCCAGAAATCATTTTACTTCAGAAGAGTTTTTTAAAATATTCAAAGTGTGTTTTATGTTCTGACTTAATGCTGCTTGGCTCAGACGCATGATCATTCCTACTGGCGGTTTTGCAAATAGCTTGCTTTTTCACTGGCTTGCAAAAGATCTTATTGTATTCCAAAAAAAATTTTTACTGTATTTATTTATTTATTTAGTATTCAAGACAGCACCTTTCTGGCTTTGATTTCTAAAAGGACAGAGCAGTTCAGTAGAAAGAAGTTAGAATTAAAGTCTGGCGACCTGAGCCCAGGACCCAGCTCTGCAGTTTTGAGATCTCAAACCAATCTCTTGTAGCTGTGAGCATTAGTTCCATCTTCATCATACTGTGGAAGGGCCTGAGAGGAAACCCTTGGCTGTCTATGTTTAAAGGTTTTGAGAATCGGGCAGCCCCCTTGGCCTTGTAGTTTACGGAGCCAAATCCCACATAGCTGACTGCAGTTCAAATCCCAGCCCTGGAGTCATGAGAAACATGCCCTATGCATGTGCCTGTGTGCCCCAACTCCCAACAGGATGGAGAAATGGAGGAGAAAGGATCATAGTGTGACCACACACTTTTAAGAGGGTACCTCCTCCTTCTCAGTCTCTGGCAGGTGCATGCGCTCTCTGGCCAAAAGAGAAGAAAAAAAGGGATTTGAGAATCAAAAGTGAGAGTAAAAATGGCAAATTAATCAAAATGTCTATACGAGTATGAGCTGTCATTACCATGTACTGGCTGACAGTTGCTTGGAGAGAAAGTTTCTACCAGGTAGATATGAGGAGTGCTCTTGGTGCAGCGTGAAGACCTGCTCAGAGCATACGTGTGAAAACAGCGTGGAGGCCAGTCGGGGCGTGGTACAGAGGGTAGAACTAGGAACCTGATGTTTCTCCACTGGAAGGCAGAGATTTTATTGACTTTTTAGCAATATATCTGAGTGTCCACAGTTCCAGAGCATACCTCCTACCCCTCTTAATCACACTATTGCCAGTGCATTTAGATTTAGGAGTTCATGCGTTCTTTTTCTTTTCCTTTCTTCCTTTCTTTTCTTTCCTTTTTTAGGGCTTCCCCCCCCCCCGAGAGATTTTTGCTTTAGGGCACATGCACGGTCGCTCACCAGAGAGACAGAAACAGAGAAACAGAAAGCAAGAAATCATCAATCACCCACTGGGGGGATGGCCACGCCGCAATCCCTTCTCCATTTTCCCCTCAGGATTTTGGACACTCACACATAGGTGCCCATCATGAGTTTTAAGTCTCCTGGTCTGGGACTCGAACTGTGGTTCACTGTGTGGGAGTCCAGCTACATAACCTTTACGCCATCTGCAGGTCCCAAGGAGTTCATGCTTTAATAATAATAGACCAGCCTCTCACTCAAGAATATGCGTGTGCCAGTGTGATTATCAGTGCATCAGTGAAATTCTCAGCCAGCTGTGGGCCCTAAAGTCATTATGGTGGTAGAACAAACAGTTGTATTTCATTTGTGTGAACTGCGTCGCACCCTGTGACTTCACCCTGTGCCAGCCCTGTAGCTGTCCACAGCTCACTCCTTTGATTGTACCCCGTGATGGAACATCGAGGCTCTGGAGTCAGGTCAACCTGTCTTCATTCCTGACTCAGCTCTCACTAGTTGTGTGGCCTCCGTGCATCACAGATTTTCTCTGTTGTGCTCTTCATTCTTTCTATGGGGCTGAAAATACAGAAATCTATGCAGGCACTGTGCGATCGGAGATCTCAGTGCAAAGCCTCACTAGTGGTAGGTGGTGTGGTTCATATGATCCCTGGGGCCCTTGGCCCTAGGTTGCTGCCCCAGACCCCCCAGGTTTCCTTGCCTCCAGCCTCTCCATCCAGGCTACACTGCACTTTGAATTGAAAGGGAGCTGATGCAAACTCACATCCCAAAACACCACCTGGTCATGTCACCTACCTAGTCCTCAACTTTCCAAGGTCCTCTCTACCAAGCGGATCCATGGAGAGCCCCTCAATCAGCTGGGGAGATCAGCCTCTCTCCCCGCCACCACCTGCCACCCACTGTCTCTCTCTGTTCCTCATCCTGGTCCTCTCCACCAGGTAGCCATCGCCCTGACCCCAGGCATGGTCCTGCTGCAGTCATCCCCTCATGGTGCACTCCCCTACTCAGAATCAGTCTCTCAGCAGATGGGTAAAACTACCACCACCTTAAGGAACTTTCTAGAAGCCTCAGGAATGAGTGCACCTGACACTCCCACTCTCAGAAAAGATGGGACTTAGAGAATGGTGTCCAGTGACACAAAGAGGCCACGTCTCTGGAGAAAATCTTCATTGTTCTGCACTGAAGGATGGTCCTGAGCGGGGAGGATCTGGAGGGCTGTGAGAGCTGCAGGTCAGACCTTCTCCCCAGTTTGGCGAATAATCACCCTGCCTGTGCTGGTAGGGAGCCCAGCCTCTTCTCCCACACCCCACCCCACCCCCAGCCCCACTTCCTCGGATGAGGAGCTGGGCGGAGCTGTGGGAGCCAGGACCGCATTCTGCATTGCAGCTCTGGGCTGTGCAAGACAAAGAGAGAGATTGCCACCTACTGACCGACAAGCCACCTGCAAAGAGAAAAGACTGTGGAACTAGTGGCTCCCCCCTTCTCTCTGTGCTCCCTACACAGGCCACTGAGGATCACCCGGCCTTCTGTTCTTTCCATTCAGTCAGTCCCCCTGCCCTCGCATTGCCACGCCAGTGTAAGGCAAGACAGGGAGAAATGGGGACGTGACAGCTCAAGGTAGTGATGACAGCCCCTCGGGGGGAAGTTACCTGAAAGTCATTTGCCCACTGTAATAATGGCCACCGTCAGTGTGTGACAGACATTCTGCTGCAGGTGGGGCATCTGCTTAAGTCTCACAACAGCCCTCTAAGGAGCAGCACCACCATGTTACACATGAACCGAGGTTTAAAGGGAGGGTACCTTGCCCACAACCCTGGTGAGTAAGGCCTGGAGATGGGATGTGGTAATTCAGATCAGACTCTACTGTGCTCTTAAAGCATTCCCCCAACGCTTGCTAATTATGCAGCTCACATCCCCCTGTCATTTCCTCAACCTAAGTTATTTGGGCATGAAAATAAATCAGATATGAGACTGTTTTTCCTTTGCTTGGGCAGAATCTTAACTCTGTCCTATTTTGATTATTTAAGGCTCAGTTTCCTCATCTGTAAAGTGAGAATAGTAATGTTGTATGTGTAACTTAAAAATCAGTTGATGATGCCAGATGTTTACGTATGGGAGCGTATTTGTTATTTAAAGATTTGGGTTCCAATCCTAGCTCCTCATTTTTAACTTTGGATAAGTTATTTGGCCTTCCCGATCGTCAGTTTTATCATCTATAAACCGGGCTTAATAATACTATATGTTCTTGCAGGGTTATTTGCACAGTGAGATGAGATCACATGCGTGAAAACACTTCATAAATTTTCATTGTACTATTCAGATATCAGTTGTTACAATATCTGTTTCTTTTTTAATAAAACTTTTTAAAATAATTACTTTATTTAATTGTATTCATCATCATCATTATTATTTTAATTTGGCCAGAGAGAAACAGAGATAGAGAGAGAGAGGGAAAGTAAGAAAGCAAGCCACCAGGTCTGGGACTTGAACCATTGTTGGCCGTGGTTAAGTCCAGTGCACTTAACCACCATGCCACCTGCTGGCCCTGGTATCTGTTTCTTCAAACGGATTTTCTTTTTCTTTTAGTTTATTTATTTATTGAGCAAGGAAGTGAGAGAGAGAAGGAGGGGGTCTTCAGACTCTGTTCCACCCCCAGGCTCCACTGACCCAGATCACAGGGCCACGGGCTCAATCCTGTGTGCTCAAGGTCCCAGGGCACAAAGCCAGGACCTTTCCCATGGACCTCACCTGGCTCCTTCAAATGGACTTTTAAGAACTATTCTAAAAAAATGACTTGGGTTGAATTCAACCTGTAAGTAAACACTTGATTTATTTTTACTTTTTTGTTTGTTCATTTGTTTTTGCTATAGAGTACATGCAGAGAGAAACACAGAGAAGAAAGTGAGAAATCACCTTCCAGAGGGAGAGCGACACTAAAATCCCCTCTTCCCTATTTTCCTCTCTGGATTTTGGGCACATGTGCCCGGTGTGTTTTTCAAGCTGCCAGGTCTAGGACTTGAACTGCTCAGTCAGCCATAGGGGTCTAGCTGCCTTAAGCATCACACCTCTGGCTGGCCTCCCAAAGCTTTTATTTTTTAATACATGCCCAAAACAATAATTTAAAATAAAAGGAGTGTCTGTAAATGCTACAGACTATTCTGCAGGAAGCGCCAGAAGGCATTCCCTCTAATAACACATTCCGAAGGAGCTTGCTTTCCAGTCTGTGATCTGTGATACGCTTCCAAGTTTCTCAGCCTCACAGAGCTGGGCTGGTGTTTACCTGCGTTTGACAGGTGAGGAAAGGTGAGGCTCAGAGAATCGCAATGACTAGTTAGGGACATGCTGCAGCTTAGTGGAGGTGTGGGTGTTTGCCTGTGGGGCTGTGTGCTTGTGTGTCTTTGAGTACAGTTACGTGTCTGAGCATGCTTTTTACACAGTGTGATCTGTAATTCACGTGACACGCCCATGGAGGGTACATACTTGTCTATCCTTTGGTCAGTGTCACTTTATGGAGGGGAAAGGAGAAGGTAATCTTTTCTGAGATTTTGCACGCGGGTCAGCAGGAGCCCCTTCCTTTTTCTTTATGGTGTGGCTTTACATTCCAGGGCAGTTTCCACCAAAGGGCCGTGCCTAGAGAATGGATTGATTTTTATTTCCACTTCCTGTTTAGGAAATAACAGCTCTCCAGTTCTCCTAGCCTTCTGGGAATTACTTCCTCTTTTCTTCCCTGCCTGCCAGCTTTATTGAATTCTCCTTAGCAACATCCAAAAACGAATTGGTTTAGCAACAGCAGGTGAACCAATGAAGTGGGAGAATGAGAAGGGTTTCTAGACCAATAGGAGTCCTGCAGGACAGGCAAGCAGGCTTAGGAGAGAAAATAATAATCTGCAGTTTGCAAAGCAGCCTCTGGGTGGCAGCAGATCAGCTATATTGGACAGAGTCCCTGAGCTCTCAAGTGTCGGCTTTGTTTTTGCCTTTTTAAACCTAGTGTGAATGTAAGAAGTGTACCCACTGTTAGAAATTTTATGTACAAGCCTTCTGAGTGTGAGTTCTCTGTATAACGTGGTAGACGTGGCCTGGAGGATGGATTCTTGGTTCCCATCCTTGCCTTTACTACAGCCATCCCATGACTCAATCATGGCCCCTGCCATCTTGGCTGGTTCTGTCACAGCCAAAGCTAGTCCAAGAGAAGGTCTGGAGAAATCTGTTCTCTTTTGTTTAACCACTGCTGCTGCTAGTTGAGTGGAAAGTGAGGTGGGGTTGACTTTCTGCCCTCAGTGAGCCTGGAAGGAATGTGCCACTGACAGATCGACACCTACTGGTAATTACCACGTTCCCTGGCACATAGACGGAGACCATTCCTGTCCTGTTAGTTCGCTGCCTGTGTCTGAGCAGGTATGCCTGACCAGGAAGTGGCTTGAGGATAGTTCTGTTCTCATTTGGCGGTTTGCCCTCTTATTCTTGAAGCCAGGGGCTGACATGGACAGGGTTAACTGGGACCATAGCAAGATACCAGCAAACCCATGTTTCCCCTGGTATTTTAACCATCCTCCTTTTGCCTTTTGAGATGATACTGCCTTGAATAGCATTCAGTGAGGTTCGGGTCCTTCGGACATTCACATCTCTCCAATATTTCCATTTCTGCCTGGCTAACTTTTCTAGTCCTCTAAGACTCGGGTAAGGTGTTATATCTTCACAGCTGCACTATAGGTCTCCACCCTCCAACTCCCTGGCGCTCTTGTTGCACTTGTGTATTGCTTTCTAGATGTCTCTTTTTTTTTTTTTTTGAGTTTCCTCTGAAAGTCACAGAGCTTCTTGAGGACAAGGACTGTAGTTTTGTATCTCCAGCCTTTAGCATGGTATTGGCATAAAATAGGGGCTCAGTAAACATTTCTAGGGTAACACACACCTGCACGTGGTGTGTGGTTAAGGTGCTGCATCCCACATGGCCAACTTTGCGGGTCAAGACCACCCTGGGCATGTGTGCAGGCATGCCCAAAATTCCAAGGGGAAAATGAAGGAAAAGCTATTGTAGTGTGGCCATCCTCCTGTGGGGGCGGGAGTATTTCTCACTTTTCCCCTCTCTCTGTCTCTCCATAAAAATTTTAAAAAATAAATAAACAATTTTTTAGAAGAAATGAAAAATGGAAGAAAGGAACTCTTGCTCTTCAAGAAACAGTCTTAGGAATTCAGCAGTACTTGCTCAGGGACCAGGGCAATGCCCAGAAGTGACACTGGCTGTTGGGAGTTGAAGTCAAAACTTTAACACTGTGAGCCATGATTCCACATCAAAGTGGACTCCTGAAAAGTAATCACTATCCATTGACTCATTCCAAGACTTCAACACCATGAGCCATGATTCCACACCAAAGTGGAAGCCTGAAATATAGTCACCACCCGTTGACTCATTCCGTGGGGCTCACGTAGTAACATGGTCTCCTTTATGATCTGTGTTGTAGGAAGAACTCAGGAGCAAGTCCAAGGTCTGTGCCAATGTGTTCTGTGGAGCGGGCCGGGAGTGTGCGGTCACAGAGAAGGGAGAGCCCACCTGCCTCTGCATTGAGGTAAGTCCTGATGTCAGGGGCCAGAGGATAGGGCCATGGCCTCCTTTCCTGGAGCTGCCAGTCAGCAGGTGTTGCCAACTATTTCATCATCCTTATAAAAGTACATCTTGTCCATCTGAGAGACTTGGAATTTTTTTCATAGGGGTTAAAAATTAGGCATCTGATTTTTTTTTCTTTTTAAAATATGTTTACCTTTATGAGATTTTTTAAATTAAAAAATAATAATAATTGCTTTACTTAAGTCCAATAGTACAGGTATAAAATTAATACTCTCTTTCCATAGCCCTCAAATGCTGTTATTCTGGAATAACCAATAACGGATGGTATGTTTAGTATGTTTTGTTTCCCATGTGTTTTTTCCTATGCTACTGTAATTGTGGGGTTTGCCCCTACTTTATACCAAAATGGGATCATAATATTTCTAGATATAGGTATTTGCAGTTCCTATTTTGCACTCACTATATCACCAACACTTGATCATTTTTAAAGTAGTCTCCTATTTAATAATAGGAAAAAACTAAGTTAATTAAATTGTTTTTTCCTCAGGTGAACATTTAGGTGGCCTGTGGTTTGTTTACCATGCAAGCAGCACCTCATGCAAATGCCCTTACATGCTGCCACCTTTGTTTCTGTAGGATTGCCATGAGGACCTGCTAAGTCAAACAATATACAAATTCTTAAAAATAATAGCTAAAATGCTGGCTTTGAAGGGTTGGTTTGTTTTTTCAATGATCTTTAAAAAGCAAAGTGAAACTCTGAGAAATATTTATTTCGTAGACAGGATTCTGATAAATTCCTGGTCTTCTGGTGAACTTAAATGCCTTGAGTATGTGTCTCTTTTTTTTTTTTTCTAAAGTAAGAAATCAGCCCCTAGAAGGGGATGGCTATGCCATAGTCCCTTCTCCATTGTCCTCTCAGAATTTTGGGCAGGAACACACACCTGGCATGATTTTCAAGCTGCTTTGTCCAGGACTTTGAACCATTCAGTTGGCCATGTGGGATTTAGCCACCTTAACTTCTGTGGCACCTGATGGCTTGTGTTTTTTGTTTTTTGTTTTTTGTTTTTTAAATCTCCCTTCTAACAAGCCAACCCATAGCCTGGAAACACATGTCTTTCTGTAAATAAATACACTTGCCTTAGCCTCCAGATTAGGAATCCTGACTTACTGCCCCAGAAGGGAACTGCTTCCACAACAAAAGGGCCAGCACGGTAGCGTGTTAATAACTATTTTAAGATATATATATGTGCAGCTTCATTATAATATTTATAACTGCTTTATGTTTGAACTTTAATAATAAAAGTTCAAAGAAAGTGTTTTTCAAAACAAAAAAAGAAACAAACATCAATGAAAACCAGACCCTGCAGGGATCCATTTGCCCTGGGGCTCCTCACCCGGAGTATCGCTGGCCACAGCAGAAGCAGGAGCTCCCCGTGGAGTTAGGATCTGGAACCCTGATGTCTGGCCTCAGCTCGGCCACATCCAAGTGTGCGGTTTTGAGCAATCGAGTCCCCACTGGATGCCATGGAGACGGAGCCCCTGTCTGACTTTGCTCCGCCCCCAGCACCAAGCAGCACTCCATGACCTATTTTGGTTAGGGAAGAGATGAAGTCTGTCTCTCTGGTGTCCTCATCTCTCACTTGGAAAGGTGGGGCTACCTTCCAGCTCCAGAGCTCTGTGCTTTTTCTGTCGCGTCTGCTCGTCGTGACCCCTTCGTTAGGTCTGAGCTGAGCTTGCTTCCCTCGCCCTTTTTGTAAAAGCCATGAATCTAAAGAACTGAGCTTGCGTGTGATCTTGGCACCATCAGAAGGCAAAGCAGAACCTAGCTGCCAAATGCCCTTTATCCTATTTCCCCGTCCATAACAATCCTCTGTAGTACTTCACAGAGACCCAGCTGCCCCATCTCCAGCTTCATGACAGGGATTCTGAGAGTGGGAAGAAAATGAAACGGCATCTAAACACAGAACACAGCAAGAGATCCTTATAGTTAGACCCGAGAATTGAACTGGAGAGTGTGTGTGTGTGTGTGTGCGCGCGTGTGTGCATGCACACGTGTTTCTGCCTGCCTGTCAGACTCGCTACATTTCTCAGCTCCATTTGTCATAGAATGTTAGAATTTAAGGGATTTACATCATCAAAAGACATTGCATGACTTTTTTTCACATCCCTGACTGCATTGCAATGCCCTTTCTTCTAATTTGGTAGGAAGGAGGGTCTGCTTCTTCCCTGAATAGAAGATATGACCCTGAACCAAGACTGGCTCAGAGGGTGATAGGGGTACTCCAGCATGAGTGGGAGGGTCACTGATGGCCAGAGCTGGGGTTCCCTGTGCCCTTGTGGGGAGAGGCCTCAGCTTTTCTGTGGCAGGGGTTGCCCTCACAGCATGGCCGTGTGTCCTCACGTGCTCACATGTGTGTGGGCTTCGGTGACTGCACGCACCTCCCTGGGGTCTGTTTCAGCAATGCAAACCTCACAAGAGGCCTGTGCGCGCGTGTGCATGCACACGTGTTTCTGCCTGCCTGTCAGACTCGCTACATTTCTCAGCTCCATTTGTCATAGAATGTTAGAATTTAAGGGATTTACATCATCAAAAGACATTGCATGACTTTTTTTCACATCCCTGACTGCATTGCAATGCCCTTTCTTCTAATTTGGTAGGAAGGAGGGTCTGCTTCTTCCCTGAATAGAAGATATGACCCTGAACCAAGACTGGCTCAGAGGGTGATAGGGGTACTCCAGCATGAGTGGGAGGGTCACTGATGGCCAGAGCTGGGGTTCCCTGTGCCCTTGTGGGGAGAGGCCTCAGCTTTTCTGTGGCAGGGGTTGCCCTCACAGCATGGCCGTGTGTCCTCACGTGCTCACATGTGTGTGGGCTTCGGTGACTGCACGCACCTCCCTGGGGTCTGTTTCAGCAATGCAAACCTCACAAGAGGCCCGTATGCGGCAGCAATGGCAAGACCTACCTCAACCACTGTGAGCTGCATCGGGATGCCTGCCTCACTGGATCCAAAATCCAGGTGGATTATGATGGACACTGCAAAGGTAAGGTGTGCTCTCAGCTCCACCTCAGGATGGCGGCCGTGGGGATGTGGGGAGAGGGCAGAGCAGGGTGACCTGGTCGACCACGCGACCATTCTTCTGTGACCAAGGCCACCCAAAGCCATGGATGGCCTGGATGGCCCAGGCCTCTGCCTGGTTTCCTGCATAGACTCTCAGGGAGGCGGGTGGGGTGGTTTCCAGCACTGTCTACAGCAGGATAGAAGTGGTGACCACATTGATGATAATGAGGAAGTCCTTAAACAAATGCTGTACCTTTCCAGGAAGCAGGCACATTTTATTTTTTCCATACTTCTTTCACTTGGGCACCTCTCAACCCTGGTAGTACCATGTTCCCTCCACTGTGCACTCAAACCATCGCCGTTAGAGTAAGAGGGCAAGGATCCCAAGCTTGTCGCTGACGAGACACCAGCCCCCTGCCGAGCGACAGTGCTGCCCTGCTCCTCTCGGCTTTGACCTTGCAGGAGAAAGGAGAAGCAGTTCCCCAGGTATTTCCTTGCCCAGAATGATTTTCCACCTGCATTCACGAAATCCCAGCAACCCCTCAACCCAGCAGGAGGAGATGTGAGAACAGGAGGGCAACTCATGGGTCCCAAAATGTCAGAGAGCAGGAAAGAAGAGGTCCCCGTCCTTGGGCCCTGGCAGAAGGAAAGAGGCCATGTGTCAAGGCAGAATCATGAGCAGGTTGCAAATGGTCCCAAGTGTGGGGCGATTTTAGTCCTAGACATACTTGAGAAAATTGAGGCTCAGAGAGGTTAAGTAAACTTTCTTCTTCACTTCCTATTACACCTTTCCTTCTCTTTTTTTTTTTTTGGAGAGGTTTTTGCCATAGGGCGCGTGCGCTCGCCAGACAGACAGAGAGAGACAGAAAGCAAGAAATCACCCCCCCCCCGGGGGGATGGCCACGCCACAATCCCTTCTCCTCCATTCTCCTCTTGGGATCTTGGGCACGCACGCACACGTGCCTGGCGTGAGTTTTAAGCCACTGGATCCGGGACGCGAACCGCGGTCGACTATGTGGGCGTCCAGCGACATAGCCATTACGCTAACTGCTGGTCCCACACGTTTCCTCCTTTTGTCTTGCAGAGAAGAAACCTGTGAGCCCGTCTGCCAGCCCTGGTGAGTGCCTGTTTCTCTACAGTGTGCGTCGTAAGGAGGAAATCCTTTCCGTGACAGGAATGTTGTGGTCTACAATTTCTGCCTAGCTCATGAGACCTTCTGTGACAGAACTTGTGACCCGGAACCAATCATTCCTCAACACAGCTCGGAAAGGCTGCGGAAGTGCATTTTCTTGTGCTTGCCAATTGAAGCAGCTGTTGAGTCAGGATGTTGGCTGTGCTTTCCAGTTTTGCTGAGTAGTGATTGAACTGCAAGAACAGAATGGCCACTGGGTCCTCCCGTCAACACTCTGTAAGATGTGCTCCTGTCAGGAGACCAGCAGAATCGAGTTCTTCTTCAGAGGGGTTACTAGAAATGTCAGTGACAGTTCTTCCTTAGCTTTCTATTTATAAGAACTAAATTCATCATGAGTTATATTACAGTCCCCTTTAGCATATGCTCTTGCGAGGAGCCCTAACTCTAATTACCTTATAAATGAGAAAATTGAGGCTCAGATGAGGCTCAGAGAGGTTAAGTAAGTTTCCCAAAATCACACAGCCAAGAAGCGGCAGAATAGAAAAGAATGCCCAGATTTTCATTCCCCAGCCCAGGGCCTTTTTCACACCCCAGCATGCATTGGCTTCCAGGAATTCTTTTCGCCAAGGCTCTCCCTACTCTGCTTCCTCATCTACATGACTGGGTCCCACCCGTTGTTTCCATGTGGCTTACAACAGCTGTCCTGGGCAGGGGTTTGACTTGGCCTCACTTTCTGTAGTTTATGACAAAGGATGGTGCAGGTGGTGTGAAATTTCAAGTGGGAGGTTTCGAGAGACCCAGTTGGTAAGAAAAGGAGAGAAACTATAATCAGCAATCCAGTGACATAAAGAATTGAAAAGTTCTCACTTATTCATGTTTTTTCAGCTCATTTTGGAGCCAAGAGAGTTGCTCCAATTCCAGCTTCCTAAAATTAAGGAAAATTTCTTACCTAAGCAACAAAACCTCTCTATTTCAATCTTCTCCATCTTTAAAAATACATTAGAAATGTGAGTTGGCGCCCTGGGTGAGACACTTTCCAGTTGTGTCCCCTGGGTGTGGTAACCCCGTCCCCCTGGGGTGCTGGGAAGATTCAATGGGATTATTGTGGCAGAGCCCGGGGGCCGTTGCCACTGGGCCTTCCCCTCCCCACCCAGCCTACGCCCTCCCCTCTCCTGCAGTTGTTTGCTATCAGTCCAACCGGGAGGAGCTGCGGCGGCGCATCATCCAGTGGCTGGAAGCAGAGATCATTCCAGACGGCTGGTTCTCCAAAGGCAGCAACTACAGTGAAATCCTAGACAAGTACTTCAAGGTAAATCAGAGTTGGGGTCAAGACTGTTCAGTTCTAGAGAAAGGGAGGCTTTCCCCTCCCTTTGCCTGGTCACCTCTTCCCCAACTACAAGAAAATGCAAATCTGGTTAGTCCCTACGTATTTCTCATCACACGTCATTCCCTTAAGCCAAGAAGGTTGCCTTCCGACCAGCTTGAGCAGGGGAGGCCCAGCAGTTGAGCCTTGGGATCTGACACACACGGGCTGCTCCGTTTCGGTGGTTAAACCACACAGGCCTGGGCGAGCCTGTCAGTGAGAAAGATGGCTAAGTGCTACTCCCTCCCTCAGACAACGCCTACTGCAGCTGGCTGCTGCTAGAAGATGCCTTCGCGCCTCACCCGGACCCAAACACATCAGCCTCTTTCTGGCCTAGTGTGACACTTTTCTGTCATTGCCTTGACTATTCACGGCCTGTACAGCTTCCTCATCAGACCTGACATTCCACAGGCCCAGGGGTTCTTCATGGACCTAGTGCTGTTCCCCATTGAATGTAGTTGAAGAGACAGAGTTCCAACTGGGACAGGAGAGATGCTTTTTCAAAAAGAAAAATAAGGGACCAGCAGATGGCATAATGGTTATGTCGCTGGACTCCCACGTAGTCGACCATGTGGTTCATGACCAGTAGCTTAAATTCAGTGCCAGGCATGTGTGCATGCGTGCCCAAGATCCTGAGAGGAGACCGGAGGAGAAGGGATGTGGCATGGCCAATCTCCCTGGGGAGTGATTTCTCGCCCTCTGTCTCTTTCTCTCTGTGTCTCTCTGGTGAGCACACACATGCCCTATAGCAAAAACCTCTCTTTAAAAAAAAAGGAAAGAAAAACGAAGGAGGAAGCAGTATTTAGCAATGGGTAAGGCTATCAAGGAATGAAGATTTTATAGAGATCTCGACAGTTAAAAGAAGCCGTTAAGGACGCTCATGGCTGACGAGAACACAGACACGCGGACGGGTAAGGCACACTCAGAGATAAACATATCACTCAGAAGCACAGACACACACAACATGCCAGAGACACACACCACACAGACTCATTCTACACACGGACACGCACAGACACCCACATGCCCACACAGTACCACAGCTCCTTCACTTACAGACCTCTCGGTGGCTGCCTCAGTGCTCCTCCCTAGCCAACACTCCCACACACTCCAACATGTGCTGCCAGGGCCAGCTGTCCCAGGGCCTACCTGCAAGCTAGGCCAGGGGGCAGTTCCAGACACCAGGCACTTCCCTGCAGCTCCGAGGCCACCCAGTGTGGTCAACACCAGTCTAGTCTGGGAATTCTTTTTCGCTTTTGATGTATTTATTTATTTGTTTATTCATTTATTTATTTCTTCCATGACAGAGAGAGAGACAGACACTCCTACAGGGTCTCCATGCTGAGATCCACCCGCAGTCTCAGCTAGCTGGATCACAGGCACTTAAGTGTGTACCTGGTATGCTTGGGGAAGTCCTGGGATGTGAAACCAGGACCTCGCCCATGTGAGTCCAGCTGTGTACCACTGTGCCACCACCCGGCCCCTGGATTCCTCTTTTTAAATGGTATATGAACCCCTCAGAAGGAGAAATACTGGATTGGGTTGGAATGGATATTTGGTTGAGACTTGACTTGTCTTACGTTTTTGAGATAAAGATATCTCTCCTCTATGAGAGAGACTGTATCTCTTGGCTTCCAAGTTCTGGAGATCACACCCGGATGAGGAAGCACAGCCCCTCTTACTCTGTCCTTCATTTCAACCACTCCCACGTGACAGAACCCTGAGGGCAGAGGTGCTTCCTTTTCTCCAGAAAACATATCAGCTGCTGAGCCAGGAGAGTTGGGCAGGAATGAAGTACCCGAGAGAAGTGCTCAGAGGCCAGGTGAACCCTACCTGCGAACCTGTTGTGAGCAGTGATTTCTGCCCTGTGATTACAGCGTAGGAGCTGAGGGACCTACGACTGTCTTTCCGAGGGGCCGCTTGGGACCTTGTAACCATTTGGAGTAGCACTTTGGTGGCTCTGCCTCAGGCATCACTGACACCTGCTGTTAGATTTGCTTCCCAAGGACCCGAGACACGCTCCCCTGAGACAGCTTCACTTCCTCCGGCACTCTCTCTCTCCTACCTGAAAACTGCAAAGCCTTTCAAGGAAGCTGCTTTCCTCTAGGGCATTCTCACTCCCAACTCAGAAAGCCTGATCAGGACTGGCAAGCACGAAGTCCACTCTTCCCAGGCAACTCTGGCACATACACACACACTAGGCAGCTGCCTGTTGGCAAGAGATTTGATATCCTAGAGAGACTTTCTGAGCCAGTGACTTGCTCTCTGGCCCAGCTGGCAAGCCTTACATCAAAACAGTTGAAAAATATGGGGCTAGCAAGTGGTCTAGTGGTTAGGGCACTGGACTCCCACATGGCCGACTATGGTTCAAGTCCCAGACCTGGCGACTTGAAACTCACGCCAGGCATGTGTGTGTGTGTATGTGTGTATGTGTGCCCAAAATCCTGAGAGGAGAATGGAGGAGAAGGGATTGCAGTGTGGCCATCTCTTCACCCCGGGGCGGGGGATTTCTCGCTTTCGGTTTGTCTCTCCAGCAAGCGCGCACACACACACACTATAGCAAAAATCTCTCAAAAAAAAAAAAAAAAAAAGTCGAAAACAAATCTAATCAGAATTTAAATCAGGCCAAAATCAACTAGTGATTCTCACCCCAACCACTGACTCAGTCACAACTTCTTACGAGCAAGTGTAGCAGAACAGAGAAGGGAAGACTCAGGTAGAGGCCGCAGTGTTTCTCACACCCTGTGATGCCAGGGCTGATGCTGGACCCCAATGTCATGTTCACCATTGCCCCGGCCTCCACGTGAATGAGCACCTCACTCTGTCCATGTCCTTGCCCCAAACATGGGTCTCATAGCAGACATCTCCCTGCCTTCTGTAACCCCACAGTTACATCAAAAAAAAGTAAAGTATTGTTATCTCAGATTCGGAACTGGGCAGATGGGCCAAATAGGTCGTATGCCTTTGTAGCTGGTTGGCTGAACAGAAGGCAAGTAAATGACGTTGGTTCACGGTCCCAGGTTATGACCCCTCAGGCAGAAACCCAGGCTCTGGGATAGGTGCCAGAGTTCTGTGTTCCTGTGGGTTCCACCTCAGATCTAACCTAGGGAGGCCCAGCCAGGCCCATAAGAGATGAGAATGCACACAGGCTGGGACATCTCCTTAGATTTGACCTGGATTCTGGTCTCACTGAGTCTGAAGTATGTGCACAGAGCACTGGCCTTAGAGCTGTTAGGGCTGTGAGTGCTGCCAGATTTAGGGTGCTTCCAGCACGAGGTCTGCAGCCGACGCTGGACTGTTCTCTCCCTATACTCACCCTGCTGTTAGCCCCTGCTGATGTCGGGATCCTCCCAGCACATGCAACGTTTGGACTCCAGGAAGTGCTGTGCTACTGGGAATAGCTCCTGGCCCGACTTACTCAATTATTGTCCCTTTAACTAATCAGGACCTCAACATGTGAGCGCATGGGGAAGTTTTTCTCAAGGTGAATATAAATGTCCAGCAAGTGGAGAACATCTGAGACCTGCTCCTGGACTTAGAGCAAGAATATACATAGGTCCTAAGCGAGGGCCTAATTGTTTTATACGCATGTGTCCTCATACATGCTGTGGAAGGATTTCCAAGCTTAAAGTGAAACACGCGTGACACGTGGCAGTCACGAAGGAGAGTCCACGGCTACTTCTTTCCCTTTTCTTCAATCCCTTGCTCCATCTGGGGAGCCTCTTTGAAGTAACAGGGGGTGCTAATCATTTCTCAGAGCAGCAGCATGAGGCAGTCTTGGGAGATGATTTGGGGAGAAATGCCCTGGGACTAGTTAGGAGGGCAGATCAGAATCCAACAAGACTCCAACTGTCTAATTTAGAATCTGATCAGAGCCTCGAAATTGACACCTTCTGCCTGCAGCCAGGGTCTAGGCATCTTGCAGGGTCCCAGATGGCTAAAGTCGTAATTTAGCATCTTGCCAGAGACAGAACAATTCCCGAGCTCACCACACCCGCACCTCATGCCCCCGGATGTCAGCTGAGTCGTCAGGACAGCCCGAGCTGGGTAATCTGAGGATCTGTGCACATGTCTGTGATGGGCACAGCACAGGGCAGAGGGGTGGAGGACTTGCATCTCCCCTGCCTGTGGCTTATTGACTTAGGGCTTTTGCCGCTGACTCCTCTCACCAATGTGGTCAGTTACGGGTGCCAGTGTGAGCTGTGGGCACTGAGAATAAGACTAGGAGGCTGGACATCAAGTGGCAAGATATGGTCCTGTGCTCTCTGCAGTGAGCCGGGGGCGTCTCCTGCAGGGCTGCTTCTGATCAGCTTGTTAAACACATCCAGGGCTCCACTGCAGAGTCTGACTCTGTTATCCTATGCCCATCAGGGTTTAAGGACGTGTTGTTACATGATCATTGTGTGGTGGCTGCTCTGAACCAAAAGGGAAGTCTGTAGCAGAGGGTCAGGATGGGGTAACACAACACGTGGGGGCACCCCAGGCCTCTCGGGCAGCACGGGCCTCTGTTCAGGTTGCCCTCCCAAGCTGGATCTGGACTGGAAGGCAAGCACGCTCGCTTTCTTCTTGGGGCACTGGTGCCTTCTGCAGATGCCACAGGGAGTAGAGCCTTGGTAGCTCTGAGGCCTGGCCAGAGCAGGGTTGGGACAGGCCAAGAACAAGATGAACCAGATGGGCCAAGGGGGGCAGTGATAGAAGTGGGCTCCATGAAACGTTTCTGAAAGACCTTTCTGGCCCTATTCTAGAACTTTGATAATGGTGACTCTCGCTTGGACTCCAGTGAATTCCTGAAATTTGTGGAGCAGAACGAAACTGCCATCAACATCACCACCTACGCAGACCAGGAGAACAACAAGCTGCTTAGGTGAGATGAGTGAGGGGTCAGGATGTGGGGCACGAGGGCAAGGCTGCCTACCAGAGGGGCCGTGAACCCCTTCCTACCTGCAAAAGAGCTGCCACTGTCAATGTGAAGTAGGAAAATAGGGGTCCTGACCTACCCTTTTCTATGAACATTACGAACTAACACAGTGAGCACCACCGATATCTGATGAATAGTTAATATTTTTAGCCAGAATGTGAAAGGAATAGAAAATACAATTTTGGGACCAGCAGATGGCATAATGGTTAGGTTGCTGGACTCCCACGGAGTTGACCACAGTTTGAGTCCCGGACCCAGCGACTTAAAACTCATGCCAAGTGCGTATGTGTACATGCCCAAAATCCTGAGAGGGCAATGGAGAAGAAGGGATTGAGGGGACCAGCAGTTAACATAATGGCTATGTCCCTGGACTCCCATGTAGTCGACCGCAGTTTGAGTCCTGGACTCAGGGGCTTAAACTCACACCAGGTGCGTTTGCATGCGTGCCCAGGATCCTGAGAGGAGAATGGAGGAGAAGGGATTGCAGTGTGGCCATCCCCCCTGGGGAGTGATTTCTCGCTTTCTGTCTCTCTTTCTGGCGAGCGCACGAACCCTATAGTGAAAACCTCTCCCCCCAAAAAAGAAAAAAAAAACAGAAGGGATTGAGGTGTGACCATCCCCCTGGGAGCTGATTTCTGTCTTTCTGTCTTTGTCTCTTCAGCAAGCGCATGCACCCTATAG
>NW_006159660.1:4105088-4124503 GCF_000334495.1 Tupaia belangeri chinensis
GCGCCAGCCCCCCATAAGAAAAAACTTGGTTAAAAAAAAAAAAAAAAAGATAATGAGTGCTATTTTGCAATAGATTGCCCTAATTATAACAAATGTATGTCCTTCTCCTTTTCTGGTATTATTCTGGAATAAATATTAGTATAAACTAACCCTTAATAGACATATGGTGTGGTTTCCTTATATCGGTACGAATTAAAAATAGGAAAAACATCCCTTTTGTTCAAAAGAAGCACGAAACAGTTTCTAGAAGGATTAGTCCTTAGTAATAGTTCATGACCTTAGAGTGTAGAATCTGTCAATATTTCGTATTTTGATAACCTGAAATTAGTTAATATTTTATGTGTTCATTGTTTGCTCTTCCCAGCATCCCAGTGGAAGGCTTCTTGCCCACCTTTTACAGATGAGAAAACATGCTCAGAAAGGTTAAGTAGCTCACAGCTATTTGGGTAGTAAGTGACTGAGCCAGGGTTCAAATTCAGGTCACAGGGTGATGATGGAGCTGAGGTCCAATAATACTTTTCCCAGAGATCTCTCGAAAATGCTGATAATGGTGACTCTCGCTTAAACTCCATATCCTTTCAAAGCCTACACTTCTTTATATTATCTGTCCTCTCTCTTCTGTTTTAATTTTGCTAAGTTTGAGTGACTTGACACCTAGACTATGGGGAAGGGCAGATGTTCGTGGACGGTGTACAGGGAGTGAAAACATTTGTCAATGAAGGTGAACAAAACCACTCACAAAACTCAGTTGTCTTGTGGGGACTGTTAACAGCCTGAGTGACCTGTCCGGTATGACAGGCTAAAGGCCAGGTGCTTTGGGGAGTCAGGATGGGTCACGGACGTAGCAGGTCAGTGCAGAGAGAAACTTCTTCAATTGGCAGTCACCTCCTCGGCGCCTAGAGGTGGAGGCCCGGGTGTATGTGGTCCTGCTGCCCACTTCCCCTTTAACGGAGTGGAACTGAGTCTTGCCAACGCATTTCTTCTGTTTTGTTTCAGAGGACTTTGTGTGGATGCTCTCATCGAACTGTCTGATGAGAATGCCGACTGGAAACTCAGCTTCCAGGAGTTCCTCAAGTGCCTCAACCCATCTTTCAACCCTCCCGAGAAGAGTATGTCTCCCTGAGAAGCAGAGGGCTGTAGGGGGTGGGAGCATTTTAACAGGGGAGGTGAGAGAGAGGATTGGTGGAACTCTCCACTCGACTCCCATGGTTCTATACTGAGCCCCAGCCCATCTTCATTGTGATGTTGGGATCCACAGGTCTTAGATCGGCAGTGGCCTCTGCTCAGATAGGGTGCCTCTGATGGATAGACAGGTCTCGTTTGGGAAAAGGGTAAGGTGTTCAGGTTGTAGCAATGATGCCGTGTGCTCTCCCCTCAACTAAACCCCTTCCCTTTATTTCTGGTCCACCAGAGTGTGCCCTGGAGGATGAAACGTATGCAGATGGAGCTGAGACCGAGGTAGACTGTAACCGTTGCGTCTGTGCCTGTGGAAACTGGGTCTGCACAGCCATGACCTGCAACGGTGAGCTATGGCTTGGGCAGAAAGAAGGACAGCAAGGAGAGAGTGTCATGAAATTACCAGGAGAGAACCAGGGGGTAGGGGACGGAGAAGAGGGTGGTGGCTGGGAACCAGGAACCCGGGGAGCAGGTGACACACCCAGACTTGCAATGTTGCCATTGGTGGGCAACCACGAGGACAGAGCACTTACCCCAGATATACGGAGTCTGAAAATCATCCAGAGGTTTCAAACAGGAAACCTGGACCTGGGGCATGAGTACACATTGATATGAAAGCCAGAGTCAGGCACTCTTTTGCACACTTTATATATTAACCCACTTAATCCTATGACACCTTAGGAAATACTTGGTAAAAAAGACTCTGGTGGTTGGAAGACAGAATGACTCCTCTTTGCCATATTCAGCAGATAAAGGGAAAATGTAGATCCCTCTTTCAAACTAACAGAATTGAGTTTTTCTAAAGAGAGAAACAGAGGGTCCAGCAGATAAGCATGGAGGCTAAAGCACTGGATACCACATAGCCATCTCCGTGGTTCGAGTCCCAGACCTGGTGACTTGAAAATCACACCAGGTGCATATATATGCATGCCCAAAATCCTAAGAGGAGAAGGGACTGCGGTGTGGCCATCCCCTCTGGGGTTTAATTTTTCACTTTTTTTTTGTCTCTCTGTCTCAGTCTCTCTCTCTGTCAAGTGTATGTGCCCTATAGCAAAAAGAAAGAAAGAGAGAGAGAAAGTTGAGACCTGGGCAGGGTGGGTTGTAGACATAAAGATCCCAGAGTGAATTTGGGGGACAGTACGGAAGCTAGTGGTATGTTTGAACCACCACAGTCCCATCAGGGTCCTGGTCTACAGTGATGCCAAAGATCAAGAGGGATTCTTAAATCAAAGCTGAGCTCTGGCAAAGAACCAGAAACCATTCAGATTGGAGGCGACACAGAGAAGGGTGTTGAAGCCACTTGGCGTGGAGAGCTATAATGGGTTGGGAAGACAGGTCATTTAGAACCAGATTCAAAAGTTATACCAGATGGGATGAACCTAAAGTTTTATCTTAAGACTTTTATTGAGGATGGGGCCAGCAGGTCACATAATAGTTGGGGCGCTAGACTCCCACATGGCTGACCATGGTTCAAGTTCCAGACCTGGTGACATGGAAGTCATGCTGAGCACAGGTTACATGTGTCACCAAAATCCAGGAGAAAAGTCAAGGAGAGGGGATTGCAGCATGGCCATTCCCCCCTGGCGAGTGATCTCTCACTTTCTCTCCCTCTCTTTCTCTCTTTCTGGCAAGCACACATTCCCAAAAACTTTGACAAAAAAAAAAAAAGACTTTTACTGAGACAAAAAAGAATAAGCTGGTGCCTAGGATCATGCTCTGGAAGATAACTGGGAGACAGATGTCACAAACCCCAGGAGAGGTTCCAAAGAGCCAGGGAACAATAGCAATAAAAATAGAACCCAGTGCTATTTAAGGAAGGAGCCTGTCACTGCCTGGGACCAAGTTTCTTTACATGAGGGAAGGCCGGAGGTCAACCTAACAGGACAAGCGAACAACCAGGAAAAGGCTGCTTCTAGAAGTTGTTGGAAGTCAAGGCCAAGCCAGGGAAGCCAGGTTAAACACTACGGAAGCCAGATTAGCTACGAAGCCAACAGAAAATATTTCAAAACCATGGCCCAGCTTGCCTCAACCAGAGAGCACTCTGTGCTTGTCTTCCCCAGCCTTCATTACCTCTCCACACCTACTGGGCCGTTCTGGCTTTGCAGAGGTAACCTTCCATGTCTAAGGCTCAGACAGGTGGTGTGCAGCTGGCTTACAGAACCATGAGCACAGTCTCCTGGACAATAACCCCCGTCACATGCATCGCACAAAATCCAGTTTATTGCCCTCATAGGCTGCCTATTTCCACAGCCATATGCTCTGGACTGCTCGTCCTTCCTCTGAAGTCCCACATTCAGAGCTCTCTGTGGATATAAAGAGTAGTTCCAGTGCTGGTGCCTCAGGGGCCTGAGCACATCTTGGTGTGAAGGCCCTGGATTTGAGAGGAGCATAGGGGCAGCATTCCAAGGCACCTTCAGATTAGTACCTGAAACTCAGTGGCCTGGTCTTAGGTCACAGATTTCAGTGGGACAAACAAGAAGGGGCACCACAATGTGAAGCCAGTTGGAGCCAGGGCCATGGGAAGCAGACTGATACCCGTGTCTGAGAGACAAGTCCTAGCAGTGTTCCCTAGCAGCAAACTTCATGCTTGATAAACAGATTCCTAGGCTCCATCCCACACCTCCCAAATCAGAATCTGCAGAAGAGCAACTTAGGAACCTGTGTAGTTTTTGCTTCTGTGTTTTTCACTGTGCAAATTTGGGAAACATTACTAGAAGCAGTGGTCATCTACCCTGGCGGCACATTAGGATCGCCCAGAAAGCCTTCCAAAAAAATGCTGGTGCCCAGGATCCAACTCACATCAATGAAGTGAAGCACTGGACTCCCACATAGACCCTGCAGTCCCAGGGAACATTGGAATGAAGGCTGAGAAATGAATCCTGGAAGGGAGGGAAGCAATGAAGAACCTCTGAAGGTGAAAACTAGGCAGTTACATTTTTTAATTTGAGGGGGGTGTGAATGGTTGACAGTCACTGCCCCCGAGGAATTTCCTGAGTCAGGATCCAAGTTTTCACCATAGTTTTTCCTGCAGGGTCAGCACCTGGCAAGCATGTGCTGACCAGTTAAAAAAGAAACACTCAGAACAGAGGCCAGAGAGAGACTGGGGGAGGGTACGTTGGCTTATACTGCATTCGCTTGGAGATGTCGGTTACCCTGGGACCTTTCATGACTTCATATTCAGAGAAAGGTGGGTAATTTACTGATCCAGGTTAAATGGGAGATGAATTGAGGATCTATTCAAGCTGCCATTGCTCTGAGCTTTGGTTCTTCCTGCAGGTAAGAATCAGAAGGGGGCCCAGACTCAGACAGAGGAGGAGATGACCAGATATGCCCAGGAGCTGCAAAAGCACCAGGTGAGTGGCAGCCTCTGTGCTGGTTCAAGTATTGCCCTGCCACAGGCCCTGCTGTCACTCAGACACTTCCTCATGCCTCAGGAGACCAAGGAGACATGCTATGTTCAGTCCACTAGATCCTGAATGATACCCACTCACCTGTACTGTAAAACCATGACACAAACACTTCTCTGATGGATTCCAGTAGGTCCCAGCAGGTACAGGTTACTGCTCAGTAAGCAGTTGCATCAGAAAAAATGAGCCAAGTGGTGATTTGCAAATGAGGTGGAAGCAGTGTGCAAATAAGCATGGTCTAAAGAAGCTTAGCGTTTCCCACTATGGCCAGCGTGCTGACCCAAAGACCGGGAACTCCTGAGAGCAGGCTCTGCGGCCTGCTCACTGTGGCCCCTCACAGCAAGCACAAGGACCTGAGATGTAGCTGTCATTCACTGAGCATAAAATTAATGTATTTGGGCCACAGCAAAAAGGATTTAAACTAATTGTAGATCTGGCTAGAAAACAGACTGCGATCGACAGAGATTCTCCTTCCTAGAGAGCGAGAAGATAATACAGAAGAGTTCTGTTCAGGTGCTGTGTCATTAAGGTGAAACCTCCTTGGGGAAAGGGTTCTTCGCAGAAGCATGATCCACTGGCCTATTATGACTTCTCACTTAGTTTTAACAGAGGATGTTGAGCCTTACAAGCGGGTACATAAACCAGGTTTGGCTGTATGAGCCTTCTCTCTGACATACAAGTTTTTAAGGAATATAACGGTCATAAGAACTGCTAAACTATTCAGATGAAATACCTGACAAAGTAAAAAGAACTCTTGCTGTTAAGTAATGGCTTGTATTTGTTGACTGCTACGTGCACTGTCATGGTTGTCATTGATCGTGTAACCTATGACAGTTGTTGCAGAAGCAGAAGCTTCTAATCTTTTGTTTTTCCAAATTTCACCAGTCTTGAGTCTCCAGATAAGTTTGACTACATAAAAGGGAGAAAGAAACTTCATAGGAATTACTTTCATCTAGGGTAGAGAAATGATACCGTGGAGAATGAATTACAATGACCAGCATTTTTACATGTCAGTTTTATGTGTGTTCACTCAGAAGTATTGAGGCAAGAACACAAGTACACTTTCTTTGGCTGCAGTCCCAGGGAACATTGGAATGAAGGCTGAGAAATGAATCCAGGAAGGGAGGGAAGCAATGAAGAATGTGTGCTCAGGCACGTGACCAGGAACTTAATCCTATTGAGGACCCTGGGAGCAGAGTTACTATACCTGTGTGAGAACTGAGCTGGGGTATTTCTGAAAAACTCCCACCACTCAATGACCGAGAGCTGCAACCAGGAAACATTAAGTCCCTGGCATGTTTGGTATTTCTGTCAGCATGGGTGGGTGGAGTGGGCTCCAACAACCAGGAAAAACCCTCAGGCAGAGAAGCAGGTGCTGGCAGTGAGGAGTCATGCCAGTGTACATTGAAACATTAAAGGCAAGGGGCCAGGGGTGGAGCACCAACTGTGTCTGCTGGATACCAGGCTCTGTTAGATTTTCTCTTATTTTACTTTTTTTTTTTTTCTGTAGGGTGTGTGCTCTTGCCGGAGAAACAGAGACAGGGAGACAGAAAGCGAGAAATCACCGCCTGGGGGGACAGCCATGACACAGTCTCTTCTCCTCAGCCATGACACAATCTCTTCTCCTCCAGTATCTTCTTGGGATTATGGGCATGCATGCACATGCACCAGCAAGAGTTTCAAGCCTCTGGTACTCAAACCTCGGTCAACCATGTTGGAGTCTAGCACCTTAACTCCTACACCACCTTGCTGGTCCCTTGACTTTTTTTTTTTTTTTTTCAATTTACCAGAGGGTATGTGCACTCACCAGAGAGAGATAGAATAAGAGGAAGAGGGAGAAAGTACCCCTGGATGGGGTATGGTCACACCACTATCCCATCTGTATTTCTCCACTCTATCAGACTTTGGGCATACATGCACACAAGCCCAGCATGCTTTTCAAGCCATTGGAGCTGAGATTCGCACACAGTTAGCCATGTGGGATCTGGTTCCATTAACCACAAGGCCCTGGGGCCAGCCTTATTAATTTTTTTTTTAAAATTGAAATGTAACTCACATGCCATAAAATATACCCTTATAAATAAGTATACTAAATGATATATATACTAAAATTCAGTAGTTTTTAGATTGTCAGCCAGCACCAATTCCAGAACATATTTGTCTTCCTCAAAAGATACCTAATACCCCTAGAAATCATTCTCCATTCTCCTTCTCCTCCAGCACCTGCAACCATGAATCTACTTTCTGACTCTACAGATTTGCGTATTCTGGATGTTTCGTGGAAATAGACCCACAATATATGACATTTTCTGTCTTTCTTCCTTCACTTAGCATCATATTTTCAAGGTTCATTCTTGTAGATTCAGTACTTCATCCCTCTTTGTGGGCCAATAACATTCCCTGGTGTGGCTGTACCACATTCTATGTGTCCATTCTCCAATTGGTAGCTATTTAATTCAATTATGTTTTGGCGCTGACAAAGATTTACTAGTAAGGAATATTGCTGTCAACATTCTTGTACAAGCTTTTGTGTGGACATGCCTTCAATTCTCTGGGGTATGTATCCAGAAGCAGAATTTCTGGGTCCTGTGGCACTCCGTATTTAACCTTGTGAGGAGCTGACAGATGTTTTCAAAGTGGCTCCCCCCTATGCATCTTCACCATCAGAGTCCCCACTTCTTCACATCCTTGGCAATGTTCATTACTATCAGTTTTTATTTTAGTTGTCCGAGAGGCTGTGAAAAGGTATCTCATTGTGGTTTTGATTTGCATTTCCCTAATGACTAATGCTATGGAGCATCTTCTTAAGCTCTTACTGGCCATTTGTGTCTTCTTTGGAGACGTGCCAGACCTTGTCATAAGACCTGTTACTTCATTACTCTCTTTCTGTAGTTGAGGACGTTGAGGTGCAGGTTTCATAATATGCCCAAGGTCGCCCAGCCCTGATTCATCAGGCAGTCTGCCTCCAGAGCCTGTTGCTCTTAACAATTCTGGGCACTTGCTGGATTCAGAACACTAGAGCACTTCCATGTAGTCTCCTTTCTTCATCCTTAAATGAGGATATTAGGAGATAGGTGTTGGTGCATTGGTAATGCAGTGGGACCCACAGGGGAAAGGTCCCGGACTGCCCTGATCACACTGGTGTGTGTGTGTATGATTGTAATCCAGGCCAGTTTAGACTGGGGGTCGATCACAGTGTAAGAATCTTGTTGGGGGTGCCTGACTATCTTTGTTATGGAAGAAATAAATAAAATAAACTTTTTTAAAAGAATTACTTAATTTTAGGGACCAGCAGGTGGTGTAATGGTTACACCACTGGACTCCCATGTAGTCGACCACGGTTTGAGTCCTGAATCCAGCAGCTTAAACTCAGGCCAGGCACGTGTGTTTGCATGCCCAAAATCCTGAGAGGAAAATGGAAGAGAAGGGATTGCAGCATGGCCATCCTCCCTGGGGGGTGGTTTCTCGTTTTCTGTCTCTCTCTGTCTCTTTGGTGAGTGTACATGCCTAATAGCGAAAATCTCTCTCTAAAAAAAAATTAATTTTATTTATCATTATTATTATTATTACTTAATTTACTATTGGTCACACACGTGGAAAGAGAGGGAGAGGGAGAAGACAAGCTGCCAGGTTCGGGACTCAAACTGCAGTCAGCCATAGCGCCTTAACCAGCATACCCCTTGCTGGCCCCCTTTTAATAGCGACCAGCTGGTGGCATGGTGATTAAAGCAGCTGATTCCCACATGGCCGACCATGCAGTTTGAGTCCCGAACCCAGCAGCTTGAGAAGCACACTGGGCACGTGTACATGAGTACTCAAAATCCCAAAAGAATGGAGGAGAAGGGATTACAGCATGGCCATTCCGCCCGCCCTGTCCCAGTGAGGGGCCAGGGGTTTCCCTTAAGGAAGAGAACTAAAATTCAGTCTAATCATGTACCTGTCAATGCTGTATAAAGTCTTGAAGTCTAGATTAATGCCAATCATTTTTTTCAGTATTTCTATTTTTTTAAAATAGTTCTGTGTATTTTCTCTTGCATCTCAAAGGAAACAGCTGAGAAGACCAAGAGGATGAGCACCAAAAAGATCTAATGAGGAGACGTGTTGGAACCGTGTCTGGAGCCTGGCACCTTCTCCCACTTCAGCGCTGAGTCCAGTATTTGCGAGTGTCTTCTACAATCACCAAATCACCAGTATTTGCTTGTATAGCAACGAGTTTTATTTTGTTTATTTGTTTTGCAATAAAGGAAATGTGGGTGGCTAGCTAGGAGGGGGAAGGGCCTTAGCCTTCATTTCTAGGAGTGCTTTGAGAGAAACTGTTAAAGGGTGCTCTGGGGCTGGAGCAAGCAAGGAAAATGCATCAGGGCTGGGCGAGGGGTAGACTCAGATCTGAACTCCCAAGTCCACTGCAGCCGTCAGTGGGTGGCAGGAAGTTCACGTAATGCCAGAGAGAACTTAGCAGGCTGGCCCCGGAGGAGGGCTTTGGGATGCTCAGTGGAGAGGAGCACGTTCTGTTCCAGCCCCTTCCTGCTGCCAACAGCATGACAGACCTCCAGCATCTGTGTGTGTCCTCTGGGTCCCAACCACTGTGGGTAGATACACAGGCGTCCTGCTCCTTACCCTGTCCCTCAGACTTGGATGGAGTTTCTGGGAGGTGCACCCAAGTGATGCAGATACTTGTATACTTTGAGTCCCCTAGAGACCTAACCAAATTTTTAAAATATTTTTTACCAAAGGTGCTATTTCTCTATAAAAACACTTTTCTTTTTTTGGTTTGGCAAGTTGACTTCATTCTTCAATTATTATCATTATATTATTATTGTTTTTTTTTTAAATATTTTATTTTCTTGACTAGATACTAAGCTTTTGTAATATGTTTCAATAGTCCTACCATTTCAGAGGTGGAAGGAGTTTGGGGCTCTCCCTGGTGCAGGGGCCTGTCTAACCCAGACACCACCCACCCTATCACATACTGGATGCAGCCAGGCTTGGCTCTAGCTACCAGTGAAACAGCTGTCTGCCAGAGGAACAGGGTTGCCTCTGACAGAAGCCAGGGGAAGAAGGAGCATCTTCACATAAAGCTTTCAAGATCCAAAAAGTTAGTTTTCATTAGTTCTGAGAAGTTTAGGTAAATCAGCATTCCAAAGGATGACTCAAGTGCAGCTAAGCAGGGCTTAAAAGGTATACCAGTTTATAATCTGCTCATTGATCTATGAATAACTAGGAGAGTAACTTTGCCCATGTCTTTTCCTATTTCTGGGCTTCAGTTTCCTCAGTGAACTGGTAAAAATGCAATAACCCGTTGATTGATTTGGTAAATAATAAATTCTGTGGTTCCTGTCATTGCATTGGTCCAGTAGGAGAGGGGGGTCCTATGATTTTTCCCTCTTCTCCTTAGGATAAATTAAACTGTACTGTTATAACAAGAAACATCACAGAGCCAAAAACATAGACCAAATCTAGCCTCGTTCTGAATGACCCGTTTAGGTCCTGCTGCGATGGAGAGCTCTCATAGGAAAAGCCTTTCCAGGAAGAAAGTGAAAAAGAGAACCACCCCACTTTGACCTTTGCATTTCATGTTTAACCTCTTGTTGGAAACAGAAAGAGCTTTCTCTTTAGAGATGAGAACAAAAACAAAAAAGGGGTAAAAAAAAATAATAATGGAGATTGAATGTTAAACATGTGACTTGGGAAAAAGTCAGTCATTCAGTTAGTTGTATGTCTTTTGACATCTGGGATTATTAACCTCACTACCATGTTTAAGATGCATTTGGAATAACAAAGATGAAAAACTTGACATTAGATTGCATTTGTAAAAAGCGGATTACAGACTCTCAGAGAGAAATTATTTAGGTTGTACTTCACAGGCAGCTGTGAGAAACTGTTGTGCCAGGAATGGAATTCCTTCTAAATAGTCTTCCTTGTTCTCATTTGAAAAGAGAAAATTCCACTTCGTTTAAATTCCAGGCTTTTATGTACCATTCCATTTAAAAATGCTTTGAACCCCACTTGTGCAGTCTGAAATGTGGCTCCCTGTCCAAGTGCCTTGGAGAACTCACAGCAGCACGCCTTAATCAAAAGTGTTCCCAGTTCTTGGACACGTAGGGAGAGGGCAGGAGTGCCAGTTTGTTTAAAGCAGCAGCCACAGTCTTTTCACCAGTCTCACTTAGAACAGCGGTTCCCATCCAAGACTACCCCACCCTGCGGCCCTGAATTCCCCAGAGCAAGTCCACATTCCTCTTGCATCTGCTGTTTCTGTGTAAATAGGGCAGCTGTTGTCTGCACTGTAGAATCACATGATTTGAGGACCATTCACGGGAAGGCTGCTAAATAACCTAGTTTGGGGAATCTTGCAAAGAGCTTTGTGTGGTATAAACAAACAAGGTTAAATTGGGTTCAGTTCCTTTAGCCTTCTAAAAGCATAGGACTTAGACTGCAAGCTTCCTTGGATTTTGTCCGTGTGTGTGCAGTTTTATCCACATTTCAACATCTGTTAAGATCCAGTGTCCATGGAAACCTTCCACATGCCATGATTCTGGACTCTATCACTGTTTTGGAAAGCAGGACTCCACCTGCTAAGAAACCTATGTGGACCACTCTGAATGTCTTTCCTTTGCACCTATGTTTTAATAGTCAAACTGCAAAAAACAATTTGAATAGATTTCTGTTGCCTATGTGTTTGTGAAAATGTATTTGTATTTAGTAGGCTTCCATATTGCATTTAACTTGTTTTTGTAACTCCTGATTTTTTTTTTTTGGATACTATTGATAAATAAAGAAATTAAAATAATAGTTTTGTTGGTTTCCCTACTCCCTCAGTTAAGGCCAAATAAAATTTTGAAAACAAGAACTGTTTACTTTATAGAAAGCAGATTGGATCTCAGGAGCCTTGTACAAAGGTCTCAAGAGTTTCTCCTAAAAATTTTTGAGACTGCAGCTGGAAGGAAAAGTTCGCACAGGCACTAGTAGAATAAGTTTCTCTTTCTTTCTTTCCTTCTTTCTTTCTTTCTTCTTCTTTCTTTCTTTTTTAAGGTTTTTGCCATAAGGCACATGCACTCACTGGAGAGAGAGAGAGTGAAAAATCAGTCCCCAGGCCCACGCTGCCATCCCTTCTCTATTCTCCTGGGATTTAGGGCACACATGCATACGTGCCATGATTTTACAAGCCACCAGGTCTGGGACTCAAACTGTGGTTAACCATGGGAGTGGGAGTAAGAGTCTAGCGCCTTAACCACTACACCACCTGCTGACCCCAAGAATAAGTTTCTTTAAAAGGATTATGAATGGTAGGTGAGGTTGTGTGTGGGGTGGGGGGGGAGGTTTGACAAGAACTCAGGAAATGTCTTAGTCCATTCCAGCAGCTGTAACAAATTACCTTATACTAGGTAATTTATAAACAAATGTATAGTTCTGGAGGCTGGGAAATCCAAGATCAAGGCACTAGCAGATTGAGAGTCTGATGAGGGTTCACTGTGCTCCAAAGAGCTTGCCTTCTTACTGTGTCCTCACATGATGGAAGGGTATTACACTTCTGACCTCTTTCATGAGGGCACTAAACCCGGTCATGAGCATGAGGGTGGCTCTCTTGACCTAATCTCCCAAAGGCCATATCTTAATACATTGCTTTGTGGATTAGGTTTCAACATCAATTGGGGGGGAGGGGGGGGGTATACACAACATTCAGACTATGTGGGAGCATTCCTTTATTGAGAAGTTAAGTGACTCCTAAAGTCCCTATGTTTAATGAGACTGGAATGGCATCCAGTGAAACTGACTGCAGGTAAACCTGTGAGAAAACCAAATAACCTTGGGAAGGTGGTTTAGGAACATGAAATCATTGCCAGTGTTGACCTGGTAACCTCAATGGCTTTCTTTGATACACACATCCCAGTGAGGTAAAAGTAGACTGGGTGTTGTGTGGTTAAGACCTTCTGTTCTGCTTGGAGACACACGACAGATCTTACTTTTCTAACTCAGTGGTTTTTGTGCGTATCATGTACTCCCCACCTGCCATGAATCTATCTTCCAAAAGAGCACATTGTAGTTGAGGTTTAAGGTTTCATTTTAGTCATATGTGTAGAAATCTTGCTTCCCTAAAATTAGAGCCACATCACCTTGATCAAATTTAGGGTACTACCCAATGCTAATCAAATATGAAAAGGCAATCTTTTGGTTACATTGTTCCTACAGACTATTGACCTCTTTATCACAGTTTGATTCTTAGCATTTTCATTCACAGGGAACCTTAAACCCAGTTTTAAGGGTACCCTGTCTACAACTACTTTAAATCCTGCCTGATTTCTCCCAACTACCAGGCTCTGAGAACACTTTTCTTAATGTTACAGTATATAGTGCTCAGGGAGTGAAAACTCATTTAAAAACACCTAAATAGCATAATTCAGAAAGTTAAGTTTTTCATAACCAAAATTTAATATTATGCATCAATTGGTGATGTGGTAGTTAAGATGACTGGATCCTACATGGCAGACTATTCAATTCGGTCAAGACCTGGCAGCTTGAAAAATATGTCAGGCACGTATGTGTTTCAGGTCCAAAATCCCAGAGGAGAATGGAAGAGAAAGGATTGTGTCATGGCCAACCCCCATGGGGAGAGAGCGCTTTCTCACCTTCCTCCTCTCCCTCCTCAGAGAGTGCATGGGCTCTATTAGTAAAATTTTTAAAAAATTCAATATTATGAACTGTGCAAATAAGTATAAATTATTTTGATTAGCTTTAGTTTCAGAGCACCTATATCAAGCTCCCATAAGTCCTCTTGAATTAACTCTGAAATAAGGGGAGAGAGGAGAATGTGATTGAGTAGATCGGCTTAGCAGATGTGCTCAGAGCCCTACAGTAAATTTCACATGAATGTGGGGCATAAGGCAGTAAATCCTGGACTCAGCTGCTGGGGGCTATTCCACAGTGTGACATAGGAAGCAAAATGTTGCTCCAATAAAAAAAGAAAGAAAGAAAATAAACAAGTATTTGAAGTTTAGACAATTAGATGTCTGGTGTCTGAACAAGAATATTCTAGGTGAAATAGAGCCAGTGCGGGAGTGTTGGCTGAGCTCTAGTGAGTGAAGGAGATAGAAGCAGGCAAGAGGGCAAAGAAGCAGGATAAGGGATTGAGCATGAGGAAGGCATATCTTGTGGTCCCCACAGGCTGCATAGTGACTTTGGTTTTTATTCTGAATGCTGTGAGGAGCCTTTAGAGGCTATTACGTGAAAATAAGTAGGGTAAATCCTAGCTGATCCTTACTTCTGCATGTATATTCAATCATCATCAAAACCTCCCTTGATACCTTTTTGATGATCTGAATTATACCATCTTTCACGCATTACCCACCAGGCAGGTTCTACCAAGATTCCGATACAGAACAAGAAAAACCAGGGGTTATTTACTATAATTCATGTTGTGAAAGAGCTTTAGGTATGTAAATACCATTTGAATCTGTGAAAAGGAAATCTGCAGGAACACACAGTTGACAGGTAAGGCCTTGGAAATCCAAACAGAGACCATGCAGAATTGAACAAAGTTTTATTGAGTACTGACTGTGTATGAGGCAGTGGGAAGGGGACTAGGATAATCAAACATAGTTTTTTCCATCAGATGAGCACTTTGTCTGATAGCTTGTAATCTTGCTATAATTTAAAAAACAAAAAAAGGTAACTAGTACACATTGTTACAAGAACAAGATCAGTGCTGTGGAATCCACAACACTGGAGGATGTATCTAAAATGAAAAACAAAAAACCTGAACAAGTAGAATCAAGCTAGTAGAGATCAATAGAGAAGGAATAGCACATGCAAAGATTCAGGGAATGTGGGAAAATCAATACGCTCCAGACCCAGACTCGGGTTTGAATCTCACTCTACTACTTAACTGTTGTGCAATGGGCAAATTAGATTCTCTGTGCTTAAGTTTTCTCATTTGTAAAATGGAGATAATAATAATCTTATTAATATTTCATAAGGTTGCTATAAGAATTAAATAAAGTAAAATGCATAAAAAGCTTAGAACATGGCTGATATGTGTTAAGAGCTATCTGAATACCAACCTTTGTTGTCGTGGTTGCTATCTTTTTCTAGAGTATGAAGCTAACAATAATACTTTGTAATGCTGCTGATGAAATGAAACAAACATGTGAGTACCTTGGCATATAGAGACTGTTGACAAAAAGTAGTTGTTGGCATTATGATGTACATTTATGACATTTATACATGATATTTGTACAGATTGTCTCTTGAGAACAATAGAGAGCTCATGGCAGGAGGAAGTTATGATCACATTTAATTTAAGAAAGAACCATTTACCGCAGATGCAGCAGAGTCGGAAAGGGGTAATAAGATCTAGCAGTAGTAGATAAGTTAGGCTATTTCAAGAATAGACAACTTGGTAGACAGCGGTGCCATTTCTTGAGACTGCAAAAGAACCAAAGTCACTCAGAAGGTATGAAGGAAGGGAGAGAAAGAAGAAGGGAGGGAAGAAAGGAGGAGGGAGGGAGGGAGAGAGGAATGGAAGATACACAGGATGAATCCGAGTCTCCATGAGACATTCAAATGGAGATTTCCTATGAGCAGTTAGTTGGGTAAAAAAAAGTTCTGGAACAGAGCTGGGCTGAAGATACAAATGTGGGAACAGACAGCATGAGAGATGGTATTTCTGTGTGGGGACAAGATGGCCCATGGAGCATGTATCAGGGCAGAAAAAAATGGGGAAGAAAGAAGTACTGCTGAATTGGATGAACCTAATGTAAAGAAAGAAAATCCTTTTGAGAAACTCTAGGGGTATATGTGTGTCTCTGCTTCCTCATCACATCATTAACAAAAAGCATACACAGGTAGAAAAACGGTACAATGGGTTGGATTCATGTTTGAGACTGTAGCACATAGAGAATCCAGGGAACAAATGACGCTGTGGATTCTATCCAGAAGTCAGAACTAATAAGGAAACACCACCATCCACGTATAGACCAGAATAACAATTTGCTGGAAGACAGATCAATGAACTTAGGAGAAAGGAGCAAAAACTGCACCCTGGCAGTTATCACTGGAATGCACAGGTCTTATTTGACCTCTTGTGTTCAGAGCAGAGACTTACAGAAACTTGACATGTTAGAGCTTGTGAAAGAATACATTGCCAGGAAACATAAGAAAGATGGAATCATTCATGAAAAAAAGAATAAGATATTTAACCAAAGAACGCGTACAAAACTGTCAAGAGAATGAACGTAACATGTCTGATAGGAAATTTCTGCCTACAAAAGGGCCCTTACCTGCCTATTATAGTTCCTGTCCTTATTTTAAATCACACAAGTTTGCAGAATTGATCATTTTTCTAGAAGCTGGGATGATCCAAAAGCTACTTGCTTTAAAATTCTTCTACCAGACGTCACAGTCAAAGCTGGTAGCCAGTAATTTTGAGATTCTCACATATTCTTTGCCCTTCCCAAATGCCAGGCATTCTTAATTTCATGTGTCAACTTCTTCCTCATCTATGTCAGAACATGGTTCTTATTGTGATTGATACTACACTGTGATAAAATATAATGTAATGTTACAACCAGACTTCTTGGGCTTAAATTGTAGCTCTACTCTTACCCTTTATACTTCTGGGAGTTATTTTCATTTCTCTGTGTTTTAGTTTCTCTTTACAGTGGCATAATAATACTACCTACCTCATTTTCTTCCTTTGAGGATAAGGTATGTAAATTTTTCCAAATAATTTCTGGCACATAGAAAGTGCTATGTAGGTGTCAAGTCTCATTCTTATTTCTAATAATATTCTCTATTATATATTCTCATAATTCTCACAATGGCCCTGTGAAAAAAAGATACTTTACAGATAAGAAACACAATGTTCCTAAAGTTTAAGGAACCTGTCTAAGACTACACAACCATAGGGACCAGCAGATGGCATAATGGTTATGTCATTGGATTCCCACGTAGTTGACCATGGTTCGAGTCCCAGATCTGGAGGCTTAAAACTTGTGCTGGGTGCATGTGCGTGTGTGCCCAAAACCCCAAGAGGGGACTGTGGTATGGCCATTCCCAGGGGGTGAAGGATGATTTCTCGCTTTCTGTCTCTCTGTCTCTCTGGCAAGTGCACACACCCTATGGCAAAAAAAAAAAAAAAAATCAAGAAATGGAGTCAGGATTCAAACCCCCCCTCATGCTACCTTACCACAGTGTTTTCCTTTATTTTAAAGATCAGTATGCAGCATTAATCCCTAGTTAGCATTCTCTACAATGCACTTGCTTAGCACTTGTGACTAATACGCATGTTCTTTCATGTAGCTCCTATCACTGTCTCCATGTGATTCTAGTCTCTGTCTCCGTGTCCTCTTGCTCTGGTTTCTTTTAAGTAGATATGTGCGTGCAGTTCAGGCCAGGCCTCTGAAGCTCCCTGGAAAGGGGTCCCAGGATAAACTGGTTTCCCTAGAGACGCTAGGTCTGGAAGTCATGCCAGTCAGTCAGGGTCCCCTAGCAACCTTCACTGCACACGTCAAAAGTTTGGTTTGGTGAAAATTTACCTTAGGAATGCAAATGCCAAATCTTTCCAATTGCAGAAATCTCTCTAGTATACCTCCTTCTCCCTGTGATGTCCTTCATAGAGTTTTAGAAGCAGACTTGCTTTATCCCCATTGAAATTATTTTATCATCTAATCTAATTATTCAAAGAATTTGAGATTCAAGCCAATTAAAATCTCTGGTTCCTGTATATTTTCTTTTCCCTTACTGTTTCATGCCTTTTTCTCCTCTCTTTCATAACCTAAGCTTAATTTCTACAAGGCCCATCACCAATAAATATATGGCTCCACCCTCTCCTCCCCCAGGCCCCAAAACACAACTGAATAGTATATCTTAGTCCATCTGTACTGCTTTAACAGATGTCATAGACTCAGCGACTTTTAAACAACAAAAATGTGTTGCTCCCAGTTCTGGAGGCTAGAAGGTCCAAGATTCTGTGTCTGGTGAGGGCCCCTTTTCAGGTTCATAGATGGCACCTTCTCACTGTATTCTCACATGATGGGAGAAAAAGGGACCTATCTCGAACCTGTTTTATGAAAGCACTAACCCCATTCACAAGAGCTCTGCCTTCATGGCTAGCTTAACCACCTCCTAAAGGTCCCAGCTCCTAATACATTTCTTTGGAGATCAGGATTTCATCGTAGAAATGTTGAAGAGACACATTCAGATCATAGCAGAGCAGTGTTTATGCAGGAAAAAAACGTAGAAATAGAAGATATTTAAAAGATGAGGGTATAAGAATAATAGACTTTGAAATCAATTGGGCAAATCAGAAAAGTTCTAGAGCTAGATTCATCTTTTTTTAATTTGTAAGATTTCCATATCCTTTGTTCAGTAATGCTCCAAAAAGGCTTTAACAAATATAGTAATTCCTATCCAATTTTTAGGAAGATGTCTCTTTCTCAGTTCTCTCCCTCCATTTTTTTAATCAGCAAAGTGCCCATGAAACATCATTATCAAATACAAAAAGTCTAGCTTAGAGAAAACCTAGAACAGAGATTCTCTGTTTTGAACCCCTCAAAAGTTACCTATGATGGAAGTACCACATCAATAAAATGTACATGAAGTAGAGAGTTCATTAGGCTTTTAATCTTATTTCACTTATGCAGTTGAAATTTTTGAGTTTTACTCAGAATTGAACACAAGAGACATGAGGTCTTATAAATAAAACAGAAATGGGATAAAGAAACAAGACTTCAACACATAGACCTAAAGAGGCAAAATATGGGAGGTCCTATGGTTTTAATCAACATCCAACACACTGGACCTCTTACCTCCTTACTTGTTTCTGTTTATGATAGGTAGGTGTCTAGGACAGAAGAATATCATCCATAGGAGAAGAACCCAGCAGTTAAGTGGCTAAAGGCAAGACAGTCAGGTACTCAGATTTATGTCATTCAGATCCCTTAATAGTAGTCATATGAACGAGGAAATTTTCTCCCTGTTTAAAAAAATAAAAAGAAAGCTTGGTAGGCTAGCGTTTTGCAATAGAGCACACTCTACCTTTAGCTACAGTGCATTTTCTTTATTTTAAAGTAATTTTGTATATAATATATTTTATTTTATTTTCATTTCTTTTATACATTCAATCACTATACATCACTTAGCTTGTCAAGTGTATTTGCCAGCATGAATACATTTCACACCAGTCCAGTTAGGGATACTATACACGTTATCATCAACAGATAGTAATCCATTTCTGTGTCCAATAGATGTCTTGCCTCTCAATGCATTTTCAAAAGTCACACAGGAAAGAACAATTGTGAATTCTTTACTTCCCTTAAGAGTGGTAGCCCTCAAAAAACTCATTTGCTACTTTGACTCTCTTTAATTTATAAAATAAAATTTTTATTTATTCGCTCATGAATTCAATAAATATTCTTTGGAAGAATAATTAGAGAAAAGGAAAGAAAAAAGGGAAGTGAATGGGATATTTCCTACCATTTTCAGAGAAAGAAGGGAAACAGAAGCAAAATAGGCCAATAATCTTAGTATAGCACTCCTATGTCAAAAATCCCTCCTCTTCTCCTGTATCAAGTTTACCCTTTCCATCTGTTCATTATCAACATACAAACATGCTGTTTTTCTCTCATCTAAAAGACAATTTAAAAATGAAGCCCTACAACTTCTTCATTTAGTACACATTTGTACTGCTGCCTCTCTTTGACACAAACTGTCCTTTACATTGGCATTTTAGTGACCCATTCTTAGTTCCCAAAATTTGTACATAATTCTCTCAAATGATCTGTTCTTAGCTCTCATCTTATTTGACACACCAGTACCTTTCGACAGTCAAACACTCTT
>NW_006159660.1:4124871-4137165 GCF_000334495.1 Tupaia belangeri chinensis
AAACACCCTTTCCTCCCTGAAGCCCTCTCTTCACCAGGTTCAGGTCATGATATTCTCCTAGTTCCCCTTCTACTTCACTGTTTGCTTCTCATTTTCCTTTGATGGTTTCACTTAATCTCCCTAACTTATAAATGCTGAAGGTGAAGGGTCCCAGGGCTCAGGTCCTGGACCTTTCCCTATTTACCCCTACTCCCTTGGTGAGTCCATCTAGCCCATAATTTGAAGTAACACTATAGATTAACAGCTTCCAGATTTGTGTTTCTGGACTTCCCTCCTAAACTCCAATTTCATATGCAGCTACCTACTCAACACGTCCCCTCAAATGTCCCAAATGAGCACCTCTAATAATAAATTTCAAACCAAACTCCAGGACTTCCTAATGAGAGTAAATGGTGATTCCATTCTTCCAGATACACAAAGCCAAAACCTTAGTCTTCACTAACTCCTCTCTTTCCTTCATACCCATCATTTAATCTGTCAGTAAATCACATTTTCTTTATCTTCAAAAAAATATACATAACCCAATCTCTTCTCACCACTTCCACTACTAACACCTTAGACAATACCATAGTCTTCTCTTACCTGGATCACTAGAACAACCCAGTTGGTCACCCTGCTCCCACCCTTGGCTCTCTTAGGTCTACTCTTTCAAGTAGCCAAAAAATACTTATACCATGTCATTTCACTCTTCTGATCAAAACCCTTCAATGGCTATTTACCTCTTCCCATAGAATAAGCAAAAGCCAAACCCTTACTATGGCTTATAAGTCCCCACTCAATCTAGGTGTTTTTTGTTTTGTTTTGTTTTTGCCAGAGGGTACATTCATGAGAACAAGAGAGGGACAGAGAAAAACAGCCCCACTGGGGCACAGTCATGCCTCAATTCCTTTCCTCCACTTCTTCCCATCAGGGTTTTAGACATTCATTCATCCATGCTCAGCATATTTCTCAAGTCACCAAGGCTGGGATTTGAACCTCAGTTGTCACATGAGATTTGGCTCTCACCACACATGGCTTAACCACTGCACTACAGGGCTGACTTTTTTTTTTTAATCTTAACTCCTATGCTATCTCATAAACTCATTCTATTCCAGTCACTGGCATCCATTGTTCCTCAAAACCAGCCCATACTCACCTCAAGGTCTAATTCCCTCGCCTCTTTCAAATTTTTGTTTAAGTTCGACCTCTCTCTGGACAGCCTATTTAAAATTAAACCTTCTTCCTCCACATCCTTTTTTCTGATCTGCCATACCTGCTTTACTTTTCTCTATGCAACTATTCACCATCTGATATACCATATAAATTTATTTTATGTTGAAATATACATACAGAAAAATGCATGTAAGTATCCAACACAATTATTTTTTATAAACTGAATACAACTATGTGTTTAGCACCCAGGTCAGGAAACATAATAGTACCAATACTTCAAGAGTTTCCTCATAGTCTCTTGCAGTCATTTTCCCTCTCCTGTAGCCCAAGGATAACCACTCTTCTGACTTTTAACAGCACAGTTCAATTTTTCCAACTTTTATATTTCATGTAATTGGACTCACACCGTGGCATACTATATGTTTTAATGATGTGTTTATTTACTACCTCTTTCTCCCTCCTGCTAGTATAACAGTACAAGAGGAGTTAACAAGGACTCTTTGGAACAGAAATTATTAACTTGTTTCTGCTTGCTTGAATGATTAACCTTAGAAGTAACAATAGCATAAACTGAATGGACAAATATTAGAAAGAGAGACAAGTCAGGAAATTTTCTATTAGGATTTAATTCTAGCAAACCTATACCTAAGCTTTATTTCTATAAACAGTGAATAAACCAATTCATAGATATATTCCCTGCTTTGGAGATATACATAGAATAGTTAATATATCACTACATTCCCTCACTGCTCCTGTAGAAAATCTCTCTTTGACCAGTGGATCATAAGATGTTTTGTTGAAGATTTTTTCAGGAATATGAAGGTATCCTGCTAGTCCACCTAAGCCAATTCAAGTCAGCTAAGACCACCAACTCTTCTGTGCCTGCACGACTGACTCATGGGAACCATTTGATTTAGAAGATCATGCATTTCTTTGAACACACAATGTCTGACTTGACAGCCCCTGATTGCACACTAATAATTACTTCACCTTGTCCTTTCACCAGCCAACACCAATATTGACAAACTAAGTGACATGCAAACAAACTCTGGTTCAGAAACATTAAGCATGTAAGCTTAGCATGTATTTTATTAGGACAGGAATTTGTTTTGTTTGCTGCTGCATTTCCAATGCCTAAAAATGTATGTTGTACTAAGTTTGCACCCAAAAATATTTGATGAGCCAATTAATGAAATAGTGAACAAATAGAAATGAGAGTTAAAGAGTTAAGAAGGGCTGAAAGTCTGAGCCAAATCTTGAAGGATGAACAAGAGTTCAGGAGGTGGACTGAGAAAAGAAAAGCATTCCAGAAAGAAGCATTGTCTGTACTAAGGCTTGGCGGTATAAAAAAGTAAACATAATCTAGAAACCACAAGAAACCAGTAAGCTCAGAACAATGAGCAATGGTCAGATGTGGGGAAACAGTAAGCTATGAGACTAGGAAAATAGGAATATGGCAGATTTCAAATAGCCTTATACCAATAAGTACATGAAAAGCAAAACACAAGAGCTTATTTGGCATATTTAGGAACTTTATCTTAGGGTGTTAAAATGTAAGGGGATTAAAAAAATCAGAGACTTCCTTGAAGTCAGTTCATTAATAACATATTCTAGTGCTCAGAAGAATATCTGAGGCCCACTGTAATGTTCAAAGAACTCTAACTACTTTTGAATATGTGGGAAAGACTTAAAAGTCTGGGGAACAAGTAAGCCCCTCTTTTATTTCCTTTCAAGGAAAGGCCAACTCAAATAGGAAATCAAAATTTATGGTTAGTCTTGTTTTACTGGACTAGGGCAAGTAGTTCTGCTTTTCTCGCCTCCTGCATATGGGTTCAAGGAGATGGCACTTCATCCCCACAGGGAAGGATGAGACAGAGATGTTCTAAGTGCCTTCAACAATCCAAAGAGCTGACACCCTACATCAGTGGTTCTTATACTTCAGTGTGGGTCAAAATCACCTGAAGGTCTTGTTAAACACAAGTTGTTAGGCTTACTCTTAGAGTTTTTTATTCATTAGGTCTTGGATGTCCCTGAGAATTTGCATTTCTAACAAGCTTGAAGATGGTATCAGTGTTGCTAGTCTGAGGATGATGTGTGAACCATGATCCTATACATCTAGCCTCCTGAACCAGGTGAGGAGGCCCTCAGCATCCCCTACTGACTTTCCAGTACAACTCCCCTCACTCGGCAGTGGTCACTCAGCTAATGTGTATTCCCCACTAAACTGTCTGCCCCAAGATGGCAGGAACTTATGTCTGTGTAACTCATTTATCTTCATGACACAGTTCCAATATCTGGAACCAATATCTGGAACCAACTAGGTATTCTATGGATATTTGTTGAATTAATAAATGAATGACTCCCACTTACTTCCCGAAAGACATAGAACAACAGAAAAGGAAGTGGCCTTGAAGATAATGATTCTGGCTCCCCCACCCATGACTTTTTTTTCTTATGTTTTACATTCAATCACTGTGTATCTTTACAACTTTGAAAATTAGTTTTCCCAGCATAAATACCCTGAATATTAGTCCAGTCAGAGTAATTTCCACACATACTGTCATCAACAGGTCATTTTCCATTTTTTTCGTTCGTTGAATGTTTTGCGCACCCCCCCCCTCTTGATTCTTCCTCCCCTCCTCCATCCCACCATTTTCCACCTTCTTCTCATATTGTTTCTGGTATCCATAATTGCTTCCCATGATTTTGTGCCATCCAGTCTTTCAGTTTCTGCCATAGAGTACAGACATTCGGTGTAACTGGGGACATACAATGCCTCTGTATAAATAGTCTGACTTGCTTTGCCTAGCATTAAATTTTCCATATCCATCCAGTTTCTATAGAATGCCGGGGTCTAATCATTTCCTTTTACAGATAAGCATGGAACTCATGAAAGAGTTCTTTCTTTTCTTTTCTTCCAGAGATGTCTGAATGCCTTTTCCCCATCACTTCTGAGCTTTAGCTTCCCCGTCTCTTAAATTATGGTTGCCAGATAAAATATGGGACATCTATAATAGTTAAATTTTAATTTTAAATAAAAATTTTAAGCATACATATATGGCAGTACTTGTTGTTTATGTGAAATTTAAATTTAATTGAGTATTTATATTTTTATTTGCTAGATCTGACAATCCTACTTATATGTGGATAATAATACTTGTCTCACAGGGTTCCCATGAGGATTAGATAAGTAAATGCAAAACCTTAGAATAGCTACTGAAATCATGTAAGAGCTCTATTTAAGTATATGCTATTATTTTTATCATATCCATACAAAACATACTCTCTTCCTAATAAGTAAATACTCAGCACTCTTCTTCACTAATCTGTTTGAGTTTTGAGAATTTATTTCACAATATCTTGGCATCTTCATGGTTTAATTTATGACTTTTTCTTTCTTTTAATTTTTTTTTTTTTTTTTTTTTTTGTAATTTGCCAAAGTGTGTCTGCACTAACTGGAGAGAGCGAGAGCGAGAGTGAGAGAGAGAGAGAGAGTGAGAAAGAGAGAAAGGAAGAGAAAGAGAGAGAGAGAAAACATCCTTTCATGGGGTGATAATCATGCCCAATCCTTCCTCCATCTCTTCCTCCCTTCAGGATTTTGGAAACACACAGATATGCACCAGAGTGTCTTTCGAGCTACTGGATCTGGGACTCAAGTTGTGTGGAATCCAGCCACCATAACCAGCATGCCGACAGCTGGCCCCAACTATTTCATTTATTATCTCCTCCACACAGCTCATGGACAGCTAATCAGCATCAAGTTTATAAAGATCCTTTAACTATCTAAAACCAAAATAAAATAATCTCTTAATCTTTTCTTCTTATGATAAAGTTCCAATATTTACTCTTTTACACATGAACCCATTTCTCTTCTTATAAAGTCTATGTAGTTCCTCCCCACTGTATCTTTTCATTAGTTGGAAAAATATATGTTTATTATAATAAACTCATAGGAAGGAAAAAAATTATTCTTTCTTTTTGCAGCACCATCTGAATTTTCCAAAATCAGAATACACATAAAATAAAATAAGCATATCCTTTTTTCAAAATTGGGGGGTTTTCTTTTCTTGTCTTTATCTTTTTATATTTAGCCAATTGTGCCTGGTCAGCTTATTTTAAAAGACGTTAGTATTTTTTTAAATTTTGCCCATTATTAGTCAATAATTTTTTGACTCAGGGATAATGTATAAAGGGCATGATCTATAATTTGCACCCTCTTGAAAACAAACACTCATAAAATGCTGGAATACCAAAAATAATGACAAAAATGTTACCAATAGTAATAACACCTAACATGTATTGTTAGTGTACTACATACTTTCTAGGAATGCAAGGAACTTTAAGTTTATTGAATTCTTTAATCCTCACAGCAATACCATGAGGAAGACACCATTGTTACTAGTCCTCAATTTTTTCTGCTCTAGTTGCTGGGTAATCACTCTGTTGTGCAGCTCTTGGTAAGGCCATGAAAGACGCGCAAATCACTAAATGAGATAAATATTTTCTAGTTTTTACCTAGCTGGGCCAGTATATGTTGCATCCTCTCCCTCTTTTCTTCCCTCTGTCCCTCTCTCTTATCTTTCCTCATTTCTGCTCTTTCTCATTCTTTTTTTCTTTCTCTTTATTTTTTCTTGTAGTAGGGTGAATGTGAGTGATTATACTCTTCAAAAATACAATAATAGCGGGAACCAGCAGTTAGTGTAATGGCTATGTCGCTGGACTCCCACGTAGTCAACCGCAGTTCAAGTTCCGGACCTGGTGGCTTAAAACTCACGCCAGGTGCGTGTGCGTGCGTGCCCAAGATCCCGAGAGGAGAATGGAGGAGAAGGGATTGTGGCATGACCATCCCCCCTGGGGGGTGATTTCTCGCTTTCTGTCTCTATGTCTCTCTCTGTTTGTCTGGTGAGCGCATGTGCCTTATAGTGAAAAACCTCTCCAAAAAATAAAAAAAAAATACAATAGTAGCAAAGTTGACTTTACTTCTCTAGTGATGGTGTATTTTCCTCTCCGAATTTATTTAGTCTCAGGGCCTGTACATCTACTGTCCATGTTTTTAAAGTGTTTGTTTAAATAAATGAAAAGATATCACATATGTTGGGGCAAAATACTTAATATCATTAATGGCAGTACTTCCCAAATCGGTCTACAGACTCAACACAATCCCTATCAAAATCCCAGCTTGCTTTTTTTTTTTTTTTTTTTTTTTTTTTGGAGAGGTTTTTGCTATAGGGCATGTGCGCTCGCCAGACAGAGAGAGACAAAGAGACAGAAAGCGAGAAATCACCCCCCAGAGGGGATGACCACACTGCAATCCCTTCTCCTCTATTCTCCTCTCAGGATCTTGGGCACGGACACACACGCGCCTGGCTTGAGTTTAAGCCACCAGGTCCGGGACTCGAACCGCTGTCAACTATGTGGGAATCCAGCGACATAGCCATTACGCTAACTGCTGGTCCCCCAGCTTGCTTTTAGCCAGCAGTTCATAAGCTGATCATAAAACATATATGGTAATGCAAGGGATACAGAATATAAAAATAATTTTTCAAAAAGAAAAAAAGGTGAAAATGTAAAACTTCACGTTTTCAAAACTCATGAGCTAAAACAAGAAATCAATAACAAAATATTATTTAGGAAACACACAGATATGTGGAAAGTAAATGACCTGCTCCTAAAGAACAAAGGAGTCAAAAAAATCTCAAGGGATTTACAAAATGCTTTGAGATGAATGAAAATCAACTCACCAAGAGTTATGGGCTGCATCTAAATCAATACCCTGAGGGATATTTTATTGCTACAAATGCCTATATTAAATAAGACGGTCTCAAAGCAATAATCTTATTTTCCAATTTAAGTTACTAGAAAAAGGAAATAAAACCAAATCTAAAGCAAGCAAGCAAAAGAAGGAAGTAACAAATATTAAACAATAATAAAGTGGAAGTGAAATAGAAAATAGGAAGACAATGAAGAAAATAAAACCACAAGTGGAAAAATCAACCCTAATCCTTTGCAAATTCTTCCAAAAAAGGGAACATAAGGGAACACATTTCAACTCATCCTAGGAGGTCAGTATTACCTTTAGACTAAAACCAGACAAAGATATTATAAGAAGAGAAAACTACAGACCAATATCTTTTATGAATATAGGTGTAAAAATCTACAACAAAATACAAGCAAACTAAAACCAGCAACACACAAAAAGATACATGTTGTGATTGAGTGGAATTTATTCCAGGAATTGGCTCAATTGGCTCAAAAAATCAATCAGTGTAATACACTGTATTAAAAGAATAAAGAACAAAGGTCACATAATTATCTCAACAGACGCAAAAAAAGTATTTACAAAATTCTTTTTCTTTCTAGTAAAAACACTCAGAGTTGGCCCTGTACTGCCATGGTTAAGCACGTGCAGAAGAAACTGGATCCCAAATGGCCAACTGTGGATCAAATCCTGGTCTCAGCAGCTTGAAAAACATACCAAGTAGTCGTGTTATACATGCCCAGAATCCTGATGAAATGGAGACATGGGGGAAAAGAATTCAGCCATTACTGGTTCTATTGAGGGCATGCACCCTCAGGCAAATAGTAAAAAAGATAAATGTGTGTGTGTGTGTACACACACATATATGTATATATGTATATATACACATATACCTTCACACATATATGTATATACATATACTCTCACATATATATGTATACACACACACACACACACACACACACACACACACACACATAGACCAGTAGATGACATAATGTCGCTGGACTCCCACAAGGCCGCCTGCAGTTCAAGTCCCCAACCCGGAGGCTTAAAACACACTTGGGTGTGTGTGCGTGCATGCTCAAAATCCCGAGAAGAGAATGAAGGAGAAGGGATTGCAACATGGCTATTCTCTCTGGGGGCTGGTTTCTCACTCTCTGTCTCTCTCTGGTGAGTGTACACACCCTATAGCAAAAATCTTTCTCTAAGTGTGTATGTGTATAAACACACATACACATACACACATGCACACACACACACACACACACACACATACATACAGCAATAGAAGAAGAACCAATAGATGGCATAATGGTTACATCACTGGACTCCCACATAGTTGACTGTGGTTCAAGTACGGGACTCAGCGACTTAAATTCATACCAGGCGCATGTGTGTGCATGCCCAAAATCCCAGGAGGAGACTAGGAGAAGGGATTGTGGTGTGGTTATCCCCCCAGGGGGTGATTTCTTGCTTTCTGTCTGTCTCTCCAGCGAGCGCACGAGTCCTATAGCAAAAATCTCTAAAAAAATAAAAAAGCAATAGAAGATAATGTTCTCAACCTGCCAAAGTCCATCTGCAATAAACCCACAACTGCCATCAAACTCTATGATGAAAGACTGAATGCTTTCCCCATGTCGTCAGGAACAAGACAAGAATATCTGCTCTTACTTCTACTCAGCTCTGCACTGAAGGTTTTAGTCAGGGCAATTAGGTAAGATAATGAAATAGGAGTAATCAAGACGAGTAAGGAAGAAACAAAACTGTTTCTATTCATGACATGATCTTGCATACAGAAAATCCCAAATAATTCATAAAAATAAACTGTACTTCTCTCTATCAGCAACAAACATTGTGAAAATGAAATAAAGGGGCGAGACAATGACATAGCAGTAAAACGAGATGGTCTTTGAGGCTGGCCCACAAAGGAAGGTTTCAGATTCACATCCAAAGACCACACGTGCCCAGAATCCACAGATGGATGAGGTTGGGGTGGATTGCAGCATCAAGACCCTGTTGGGGATTTTGTCTCTCTTTCTTTTCTCTCTCACTCATGGGAGAAATAAACATTTTGTTTTTGTTTTTGTTTTTTAATGAAGTCAAGAAAATAATCACATTTATATTGCATTGAAAAAATATTTAGGAAAAAGTATAACAAAAGAAGTATAAGACACATACTGAATATACAAAGCAGGGGCCGGAAGGTGGCGTGATGGTTACGGCACTGAACTCCCACATGGTCAGTCACAGTTTGAGTCCCAGAATGGGCAGCTGGAAATTCACACAAGGCACATATGCATATGTCCCCAAAATCCCAGGAAAAGAAGGGAGGAGATGGAATTGCAGTGTGGCCATTCCTCCCTAGGGGGTGATTTCTCACTTTTCCTCTTACCATCTCTCTCTCTCTCTCTCTATTTCTCTCTCTCTCTCTCTCTCTGTCTCTTTCCAGTGAGTGCATGCATCCTATGGCAAAAACCTGAAAAATAAAAAGAAAACAAATTATAAAACATCACTGAGAGAAATTAAAAGTGACATAAATGGAAAGACATCTGTGTTTATAGATTGTAAGATTGAATATCAGTAAGATGGTAATACTCACTGTAATAGTTTGAATAATGGTTTGTCCCTCAAAGGTTCATGCTTTGGAATTTCATCTTAGAGGACAGTGATGAATGTCTCCCAAAAGTTCATGTACTGGAATTATTTTGTGTTGTAAATGTGTTTTAAATAAAAACTAAATCACTTCACATGACTGAATTTATGGCACATGAAGTATATTTGATAAAGATGTTTAAAAGATTTCTGAAAGTAGGGACCAGCAGTTAGCGTAATGGCTATGTTGCTGGACTCCCACGTAGTCGACCACAGTTCGCATCCCGAACCCGGTGGCTTAAACTCACGCCGGGCGCATGTGCGTGCGTGCCCAAGATCCTAAGAGGAGAATGGAGGAGAAGGGATTGTAGCGTGGCGATCCCCCCTGGGGGGTGATTTCTCGCTTTCTGTCTCCTTGTCTCTGTCTGTCTGTCTGGCAAGCGCACGCGCCCTATAGCATAAACCTCTCCAAAATAAAAAAAGAAAAGAAAAAGATTTCTAAAAGTAAAGCTTTTCTCATTGTAAAAACAATACATTTGTAAAATTTTAGAATGTTGCATAAAACAGGCAAGTAAAAAGAAAATTAAAATGTCATAATGCAATCATGCAGAGGCAACAGCAATTATTGTTAATAATAATACTTCATTTCTTTTTAATCTGCACATAAACAATGTAACAACTTTGGCTCATACTATACATACTTACAAGGTTATCTTGCTTTTTAAAATCTTAATATTATTGTACCTTGTAAGTCTTTTCTCATATCATTAAAAGTATAAATAAATACTCAATTTTTGTGTCCCTTAAATGTTTCACGTCTTTCTTTTTTCCCTTGACTCCCTCCTTCTCACTCTCCCTTACTAATATACAGTATATTCATGCTGGAAAAATTCACTTTGTATATTCTATGATATACAGTGATTGAGTGTAAAAATCATAATAAAAGATATCTTTTTAAAAAGTATAAATGAATACTTATAACAGGTATGAAATATTCATGGCTAGTTACTTGGAGACCCAGAACTGCAGTAGTGTCCTGAATGTTTTCATTAATTGCCAGGCCCATGTAGACTAGTCTTTAAAGGTGCCCGAGAGCTTTTGCATGAAGTCAAATGCCCTTAATTTTTCTTGTACAGAGGCTGCATGACCTTTGACAATTCTTTAACCTCCTTGGATTTCTATTTTCTCACTCCTACATGCTGTGGTTGGAACAGATGGTAATGACTAAAGTCCCTGCCAGATGTAACCCTCCAAGAAGGTGTTGATAAGGATCTCTAAGACAGAGACTCAGGAAATAACTTATGGAGCAAGGTTGCTCATTTCCTCCTTGATGGAGAAGCAGGTAGTCACAAAGATTCATGACTTCGGCCTGAGGCTATGGATGCAATAACACCAAGATCTCAAGGCTCTTGAGTCAACGATGATACAGGCCTTTGTTAACTGTTAGACCCTAGTTTAAGTCCTGGGTTCTAATACTACCAGTTGTGTAGCCTTCAGAAAAGATTCTATCTTCTTTCAGCCTTAGTAACCCCCTCTGTTAAAAGGAGTAATAGTAATATCTAACTCAGAGGTCACTTTAGGGTTAAATATAGTACGTATGCAAAAGAACCTTAGTCTACTCTAGCATAGAGTGTATGTTCAATAAATGCCTGTTCTCTCTCTTACATGCTTTTTCAAATTCCTAACTTGGGAATAGTTTAGAAGTTATAAACAGTTTTGCCAAAAAAATTAAAAAATTATTCATCAACTTTTCTCTCAAGGAGTCTGTCAAGGACCCTGAAGGGTTTCACAGAGTATAGATGGTCTGTGACATTGTAAAATTAAGACTGTCCAGGATTCATCAGTGGGAGCAGTGACTTCATTGTTAGTCTCATTACTTATTTCATTATATTTTTAGTATTTGCTAAAAACACTAATGTGGTTGCCGTGAGTTGGGGAAGTGGGGGCAGGAGAGAGAAAGAAATCACCCCTCAGAAGGGATGGACACTCCTCCTGTCGGGATTTTGGGCATGTACACACATGCACTGGAGTGTTTTTCTATCTGTAGTTCGGAGACTAGAACAGCATAGTCGGTCATGTGGAATCTAGCTGCCTTAACCTCCACACCGCGTGCTGGCCTGTGTCATTACTTATTACTCCGTAGCTCCCCTTCGCCAAACTCACAGGACTTAGATCTATTCATGCAGTCTAGAGCCTTAGGTAGAGAAGTGCAGTATGGTATAAGAAAAACAAAGTACATAAACTTTTGATTCAGAAAGAATGGGTTTGAATCCTGACCCTTGTGCTTATTTGCTATGTCCTTAGTCGAGTTATTTAATTTTTTTTTCAGAGGTTTTTGCTATAAGGCACATGTGCTCGCCAGACAGACAGAGAGAGACAGAGAGACAGAGAGACAGAAAGTGAGAAATCACCCCCCAGAGGGGATGGCCATTCCACAATCCCTTCTCCTCCATTCTCCTCTCGGGATCTTGGGCATGCACACACGCGTCCGGTGTGAGTTTAAGCCACCGGGTCCAGGACTCGAACTGCAGTCGACTACGTGGGAGTCCAGCGACATAGCCATTACTCTAACTGCTGGTCCTGAATTATTTAATTTCTTGAATTCCTCATATAGAAGGGAGACAGTAGTAACAATTACTTTGCAGGGTTGAAGTAAGGACTTCAAGTGATGTGTATAAAGCACAGGCGCTGTGGTGAGAGACGACTTGGACTGCTTAGCCTGTCACAATGTAAAGCTGATGTTCTTAGCAGAAGAAGAGAAGCCTCATCAGTATAACAGCCACATCTAT
>NW_006159660.1:4137196-4159221 GCF_000334495.1 Tupaia belangeri chinensis
GGAAAGCTGACAGTCCCTGAAGCATGGTCTTTTTTCAAATCCGGAGAGACCGTATCTCACCACCTTCTCTTGCCCCAGCCTACAAGTTTATATTCCTGATACTTCTTTAAATCCTCACAGTGCCCAGAAGTACATGATACAGTTTTCATTTAGTAAAAATTAATGAATAATGACCTTTTCATGGTCAAATACACCCTGCCTTCACGCTTCCTCTTGAATTTGCACTTACTTGGGTACTTGCGGATAATTCTGAAGGGCTGGTTGTTCACATCTGTCTCTCTTATGAGGCAGACATATATTTCATTTAACTTGACAGGGTATTTCAGAGCAGAGAACACCCTGTGGAAGCCATTCATCTGCTCCTCCAAGACCTCCACAGTACTGTGGTTGCTCAGGTCCCTCTCTGCCCGATCCAGCCAGGTCACATTGGGTGCAAGGTACCAGCCTTTGGAGACACATGTGGCCACATCCTTATCATCAATCTTAGCAAACTGCACCTGAGGCATTTCAGAGTCTGGTTGGGAAAAAATAACAAAACAATTAGTCCCTTTTTGTATTTCAGCCTCAGGAGGCACAGGCTAACAGAAATCTTGCCCTCGGTTTTACATTAACCCCTTACATAGGTGGAAAAAAAAAAAAAACATCTTGAGGTTCACTGCAGCTGTGGTTCAAGCATGCAGTGAGAAGAACGGGTACACTTCTGCCCTCCAGGTCCCATCTATCACTGCTGCCAGTTTTCACAATCTTCCCCTCTAGATGGGTTCATTCAGACTCCCTGCTGACCTCAGACACCTACTGAGAATCGCAGAAGATAACTGAAGGATTCTCTCCACCACCACCTCCCCATCTCTTCCAACTCTTACCCTGGAGGAATTCTGTCATGTTTTCTCCAATGCTAATAATACCTTTAGTGAGAAAAAGACTGCTCTCCATGAAATCTTATGAAGGATTAGTATCCCTGGGCACTAAAGAGATCCACTGATCCTGCTCAACCTACATTTTAATAGTGAAGAAAAATAAACACTAGAAAAGTTAAATGAGTTGCCCAAAGTCATCCAGAACTAGAACTTGGTCCTCTTGACTCCCAGTGCAGGGCTCTTCCCAGTAAACCTCAAGTCAGCGCTGAGTTTTTTTGTAGGACCATCTATCATGTTATATCACATTTGGGCTTCTCAGTGTTAAAAATTTTCTGGAGACTTTGGGATAAGACCAGCGTTTGTTGTTGTTGTGTTTTATGTTTTGTTTGATGAAATAAATGATACATACGGGTGCAGATATAGCACCTTTCAGAACAATATTCTTCATTATTCTAATTTATTTTATACAATCATTCTGCATCACTACAACTTGTAAAATGAATGATCTAATATGAATACACTTAATACCAGTCCAGTTGAAGATATCATACACATTATCATCAGCAGACAATCCTCCATTTCTGTGTCCCCTAAAAGTCTCCCCTCTCTTTCTCCTTGATTCCTTTCCTCTCACTCTCCCCTATCTCCCATCCTCTTTCCACACTGTCTCTAGTATCCATAACCATTCTCCATGCTTCTATGTCCTCCAATCTTTGTGTTTCCACCATAGAGTGCAGACGGTGTATATTAAGTGGAGACATACAGTGTCTCTCATTCATAGCCTGGCTCACTTTACTCAGCAATACATTTTCCATATTAGTCCACTTACTATTTTTTAGATAAGATATATTGGCATTCCAAACACCTGACTCTCATCATGGGAAAAAAAAAAAACCATAGCAATATGAGTAGCAGAGAAAAAGTGAGAACACCATAAGAGAAAATTTCATTTCTTTTATTTATTTATTTTTGAGAGAGATTTTTGCTATAGGGCGTTTGCATTTGCTGGAGACAGAGAGAAAGAGAGAGACAGAAAGCAAGAAATCACCCCCCAGAGGGGGATGGTCATGCCCCAATTCCTTCTCCTCCAAACTCCTCTCGAGACTTTGGGCATGCACACACACACACACACACACACACACACACCTGATGTGAGTTTTTAAGCCTCCAGGTCTGGAACTCAAATCTCAGTCAACTACGTGGGAGTCCAGCGACATAACAATTACACCATTTGCTGGTCCCAAGAGAAAACTTTAAACTTTATCCTTGTGAACAGAGACTGAGCTTGAAACCACATTCATCCAATAAATTCCCTTACCTTCCACAATTAGCTTGATTGTACTTTCTCCTCTTCCAGTTGGTGTGACAGCTGAGCACTTGTAGATAGCTTCATCCATGAAATCCACATTTCTTAGTAAAAGTGATAGAATCCCCTCAGAAATGTCAGCCCTATCCACAGAAACTCTTCCCTCGTACAAGGAGTTTTGATCTTCTAGCTGCTCAGTGTTATTGCGAAACTTGTAAACCAACTTTGAGAAAACTTCAAAAAAGTCATAGTACCGGAAAAAGCGGTAATATTCTTTATCAGTCTCTACCACATATTCCTCTTTGATGTCCTCTCTTTCCCAAGAAAACTCAAGATTTTCTGTGCCTTTCACAAAGGTGAAATTGCAGGAGAGGGTAACATCAGTGAAGGGGTAGGCCCTCAACTCTTCTGCAGATTCTGAGAATGTTAAAGAAGAAATAAAGACCAATTAGTAAAGACCAATGAACACTGTATCAGGTAAGGTTTAATAGACTCTAACTATTTCAAGCGCAAAGAGATTTAGAATAGGAAACTAGAAATTTCCAAAATCATTGGAAGGCTCGAGGAATAAGTCCAAAGAAGGGGATGGAAGATGAGACTTGCAATGTATGTGTTCTGTCCTTCCCCATTAGTATGCTAGGCTCAGGATGGCAATGCAGAGACGGTCTGCATTAAGGAGCTACCTCTGCCTTATCAGGAAGCAGGTAATTCAGGAAGTCACCACTGCAGGTGTTGGCCTCAGAGCCAAATTCCACCTGCCAAATTCACATTGGCAGGCAGAAGGATGCTTTATGCACTGTCACCTTTCCCTCCACTTCAGTCAGTTACTAATTTAATCCTTGAGCAAATGTATCTGATTGGCAGAACCTAAGTCATTCTCCAAATTCTAACAGCAAAAGAATCTTGAAAAAAAATTTTTTTAACTCTTTAGCTTTAGCAAATCAGAAAGGCACAAACAGTGTTCAATAAGTAACTATACTCTACTTGTCACTAGTACCTATCAAACTTGGCAGAGTTAACAGGAAGTGCTGAAGTAGGGAATACAGACATGCACTGCATACCATTCATAGAATCATGGCATGGAATGGAATTCTAATTATAGCTAGAAGAAAGCTTAAAGATAATCAAAGTCCATGTTTTCAAACTATTTTTCCCAGAGCCTATCCCAGAGTGCCCATGATGAGGACTAAATCAGTGAGATCAGAAACTGTGTACGTGAAAAGAAGTGGAACGGAGGGAGGGTTGATCAGTGTGAACCTAAGGACATTACCTGGTATAATGAGGTGAGAGGAAACAGAAGAAAAAGTAGGTGAAGCACCAAGAGTAAATCCAGACAAGTTAGTAGGCAAAGAAGCCTCTGAGTGAACATCCCAGAAAGAGCAGCCTGAGAAACATCTAGCAGGGGATGACTCAGCTGAATAATAAATTTAACATGCTCATTCTTGCAAGGTCAACCTCCTGGCTATCAGTGGGGTCACCTAGATATTTGGTCAAACATCATTCTGGATGTATCTGTGAGGGTGTTTCGGGATGAGATAAACATTTGAATGGATTGAATTATTGAGTAAAGCATAATTCCCTCCCTAATGTGAGTTTCCTTGATCCAATTAGTTGAAGTTCTCAACAGAACAGAAAAGCTGACCTTTCTGAAGAGCTGACAGGAGGGAATCCCTCCTGTCTTTTCCTGCCTTTGACTAAATGCATTTTTCTTGGGTCTTGAGTCTTCACACACAAGACCAATACTACACCACAGACTCCCAAGCTTCCAACTTGCTGACTAGCCTCTGTAATTACATGAGCCAATTCCTTATAATAAACCAATTATTCTCTTTCAAAAAAATTGTCTTTTTTTTCTGGTGAACCCTGACTGATTGGGTAATGTTTATGGTGTGCTTACAATATGCTAAACATGTCCTAAGAGATTTTCTGGCATTAATTCACTTAATCTGCATACTAACATTGAGGTAGATACTATTATTGTCACTGATTTACTACTGAGAAAAGCAAGGCACAGTGAGGTGAAGTAAGCTGCTCAAGGACACACAGCTAGTGAATAGTAGAGCTGTAATTTTTTTGGGGGGGTATTTATTTATTTATTTATTATATATTTTTTTCTTTCATTTATTTATTTTTACTTCCACAAACATTTACTTTACATAGCAAAAAATTTTAGCTCATACTCCATAATTCTTGACAGTTTACAAACAACTTTCAAAATTTCAAAATACTGAATTTTAAAGATAATGTTCAAAATACATCTTATAATTTGGTATAATTTTATAACTCTATAACAACAGAAGCATGCCTCTCCTTCATAGCATGGCTTGCTTCACTCAGCAGTAAGTCTTCCATATTCATCCACTTCCTTTCAAAAGCCAGGGTTTTGTTGTTTTTTTATGGATGAATAGTATTCCATTGAGTACATGTGCCACAGTAGTAGAGCTGTAATTTAAACCTGGGCAGTCAGGCTACAAAGCTCTTTGTCTGAAATGCGCTCTTTCATCTCCTAATAGTAGACACTCATTCTGAGTTTAATGAATGCATCAGTGACTAAGTGAAGGAATGAATGTAAAGGAAGACAATAGAAAAACAAATAGGAAGAAGTCAGTGAGAAACAATTTGCATTATGATTTTTATGGCTTATTTAAAATTTTTCTATAGGGTGTATGTGTTTCCTGTAGAGAGAGAAGGAAAGTGAAACAGCCCTCCCCATGGTGGATGGCCACTCCACAATCCCTTCCCCTCCATTCTCCTGCTCGATTTTGAAGCATCCACACACACACCACACACACACACACACATACACACACACACCTGGCATTTTTCAAACCACTAGATCTGGGACTTGAACCACATAGTCGTCTGTGTGGGATTCAGCTGCCTTAACCACCATGCCATAAGATAGCCTGCATCATGACCGTTAAAAGGATAAATTTGCAAATTAAAAAATCAAAAGTGCTTCTTTGCTTCTCAAACTGTTATTTTTGTGATATGTTTACCAAGAAACCGTGGTTTATAGTTTTAAAAGCCTGAAGAAATATAAATCTAAGTTCTAATTGTAAATACATGTTTACTAGTCATTGGCATTAGGCAAGTCACTTATTAATCTTTCTGAGTTACAACTTCCTCCTGTATAATTAGGATCATCAGAACACCTGATCCAGTGTTGTGTGAAATACCTTGGGATCTCAGGGGCTGTTCTTATATGACATGGCTCATTTTTCAGAGGGACAGAAGGAATAGAGCAGATGGGTGTATATCTTAATAAATGGCAAAGCCCCTCCCAAACAAATCTCTCACAATAATATGCAGCTTGTTTGTGAGGGGTCTTTGATTCTAGCTTCTCAGGTTGTACCCAGGAGGTCTTACTATAGCTGTAAACTTACTAGCCCCAGGAAAGGGTCTCAAACATAGGAATCCAAAGGTGATAGCCAATGAAACATGCCTCACTGGTGATGTACTGGTAATATATGAAGGTACTTCGAAAAGTTCATGGAAAATAAAAGTACAAGGGGTTTTTTTGGTTCAAAAAATGCTTTGAACCCATGCATATTTTCATAGTATGTATTTCCACTAACTTTTTGAAGACCTATTCTGACAGATGTCTCTTGCATCTCTTTCTTGTTTCTAGACCATTGTGTCTTTAGTTTCCCACAGCTTAAGAGGCAGAGGCAAAAGTTTAGTAAAAAGCTTGAAAACTGTAGAAAAATACTACTATGTGTGTAAAGCACCTGCAATATTATATTCCCACATCTTTTTCTTTCTCACCTACATACATACCTATTCATTTCATTTACTTGGTTGGATTTTACTTTGACTGTGAGTGGATTACCACCACACTTAGCCTTATTGCTTCCCTACATGCAGTTACACACACACACACACACACACACACACACACAGAGTAATCAAGAGAGAAGAGCCAATACATGTAACTGGGTGGACCACGCTTTGCACTAACTCCTGAGCCTAAGGATGCCCTCAAGTTGTTGCCACCTCTAAGAGATTGGCAGAACTGCCACAGGTCCCTGAGAGACAGTGTTTGCCTGAAGACTATGAATGTTTCTGGTTCCTTGTGGTTGTATTGCAGGTTTGGGATACACAATATTATTATTTCTTTTTTCAGAAATTCTTGGTTAGTTGGATTACACTAGCATTTTCAACATCTATCTATTGCTCATCAACATCTTTGAAGAACTTAGTAGAACGTATTACACAAATCCTGTGTTGACTGCCCATCCAATTTTTTGGGGACAGATCCAACTTGAAATATGGATATTAGACTACAAATTGGCACTTGTCACAGTCACTTAAAGGGGGTTGGGATCTAGATTTTCTTTTGGTTGGAAGGTTCATGGTATAGATGCAAATAAAGTTAATCCTCCAGATATGGTTTCTTCACATGACCAAACCAAATTGGAGAGTGAGGTGGGTTAAAGGCTTTTTTCTTTTCTTTTTTTTTTTTTGGAGAGGTTTTCGCTATATGGCACGTGCGCTCACCAGACAGACAGAGAGAGACATAGAGACAGAAAGTGAGAAATCACCCCCCCCAGGGGGGATGGTCACGCCGCAATCCCTTCTCCATTCTCCTCTCGGGATCTTGGGCATGCACGCACACGCGCCCGGCATGAGTTTTAAGCCACTGGGTCCGGGACGTGAACCGCAGTCGACTACATGGGAGTCCAGCGACATAGCCATTACGCTAACTGCTGGTTCCCAAGGCTTTTTTCTTTTCTTTAATTTTTCTATAAGGCTGTGCATTCGCCAGAGACAGATGGGGAGGGAGTAAGGGAGAAATCACCCCCCTGGGGGGGTGATGGCCATGCATAATCCCCTCTCTTTAATTCTCCTCTCAAGATTTTGAGCATGCATGTACACATGCCCAGCATGTTCTCCAAGCCACCAAGTCTGGGACTTGAACCATACAGACATGTAGTATCCACCTGCCTTAACTATCACGCTACCAGCTGGCCCAAGACTTTTCTTAAGAAAAAGAAAGTAGAATAAACAATAATGTTTTATAATATGTGCTGTTATCTTCTATTTTCTCTTCACTATTGCCTGTGAAGCAAATATAATAGGTATTTATTATTCCCATTCAGCAAATGCAAAGACTGAGGTTTGAAGAGGAAAACATTAAGTCATTTGCTTTTTTTCCCTCTACACCACTGGTTTTCTCACTTTTCCCAAAGTTATCTCAAAAATACGAAGTTTAAAGAAGTGACTCACCTGAACCGTGAAGAAGTAAAAGTATGTTGACAGTCACCAAAAAGAAAGACATTCTGTTAGGAATAAAAAGAAAGACAGAAAACTTGCTTCAGCCAAAGAGTGTGGGCCATTGTAACTGCAGCCACCCCTACTGGGTCCAAGGAATGCCCTCCCAAGCACCACCCCTAGACTCCCTGCTCACCAGCGGCACCCTTAGACAAAGGCTTCTAGCACCTCAGCACTCCATGTGAGAATGTCTACTGAGTCAAGTTCACTCAGGGTGATCCTGTGCAGGACTTTTGTTACTATATGAACCTAGAACTCTACAATATGCAAATATATCTCTCTAGGTGAGTCAGCCCTGAAGGTGTTATTTGAGGGACCAGTGACAGCTTTCCGAGCAAAGCTCACTGCCTTCTCTGGATATTGCTGGGACCGGCTGGGAGTAGAGCAGACATAAGTGTAGTGGGGAAGTTAAGGAGAAATTCTTTCCAAACAGGAAAATAACCGAGACAGTACCAAATGAGTCTGCTCTGTCGGGACTGTATTTTAATGGGAATGGTATTAAAGAGCCTAGGACAGTTCTGGAAGGGGTGGGGATAAGGGCTCTGAGAACACTCAGAGGACTTGAGAAGTTCTGACATAAATGGGTACCTACACACAGGTAAGGCCACTGACATGATTTGAATATAGCCTCTAGCTCCAGCCTCATTTCTCACTACTCCCCCCTACTTTAAGTTCCACCAGTACCATCCCCAAAGCCGTGGTGCTGTCCTAGTCTTCTGTACCTGGCATATAGCTCATCACCACTCCTTTCGTCCACCTCCCACTACTCGCTTATTAAATCTCTGCCCAACTAGCACTTCTCAAAGCTCTCCCTGACCCGTGTATAGTTAACCATTTCTTCTTCATCTTGAACATATTTTTACTGGTGCATGAATCACATTGTACAGCAATTATTTCTTTACATGTTCTTTCATCCTTACTATTTCAGAGAAAAAAAAAAGGTAAGATAATTACATCCTCTCAGTACATTTTTCTTGCCTCCTTTCCTGTTATTATAGAGAAAAAAGAAAACCCTCCATATTCCTCCATGTCAGCCTTTGATACATCATAATAATAGCAACTATATGTCAAATGCTCACAGATGCCAAATCGTATCATCAAAATAAGCCTGTGAAGTAAGTACTATTATTATCTCCATTTTGCAGGTGAGGAAACTAAAGCATGGAGAGCATAATTTGTCCAGAATCACACAGAGCCAAGATTCTCACCCTGGAGGTTAGCTGAAGCCAGTGCGTTCCACCTGACTCTATCCTGACAAACCTCTGCAACTTCACCCACATACCACAGGAGGCTAGCAGGACCCCATCACCCAGGACAGCCACCAAGAGAACAGGAAGTTCATGGGCTAATGAAGTAGATGGCTTATAGAAGAGTATAGTAAATCTCTGTTCTAGAAGTATTTGAGACCCTGGAAAATGTGTGCCCTGTGGGTTAAATATTAACATATACAAGGCCAATGGGTGGTGTGTTTAAGGTGCTGGACTCCCACATGGTCAACTGTGGTTCAAGTCTTGGACCTGGAGGCTTGAAAATTAAGCTGGGCATGTGTGCATGCATGCCCAAAATCCCAAGAAGAGAATGGAGGAGAAGGATTGTGGCATGGCCATCCTCCTGGAGGGTAATTTCTCACTTTCTCTCTCTCTCTGTGTGTCTCTCTCTCTGGCAAGCACACACACCCTATGGCAAAAATCCCTCAAAAAGAATACTAACAGATACAGAATCTGCAGAAGAACAGGAGTATAAAGAAACAGTTATTGTCAGCCAATGAACAAATAAAGCATTTGGGGGTCACTGGACAAGTGGTTAAGATTCTTTGCCAAGTCTATGTACTCTAACTATAAATATAACAAGCAATTTTCATCAACTGTTGACTAGAAAATATCTCTATAGTGGATGAAGTTAAATATTTTAAATATTTATCTAAAATAAAATATAAAAGTTCATATGGCAGATAGCAACTACTAGAACTATAAATAATTAATAAACAATAGTCAAACGTCATAGAAAAAAAGTTATGGGAATATACGCCTTTTCAACTCAGTAAAATATCATTATCTATTTCTAAGATATTAAAGGTTTTCATCCTTATTAAAAGCATACATCTTTATTTTTTTAAAGTCAGAGGGTATATGCACTCATCAGAGAGACAGAGACAGAGAGGGAGAAAGCAGCTCCCAATGGGTGCGCTTATGCTTCAATACCTTTTCCTCCATTTCCCCATCCTGTCAGGATTTGGAACACATATGTACATGTGCCCAGTGTGTTTTACAAGCACTGGGTCTAGAATTCAAACCACGGCTGACCATGTGGGATCCAGCTCCCTTAACCACTAGGCCACAGAACTGGTCTAAAAGACATAAATCTTAAAGGTTTCCTGATTTCCCTACTCCAGTCAGATATAATCTTTGCTTTTCTGTGCTTCCACTTATTTTGTACTGTTATATAGCACTCTCATTATTTTTTTTTTTTGAGAGATTTTCACTGTAGGGCGCGTGCGCTCGCCAGACAGACAGAGAGAAACATAGAGACAGAAAGTGAGAAATCACCCCCCAGTGGGGATGGCCACACCACAATCCCTTCTCCTCCATTCTCCTCTCGGGATCTTGGGCATGCACACACACGCGCCCAGCATGAGTTTTAAGCCACCGGGTCCGGGACACGAACCGCGGTCGACTACGTGGGAGTCCAGCGACATAGCCATTATGCTAACTGCTGGTTCCCCTCTCATTATTTTTAATAAAGCTAGTTTTAATGTGTCTAATAGTAACACAGGGACAGCAGGTGGCATGAGAGTTAGGGAGGCTGGATCCCACATGGCCAACTGCAGTTTGAGTTCCACACTGGCAGCTTGAAAATCACAACCAGTGTGTGTATACATATGTACTCAAAATCCTTAGAGAAGAATGGAAGAGAAGGGATTTCGGAGTAGCCATTCCGCCTTATTCTTATTTTCTCTCTATCTCCCTCTGGCAAGCACGTGCACCTTTTGGGAAAAGAAAGAAAGAAAGAAAGAAAGAAAGAAAGAAAGAAAGAAAGAAAGAAAGAAAGAAAGAAAGAAAGAGAGAGAGAGAGGGGGAGGGAGGGAGGAAGGAAGGAAGGAAGGAAGGAAGGAAGGAAGGAAGGAAGGAAGAAAGAAAGAAAGAAAGAAAGAAAGAAAGAAAGAAAGAAAGAAAGAAAGAAAGAAAGAAAGAAAAACATACCAGGAATGTGTACATGTGTGCCCAAAATCCAGAGAGGAGAATGGAGAAGGGATTGTGGCATGACCATCCCACTCGAGTAGAGGGTGAGTTCTCACTTTCCCTCTCTCTATCTCTCCATTTCTCCTCTCTCTGTCTCTCTCCAGCAAATGCATGTGCCCGATAGCAAACTAAAGAAGAAAAAGTAGCACAAATTCACTGTAGATATTTTCTTGAAGATATAGAAAATAAAAATATATTAAAATAATTTTTACCACCCAGACAACAACCACTATTATCATTCTGGAGTATCCCTTTCAGTCTTTTTTTTTTCTTTTATACATTCCATCATGTTATTTAGCTTACAAAATGAATATTTCAACATGTGAACATTTCTCCCTAGTCCTGTTGATAAAACTATAGAATTTTCTTCAACAGATAATACCACATTTCTTTGTCCCATTAATGCTTTGCCTCTCTATTTTTCTTCTAAATGTCCTTCCTCAGACTCTGAGCTTTCACACACACTATATCTGGTATTCACATCCATTTACTGTGTTTCTATATCCTTTAGTCAATCAGTTTCAGTCATAGCGTGTGGACACTTGGTATATATTGAGTGGGGACATACAATGTCTCTCTTTCATAGCCTGGCTTGCTTCACTCAGCAGTAAATCTTCCATATTCTTCCACTTTCTGTCAAAAGCCAGAATTTTCTTGTTTTTTTGCTTTTTTTTGTTTGTTTGTTTTAGGGCTGAATAGTATTCCATAGAGTATATATGTACCACAGTTAGTTTTTCATAGAGTATATGTGCCATAGGTTTTCAATGCATTCATCTGTTCTTGGGCATTTGGGTTGGTTCCATGCCTTAGCAATTGTGAATAGTGCAGCAATAAACATTGATGTGCAAGCACTTTTTCCAATTAAGAATTCTTCTGTCCTTTGGGTAGATACAGATTAGTGTCTAGTTTAATTTTTATTCTGATGCTATTTCATAAGCATTTCTCCATAATTAAATATTCTTATAACTTGGTCCTACGGTTATTTACGTGCATAACTCACCACCCTTACTAGACCTTAAGTTCTCTAGGGCTGTCGTAAGACTAGTCATCTTCGTCTCTCACATTATCTATGAGATATTTATGGTGTTCCATATGCCATAGGCACCCAATCAGCGTTTACTAACTGAATTAATTGAATGTGGTGTAAGAGTCTTACAATTTTCCTACATAATAGTAACAAGAAAAAGAAAAACATACTATATAATGAGAAATAAAAAAAGATAGCTCTTTCCAACATCTTTCTGTGCCGCCACAATGGTGTGCATGAATGTCCTGACTGATGCTCTCAGAGTATCAGCAATGCCAAAAAGAGAGGCAAACGTCAGGTTCCTATAAGGCTGTGCTCCAAAGTCATTGTCTGGTTTCTAACTGTGAAGATAAACCATGGTTATGTTGGTGAATTTTAAATCATTGATGACCACAGAGCTGGAAAAATTGTTGTGAACCTCACTGACAGGTTAAACAAGTGTGGAGTGATCAGGCCCAAATTTGATGTGCAACTCAAAGATCTAGAGAAATGGCAGAATAATCTGTTCCCATCCCCTTAGTTTGGTTTCATTTTACTGACAACCTCAGCCAGCATCATGGCTCACAAAGAAGGAAGATGGAAACATGCAGGAGAAAAAACCCTGGAATTCTTTTTCTAGGGATGTAATACACACATTCAAAAATGCCTTAATGGACCAAAAGAAAAAAAAATTTTAAAAAAAAGTAAAAACACAAAAAGAAACTCTGACACTACTAAAAACAAGTATAAACTATGCCCTAACAGAAAATTCCAGCAGCACACCTGGTCCTGCCTCCAGGGCTTATACCCTCTGCAGGAAACAATGAATAGTCTATGAACCCTGGTTTGCAGAAAAACAATGGGTAGTCTATGATCTAGCTCTATGTAGTGAAATAAAGAGGGAGTAGATACAGTTGGAACAGGTTTCTCAACACTTCAGTCATATTATCAATTACTTGACTCTCTAGTTCACAATCACGGCCAACAATTTCTCCCATATTAATAGTCTTTTTACTGAAAGCACTTACCTGTATCACAGCCAGTCCCTCTGCTCAGCCCAGTGAGAAGCAAGTGAGGTGGAGTCACTGTCTTCGAAGTGATAGCTGTGTGGCAGTCTCTAAGGAGGTGGCGTAGTGAGCTTGTTATTATCAAACTGTTGCCACAAAAGCTTAGTAAAGCGCTCCATAAGACTTAATATTTCCACATTTTTTTTCTGGCAAAAAAAAAAATGTTTGAAAGGTATTATGGTGAAAGAGTGAACTAAAAGAACACCGTTATGTCCAATGTTCATTATAAATCCATAGTTTTAATCATATTTTGACAAAGTAAATAACATGGGAAAATGTTCATTGTAAGATTTTTGGTCAAAAAAATGAAAATCATACGCACACACACACACACACACACACACATACACATATGTATGATTTCAACTCTGTGAGGGAAAAAAATGTGCATATAAGAAAGGAAGGAAAGGGACCAGCAGATGATATAATGGTTACATCACTGGACTCCCACATAGTCAACTGCAGTTCGAGTCCCGGACCCAGCATTGTAAAACTCATTCTGGGCACATGTGCATGCATGCCCAAGAAGAGAATGGAGCAGAAGGGATTGGGGCGTGGCCATCCCCAAAATGATCTCAGGGGTGATTTCTCACTTTCTGTCACTGTCTCTCTCTCTCTGTCAAATGCACGCACACTATAGCAAAAGTCTCTCTTAAAAATTTGTAAAAAAGGAAGGAAATACATCGAAATGTTAATAGTAGCTATTTCCGGATAGAGAGATTATGTGTGATTTTGATTATTTTCATTACATATTTATTAATTTTCTATAGTAATACTAAATGACAAATTTACAACAATTAAAACACTTTAGTGATCTTAATTGACCTTTCATATTTATATTACAATAAATACGGTTGAAAAAATGAATGGAGAGACAGACTTTAATGTGGTACAGGCAGTGAGGGTACAGGAAAGAGCAAGCTAATGAGAATTTTCTTTAGTCCCTTCCTCTTAGGGATAATTATGGTTTGCGTCTCCTACTCCAAGCCTTTTCTATGACCCTTTAGGCTCAAGTTCCTGACTGGTGTTTATTAGAGTATGGAGTACCTTTTCTTCCCCACAGCATTATTAGAGTATGGAGTACCTTTCCAACCCCACAGCACATGGATTAGTACCTAGGCCTAAGGGGGAATGACCTAATCCTGACTCAGCACAGCTCAGCTGAACTACAGATGCGATTTACAAGAGGCATTTCTCTTGGTAAACAGACTTATTTAAAATAAGAGGCCTGCTGCTTGGAATTAGTACAAGGGCAGCTTTGTCTTGGCTTCCTCACTGGCCCTTAACTCTGAATGCAGCAGTTTGTTCTGGCTTTGGAGCTCCAGATCCTCTCCATTTCTCTAATCACTTCAAGTGGCCGAGTGAAGGCAATATCAATGTAGTTTCACTATAAATTTAAAACTACATCTACTAACACGAACGGTTGTTTTTGTTTCTGTGTAGGTCCTATAGAATCCAGTATAATTTTTTTTTTTCCACAGAGTGGACTGTCAGTAAAATAACTATGGAATGGAATAGCATGGAATGAAATCACTGTGATCATCAGCGTTACTTCTCGTCATGCCTAAGGCTTGAGCTATACTTGACTTTCACTCCAGGCAGAGGAGGAACACCCTGATGCTGCCCAGTATTGAGAAACCATAAATACCTCGTACTCAGATAGGCTGTTTCTACAGATGTCACATTCCACGGGCTCTCCTGAGCCATGCTGTCTGTTTATGTGGTCTACATGACCTGTGAAGGAGAAGGGATCTGGAGCTTCCAGCGAGGAAAGAATCGAAGATAATCTCACCTGGTAGTCATACCTTTCCTGGGCTTACACACACCGATCCTTTCAAAATTTACTCCTTCTCCTCTACCCAGTATCGGAACATTATACCTTAAGCTTTGAAGCACAATTACCATTTTAAATATAAGGGGTCTTTGAAAAGTTCACAAGAATGCGTACTATGAAAAAAAAAATCAGTGCATGGATATCAACATTTTGGCACCAAAATAAATTCATACTTTCATTCCATTTTCCCATGAACTCTCTCAAGTCCCTTCATAGTTTCTCCCACTATAATCTGATGAGTGACAATACCTGGTTGTTGTAACTACCAGCACTAAGTCTGAACGCTAAACCAGACGCCTTGCCACCTTCTAGACATATATTGCAATATTCTCCCTGATTTAGCATTCCTTTTCAAGAAAAACTTTATTTTCTCCTTCAGTTTCATACATCTCATTCCATCTTTACCCAAAGCCCACCATTCCTGAAGGCTTTCCTACTTATGGCAGCCTGAAAGGTCTTTTTCCTCTAAACTTGAGAGTAGTTGGTTACTACTATAGTAATAGTTGCATGATGGTTACCAAATGCTACTTTATATTTTAGTTACTTTGGCTTCCATATTTTACTTTGTAAAATAACAACTTTATTCAGATATAATTGAAATACCAATTTACCTACTGTGGGTATTACAATTCAATGGTTTTCATTATATTCAGAGTTGTGCAACCATCCTCCCAATGAATTCTAGAAACAGCTTATCACCCCGCCAGAAATCCTCTACACCATTACCCTCACTATCCCTTCCCTCCAGGCCCTGGCAACCACTAATCTTTCTGTCTTTACACATGTACTTATGCTGGACATTTTACATAAAAAGAATATGTGTTCTTTAATCACTGGCTTCTTTTATTTACATGTTAGCATAATGTTTGCAAGATTCACCCATGTTGTAACATGTATTGGTGCTTCATTTCCTTTATTGCTGAATAATATTCCAGTGTATGAAAGGGTTTTATTTAACCATCAGTTAACACAGATTTTGGTTGATTTCACTTTTTGCTATGATGAAAAAATGCTATAATGAGCACTCAGCTACAAGTTTTTGTGAGAACATATATTTGGTATATGCCCAGGAGTGTAATTGCTTGGTTAAATGGTAACTCTATACTTTTAACCTTTTGAAGACAGCCAGACTGTTTTCCAGTGCTGTACCACTTGCCCTCCTACCACCAGTCTCTGAGGGTTGCCATTGCTCCACATCGGTGCCAGCACTCATTTTTTGTCTTTTTCATTTTAGCCATCCTAGTGGGTATCAGCCATCTCACTGTGGTTTTGATCTGCATTTCCCTGATGGTTAATGATGCTGATCATCTTTTAGTGGCCTGTTGGTGATTTGTGTATTTCCTTTGGAGAAATACCTTTTCAGAGCCTTAGTTCTTTTTCTAAAATTACATTTTTAAAATAGTTTCTTGTTCAGTCTTTTACAATACATTAAATCTGTTGAAGGCAATAATTGCATTTGGACAAAATTGTGAATGCTGAAGCTGCATTTTATAATGTTGGTACCTGGTGCCATCATAACTGTGAGACTTGACAAGTTAATCTCCTCACATTTCAATTTCCTTGTCTGTTAAATGGGGGTACTATCTTCCTCATAGAACAGATGTAAGGATTAGATGACTACAAAGTCCCTAGGAAAGTTATTGAAAATAACCAATAAATATTACCTACTATTTTTAATAATCTGTATATTTTCTTCTATATATTGAGTTGTCAGAAAAGTCATGATTCATTTTTGCACAGAAAAATATACACAGTAGGTACTTGATGAATCTTTGCAAATGAACAAATTATGGATGAAAATTGTTGTAGCTCATTTATGGTTGTAGTGAGGCCTAGCTATTTATTTATGAAAAGGTCTAACTAGTCTACCCATTTATGCAAGGAACATAGGCCAGACAAGTGAGAGATTTTTGAGATTTAGACTGGTTTGTAGGAAGATAGCAAAACTTTAAGCCATCCAAGGCCAATACAGATAAACCAGAAAGATTCAGCAATAAAAATAATACAAAACCTTTCATGCCAGGCTAAGCAAGTAACCTTCATCTTAAATGCAATGAGGAGACATGGGGTCAAGGCAGGATGGAAAGAGATGGATTAGAACAATGAAAGCAGTTCTTTGGAAAGGTTAGTCTGAATCAGAGGGTGTCGGGATGGAGGTAGGAGTCACAGTTAAGAGGCATAAAATCTTTATATGACTTAAATACAGATAAGACAGTAAGCATAAATTTGGGGCAAGGAAAATTCAGATGAGCCTCTCGAATCCTAATCTCTAAAAACGGAATGACCCAGAACAAAGAACCATTATTTATGTAAGAAATTGTGTAATCATGAGTAAAAATTGTTCTCAACCTTCTCTTTACCCTGATTGTGATCTAACAAATTACAGAGAATAACAGTTTCAACAATATCACAACTACTAACAATTGCCCCTAATTACGGAGTAATTCCTTTGTGCTAGATACTATGCTAGACACTTCAGATTTAAGCCTTACAATGACCCTGTGAAACACACACGTCATATAAAAGACAGGGAAATCAAGGCTTAAAAAGAACAGTTACAAAATCAAGATTAAGTAAGAGAAATCTGAATTCCAGAGGTGAGTTTTGAAACTTGTATGTGATAAAAGCCAGAGTCCACTCTTTTAACCCCATTAGTACACTGCTCCCAGATAGTATGATTTACGAAAGGATTTCTCCACTTCTGTAGTCAATAAGTTAACAAGATCTAACTAAATCAGGTATGTCATAAACTATTCTTGCATTTATTTAATTCTCTCACTACTGAGTGTCTACTCTGTCCCAGGGGAATGCAATGGTAAACAGATGTAACCATTGCCCTTGGGAAGCTCAGACAGGGTAGCTGAAGGAGGAGGGTCATTCTTTGGTTTCCCTCACCTTTCCTTTTTCTTTTCTTTTTTTTTTTCCCCTTTTGAGAGAGATTTTTGCTACAGGGCACATGCGCTTGCTGGAGAAACAAAGAGATAGAAACTGAGAAATCACACCCCGAGTGGGTGGCCATGCCACTCCCTTCTCCTCCATTCTCTTCCTGGGATCTCGAGCATGTACGTAAATGCACCCAGCATGAGTTCGAAGTCACCGGGTGCAGGACTCAAATCACAGTCAGCCATGGGGGAGTTCAGCAACGTAATGTAATCACCATGCCATCCACAAGTCCTTCTCTTCCTTTTTCAATAAATGCCTTTAATTTAACCAAATATGGCACAATGGTGAAGCTCTAAGTGGACAACCATGCCATGTATTTTCTCAGTTCCCTGCAACCCATATTCCTTCCTCTAGGTAACACATTATGTTGTCTCCACTTACTCCTTAGCATGTCCTCAGTTCATCACAGACAGACCTCATCACAGTGGAGGGGTGCACAAGCCACCAAAGCTCTTTCAATTCCCAGGGTTTTCAGCATTCTCTAAGTTCACTAGATGGTTTCAAAGCCCACTGTAGGGTTAGGGGATGCTGCTAAACTTCTATTTGGCTGCACTGAAGAGAGATGCATCCATGATAGCTCAGACAGGGTCAACTCTAATGAACAAGAAGGAGGTTCTCACATTAATCCACTTATTAACGAGCTGACCGCAATGAAGCTGTACTAGTGTCATTGGGGCTATAAGTTGGTCCTAGACCTCAGAAGCAGTATTTAATGAATCTTTGCACTTGGGTTTCACAACCAACAAAACTGAGCAGCATTCTACACATCTGTTTGTTTATTTATCTTCCACCGACTGTGATTTCCCTCTGGATTCTTTGGATTAAATTCCAGGAGGGAATAAAAAAGAACAGTCTTCTGCTTCTCTGCATCTGGGCAGTGCTTTCTCAGTGATAGATCACCAGGCAGGCTGTTCATGGGCTCATCCTGATCAGATGTCTTCCATGGCTCTCATCAACCATGGTTCAAGAGCAGGGTCACATGCTATATGCAGGACATCCCACATTTTGTGTGGTTCAGGTGCCTCTCATCTAAGTGTCCTATGCTAGTTCTGTCTCTAAAGTCCACAAAGCACTCAGTTCCTCAGAAGTGCCCTACAATTCTATCACCACATTTTGAAGTACTATAAATGGATAAATGTCATTTGTAATACTGACTACGCACTATTTGCAAGATCTTATCATTGCTTTACGTCTTTAACAAAAAGAAATTTAAAAAGATTAAACTAGGCTCCAGAGAGTGCGTGGTGTAATGGAAAGGTCATGGACTTTGGAGTCCCACGGACGTCAGGCTGATTGATACTTTGCCTTTCACTCTCTGTGAGATAGCAATGGCCATTTCTGAGTTTGAGTTCACTCATCTTAAAATGGGATAAAAATGTGTTTTTATAAATTCGGTGTGAGAAATAATTAAAATTACACTTAACTCTTGATAAATATGGGTACTTGGTCACGGAAGTTCTTTCTCAACTAAAACTTAGTGTTTACAAACATATTGTTATTCAGAAGACATAGACTACCTATTATGAATCAGACAGTGTTAGGGACTGGGGATATAATGATTAAAAAGGCAGGTACTTCCTCTCCTCAAAAGACCTTACCATCCAATCCAATTATTCAAAAAATAAGTGAATTAAAATACACCCAATCCAATCAATCTAAATTATCTGGAAGAAACCATCCTACGTAAAGGTTAAGAAGTGCAAGGGATGGGAATCAGCAGTTAGCGTAATGGCTATGTCACTGGACTCCCACGTAGTTGACGGCGGTTCACGTTCTGGACGGTGGCTTAAAACTCACGCTGGGCACGTGTGCGTGAGTGCCCAAGATCCCGAGAGGAGAATGGAGGAGAGGGGATTGTGGCGTGGCCATCCCACCTGGGGGGTGATTTCTCGCTTTCTGTCTCTATGTCTCTCTCTGTCTGGCGAGAGCTCGCACGGGAAGGCTCCCCCCCCCCAGAGAAAACCACACAAAAAAAAAAAAAAAAAAAAAAAAAAGAAGTGCAGAGGAGAATACAAAAGTAAATATGCATGTGCTTTCTATATAAAATAGGAGATCCTTATAACTGGACATGAGATGTGCCTGCTACTCTGAAATTTAGTTTCCCTGCCAGTGACTTCAAAAAGCCATTAACACAATTTTCAAGTTCAGAAGACAATTTCTCAGGGATCTTAGCATTTAGTGATCTAGTTATATGTATCCTAAATTCAACAACTAGACTGTTGCCATCTTTATTAAAAGAGCTTCTACCACAACTCTACAAGCAGTGGACTTTCAAAATTTGTCAGTTTACTCATTTCCTTACCTACATTCCCCACCCCACTACAATCTATATAATGTGGACTTTCTTTCCTAAATATGTCTTCATATTCTATCAGGTAACTTCATTCTCTAGCAAGACTATCTTTACTCCCCTTAATTTCACTGTTTAATAATCTACTATAGTAATTCTATTTCTGAAGCACAAATGATTTGTTTTCATTTTGATTACATTCCTGTCATTTTTAAAATCCGATATCTATATAGATATATAGATATATAGATTTTTTTTTTTTTTTTGGAGAGGGTTTTGCTATAGGTCATGTGTGCTCGCCAGACAGACAGAGAGAGATAGACAGACAGAAAATGAGAAATCAACTCCCGCAGGAGGGATGGCCACACCACAATCCCGTCTCCTCCATTCTCCTCTCGAGATCTTGTGCACGCATGCACACGCACCTGGCACGAGTTTTAAGCCACCAGGTCCAGGACTAGGTGTTAGAATAACAAAATATGTCCTCCCATGACCAAATGCAACCAGAAATGAAAGTTTAGCTAAAGATTAAAAGTCATAAAGTTTTGGGACCAGCAGTTAGTGTAATGGCTATGCTGCTGGACTCCCATGTAGTCGACCGCTGTTCAAGTCCCAAACCTGGTGGCTTAAACTCACGCTGGACGCATGTGCGTGCGTGCCCAAGATCCCGGAGAGGAGAATGGAGAAGGGATTGCGGCGTGGCCATTCCCCCTGGGGGGTGATTTCTCGCTTTCTGTCTGTCTCTCTGTCTCTCTCTGTCTGGTGAGCGCACGCGCCCTATAGCAAAAAAATCCTCTCAAAAAAAAAAAAAGCCATAAAGTTTTAATATAATAAAAAGGTTGCTTTTTTTCTTTTCAAGCAACTAATGTCACATCATTGATTATAAGCAAACATTTAATTTTTTATACATAAGCTTTATTTTAAAAAGCAAGTATTTTTCTTATTTCTATTTATGACTACAGTTATAATAAGTAATTTCCAGAAAGACTGAATTTGGGACAAGGGTGAAAATATGTTAATTAGGATTACTAAATGAAAGCCAAAGTAAGGATTTTCCCAAATCGTTTTTAATCAGTAAAACCTCAGGGCTGAGTTCTTTTTTTTTTTTTTTTTGGAGAGGTTTTTGCTATAGGGCGCATGCGCTGGCCAGACAGAGACACATAGAGACAGAAAGCGAGAAATCACCCCCCGGGGGGATGGTCACGTCGCAATCCCTTCTCCTCCATTCTCCTCTGGGGATCTTGGGCACGCACGCACAAGCGCCTGGCGTGAGTTCTAACCACCGGGTCTGGGATGCGAACCGCGGTTGACTACATGGGAGTCCAGCGACATAGCCATTACCCTAACTGCTGGTTCCCAGGGCTGAGTTCTTAAAAACTGATCCATTAATTTGCACCATCTCAAATCAAGAAATCTCCTCCATGACTGATAGATTTATCCCTGGTCACAATTTAAGACTGAAAACCACAAAGTACTTCTATAACTAAAATGGGCAAATATCCTTATTTGATTTGCATTACTTTTATCACGATCGCTTTTTTTTTTTTAAACTCCTGTAGGGCACGCAGGATAGGCATGATCCCTGTTTTAAGGGCGGGGCACTAAAATCAAAACTTTGTCCAAGAACGTAGGACTATTTAACCTTGGATCCCGAGTAAGGATCCAGGAGTTCATTTTTCTAGTCCTCCAGCTCCCTTCGCACTTCAAAGTTGGCTCTGTTATTCCTCCGACTTTAAATTCCTTGAGGTCACGGAGCCGAAACGCAGCTCAATCCTGTGTTCTCACGGGATCCTGCAGACCAGGGGCCTTACTTCCAAACTGCGAGGCATGGGGGCGGCGCACCGTGACGCACGAACCCTCAAGGCCAGATAATACACTCTTTGGGCTGTTTACCGAGACCGTCTTGGAGCCCGGGACAGGTTATCAAAGCCCAGCGACTATAAAACGCGGCCGGTCCCAGCGGCCGACTGGGAGACCTCTGGGTCTCCCGCGCGGTTCGGCTTCCCCTCGCACCGCCCTCGCGCCATTCCCGAAGCCCCTCCGCGCCGCTCGCCACGTGGGGCGGAGCCTCCCCCGAGCGGCGCGCGCACCCGGGAGCTCGTGTCGCGTGACTCAGCCGGGGCGCGCGAGGTTAGCGTCCGCCGCGCCACTTCCGACGCAGCCCTCGGTTCAGGTTCCGGGGCGCCGCGCGGCTCCCGGCCTGTGGGTC
>NW_006159660.1:4161053-4198989 GCF_000334495.1 Tupaia belangeri chinensis
CCTGCGCACCGTGCTGTCCAAGCACAACCGGCTCGGCGGGCCCGGCGCGCTGCCCAAGGGCCTGGCCCAGTCGCCGCTGTGTCGCAGCCTCCAGGTGCTCAACCTCAGCGGCAACTGCTTCCAGGATGTGCCCGCCTCGCTGCTGGAGCTGCGCGCGCTGCAGACCCTCAGCCTGGGCGGCAACCAGCTGCAGAGCATCCCGGCCGAAATCGAGAACTTGCAAAGGTGAGTGGGTCTGTGCCGGAGGGCAGGGAGGCCTGGGGCGATGTCTGGAAGCCCCTCGCGTCTACTACCTAACTGCCTTCTTCCAGACTCTCTCTTTAACAAAGCCTTGGTGCTGAGTACTGTCTGGTCACCTCAGTGAAATGGCAAGCTCTAGTAAGATTGCGTGTATGACAGCGTTTGGTGTATCGTGTTGGGCCTAGGCAGATTTTCAAGTCAGTTTTTTTCTCTTTCTTGGGTCTGAGGAGTGATCCTAAATGAACAGGCACTCAAATGGGTAAATCTGAGGTCAATCCCGTGCTCAGAAGTCTTTGGTGCTTTTGCCTACAGATGAGAACGCATATCTTTCAGCACAAGTGCTCCACCTGACCCTACTGCATTTCCAGCAAATCTTCTCTGTAGCAGTGCCAACCATGCCCTTTGTGGAGTTAGGTGAGCCGTGCACTTCCCAGCATGTAGGGAGAGTAGCTTGTCAGGTCCTGGCATCTGTATGACTCACTAAGTATGCGCTGAATGGATGCAGTGCCTCTGTTGGGTGATGGTCTCCTTGCCTGGAATGTTTCCTTCTCCCAAACTCCTATATGTCCTTCAGTACTTTTCTCAAGGATCATTTTTGTGATTTCTTTCTTACTGCTCCCTACACAGTTCATTATCGCCCAGATTGTACTTACTTCATATCTTATTTAATCCTGCAGTTGCATTAACTTGATTGAATATAATTCTTTGTCTATAGGAATTATCTGCCACACCGTCTAGATTATTAAGTAAATGTATGTTGAATTTAATGGAAGGGGGAAGCAGAGAAGTAGGATAATAAAAATGTCCTGGAGGTATCCTGTAGGAGAGTTAGATATAGAGCAAGAACAAATCAAATTTATTGCCCCAAGTACGAAGAAATACCATTTACCTGTAAAATATTTTCACATCCTTTATTGAATTCTCAGAAATAACAGAATGTTAGCCCTGGAAGGGACTGCAGAGTTAAATGTGCTGAAAAGAACTTTGGCCAGGGAATAAGAACTCTTTTCCCAGCCTTGGGCAAGACTTTTAACATATCCTAACGAAACGTTCCTGACCTGTGAAATGAGGCATTTGGACAAGATGTTCCTGCACTTACTCAGCAGATCTCTCCTGAGTACCTATCAGGGCTACGCACTGTCTAGGTATTGGGGACAGCATAGTGAACATGTTCCTGCCCTCATACTAGCAGAGGGGAACATTAGACAACTAACTGTAAACTTATTATTTAATTATGATTGTACATTTTATGAACATGTACAGCGTGTCTAGAGGTAAAGTAACAGAGGGCCCTGACTTATTGTGGGTTTTGTGCGAGTGATATTTGAATTAGCTTTCAAAGGAAGAATAAGAATTAACCTGGTGTCAGTCCAGGTAGCAGGAATAGTGCATGTGAAAGCTCAGAGGCGAGGAGAGGAACTCCTTGAGTAACAGAGAAGTGGCCATTATTTTTTTAATTACCTTTTATTTTTTAAAATAATTATTTAATTTTATTATTATTATTATTACTTAATTTGCTATATGGCACATGTGCTCACCAGAGAGAGAAAGAGGGAAAGTGAGAAAGCAAGCCACCAGTTCTGGAACTCGAACTGTAGTCAGCCATGTGGGAGTCCAGCACCTCAACTACCACACCACCTGCTGGCCTTGAGTTACCATTAAGTGGTTGAGTTCAGGCATGGCGGATTGAAAAACATGCATGCGTGTGCGTAAATGCCCAAAATCTTGAAAGGAGGGAGAAATAGAGGATAGGAGATTGTGGCATGACCATTCCCCATGGGGATGGTTTCTCTTTCCTTATCACTCTCCTCCTTTGGCAAGTTCATGCGCTCTCTGGCAAATTAAAAAAAAAATATCGCAGGCCTGGTTTCTCCTAAATGTAATGTTTCTTAATTCCAACTTTCTCATTTAAATGTACTAAGAGGAATTGAGGGCAAGTGTTATTTCCATTATATAGGGGGGGAAAGGTAGGCAAAAATCCCCTTTATTGAATACTTAAACAATGCTATATGCCTAGTCATAGTTACTCTAATTTTTTTTTCTCATAATGATTCTATGAGGTAGTGAACTCTCCCTTTTCAGAAGAAGAAACAGGCTTGGTGAAATTAAGTCACAAGATCATAAAGCCATTGTTTTAGTATGTTCTCTGTAGTCTAATAACTGAATACATGGAGTGAGTAATTTAAAGGAATAAAGGCTTATTCAGCTCACAGTTGGGGGGGCAAGGTCAAGGGGTCATATCTGCTGAAGTTCTTGCTGGTATGGACTCTGTAAAGCCCTAAGGGAGTATAGAGCATCACATGGGGAGATGGCAAGAGCATGTATGTCTGTGTTCATGCTCTTGTCTGTGCCTTTTTGTCTAATTTCCTCTTATAAACCCACCTGGATTGGGACCAGCAGTTAGCGTAATGGCTGTGTCACTGGACTCCCATGTAGTCGACTGCGGTTCGAGTTCCGGACCCGGTGGCTTAAACTCACGCTGGGCACTTGTGCGTGCGTGCCCAAGATCCCGAGAGGAGAATGGAGGAGAAGGGATTGTGGCGTGGCCATCCCCCCTGGGGGGTGATTTCTCGCTTTCTGTCTCTCTGTTTCTCTCTGTCTGTCTGGCAAGCGCATGCGCCCTATAGCAAAAACCTCTCAAAAAAAAAACCCACCTGGATTAGTCTTTGGGGCCCCTCCCAAAGTCTCCATCTCTTAATCCCATATTTGGATTAAATTTCTACCCTCTTAATACCTTGACAGTACAACTAATTTTCAGCACATGAATTTGCAGAGGACACATCTAACCATACTAGCTAGTAAGTGGGTGGAACTGAATTTGATCTCTAGGGTCATTGACTTCAAACACATGAATTTTCCAAGGTAGTAGAGTAGGGCTAGAACCTGAATCTTTGGACTTATGTTCTGACTCAATGTAATTAGGAGGATTGGTCAGAATCATTCACCTGGTTAATCTGATTTTCTGGGCTAATAATTGTGCCATCATATTATTTAATGCCTTTGGCTTTGGTAATATATGTAATCTTTTACACTGGCGTTTTCATTTTTCAGTTGTGTGCTCTATTGTACTTTACTTATCAGAATTAATAAAGGTCTAAGTCATGCTTCAAATAGAAACTCAGACTGAGTGTAGACTAAAAGGGTCATGTAGAATTATACCCTTAGAGGAAGAGAAGAGCCCGTCCTAGCAGTGTCCCGATTAATACTCTACAGTTGAAGAAAAGTTTCTTATCATTGAGTTGCTTCAGGACACATAATGACTGAGAGAATTACATGGTTCAGCCCTCAAAGCTGCTGACTACTCACTATTAAAATAATGTGTTGAAACTTTAAAACTGCAGAGGTGAAGGTTTAGTCACTTAAATCCTAAGACATCCATCCAGAAATACCACTTTTCTTGGAATATATCTGGATTCTCTAGACCTTCTTGATAACCTTGATGTGCACTATGTCCTGCTGCTTTTAAAGCCGGTACTAATGTTATTGTACATTAAGCATCTGCCCTCTTTAAGAGCAATTTAAAAACTAGTGCAGAATATACAGCATTCATGTGTATTCTCTCTTCATTATGCCAGGAAAGAATAACAACTGTTTTTTTAAAGAATTATTTATTTCATTTTGTTTATTATTATTATTTAATTTGACCAGAGAGAGAGAGAAAGGGAAAGTGAAAAAGCAAGCTGCCAGGTCCGGAAGCCAAACTGTGGGCGGCCATGTGGCAATTCCATGCCTTAGCCACCACACCACTTGCCAGCTCCAACAAACACTCTTGGCTTAATTGGTGTCAGTTGACCTCTCCAGACTTAAGGAGTCTTTTTTCTTTTCCATGCTGATCCTTTCCCTAGTGGCAAAAAAATAAAAAAATTCTAAATTGCTGCAAGGCAAGTACACTCACCAGAGAGAGAGAGAGAGAGAAAGAGAAAGAGAGAAAGCGAGAAAGCACCCCTGACTGTGGGCTGATCATACGACAGTCCTTTTACCTCTATTTCTCCATCCTGTCAGGGTCCTGGGTATGCACACATGCCCAGTGTGGTTTCAACTGCCAGGGCTGGGCTTCATACAGTTGTCAGACACATGGGATATGTCTCTCAATGTACAGCCCAAACTTGTCTTGTACAAAATTTTCTGAACAAGTAGGTAATGAAAATCTTATTTATGATTAACCCAATTCCTTTGGAGTGAATTAGGCTATTAGTATGAACCATAGGTTATAGATATAATTTCCAAGAAAATGTGAAGTTTTTTCCTTGAAATAAGTATAACTGAGTAGTACATATGCAAACTTGTTTTTGTTTTATAATGCAGAATAAGTAGGTATAATTTGTATTTTGACCTGTATCTTCTGAACTCTTACCTTTTATTCTGCTCAGTTGGCTGAGACTTGAATTGAGGAAGAGCTGAATAATTTATCATTCAATGGATGATAGCCCTTAACAGCCACTCCTCACCTAACCTACTTGTCTAATAGCTTAGACAAAGGACCAGTTCTCCAGCAGGAGGAATCCCTTTTCTCAGATTGTGAGTCTTGGGATCTGCTTTTTCAGTTTTGTCATGTTCCCACAGTCGGTTAGTATTCATTACAGGAAATATTCACAATCACATAAGACTACATCTCATGCAAGACTATGTATTTCATTTATAAATTTGTATTTTATTGTGCACCCATAATGATATTGAGAATAAGTAACTGATTATGCTGGATTTATATTGTGTTGTGTGTCTTGTCACTTTCTGGCACTTATCTATGTATGCTTTTTGGGCGGATAGAATTAATGTTCTAGTGTTACTGTGTGTTATCTATTGAAAAATACATATCCTAAGGTACCACTACACATCACAAGACATCCACCTTTAAGATCCTCACTTATTGACCAATTTGCTTAACCAGTCAGCCAACTTAGCCTTGGAATGGAACTTGGTAGTTAAGTGAGGAGTGCCTGTATTTAAATAAGCAACAGCTTCAGGATTGCTTTACATCTAGGAGGCTAGATAGTTGGAGAGTAGGTTTGAGCACAGATGAGTTGCACTGGTACTCTTCTCCACAATCTTTTCTCCGTAAGTAATGCCTTTTTTTCTGTTTGTGACCTCTCTGATGTGATGTTAAAAGATGAAGATGGGGGCGGGCAAGTGGCATGGAGGTTAAGGTGCTGTGGTCCCATGTGGCCAACTGCCATTCGAGTTCCACATCCGGTATCTTGGAACTCATGCCAGGTGTGCGAGCATACATGCCCAAAATTCTAGGAGGAGAATGGTGAAGGGTTTGATGTGTGACTATCCCCTCTGGGGGTGATTTCTCACTTTCCCTCCTCTTATTTCTTTCTGTTTCTCTGGCTAACACATGCACCCTATGGCAGAAACCTTAAAAAAAAAATACAAAAATAAAGATGAAGATAGGGTATGGTGGTTAAGGCAGCTAGATTCCACATGGCCAACTGTGTGGTTCAAGTCCTAGATCTGGCAGCCTGACAGACATACCAGGCATGTGTACACACATGTCCAGAAATCCCAGGGAAAGGGACTGTGGCATGATCATCCCCACGGGGGTACTTTCTTGCTCTCACTCACTCACTCTCTGTCCCTCTCTGGCAAGCATATGCATCATCCGGCAAATTTTAAAACATAACCTTGGAATACAAGGTTGTGAAGCTTGGATACAAGAGGTGGACACCTTAGGAAAGTGATAGGTGACTCAACCAGGTGATAATATAAAATTTTAATGAACATTATTTTCTTCATTCAATCTTTTTTTTTTTTTTTTTTTTTGGAGAGGTTTTTGCTATAGGTATCAAGTGCACTCACTGGAAAGACAGAGACAGAAAGAGAGAAAGTGAGAAATCACCCCCAAGGGGGATGGCCACGCCGCAGTCCCTTCTCCTCCATTCTCCTCTCAGGATCTTGGGCATGCACGCACATGTGCCCAGCGTGAGTTTTAAGCCAGCAAGTCCGGGACTCGAACTGCGGTCGGCTACATGGGAGTCCAGCGACAGCCATTACACTAACTGCTGGTCCCATCCCATTCAGTCTTTATATTGAGTTTGTCTCTGGATCTCAGCATCTTTTCTCTTCTTTCTTTTCTTGATTAGTTTGGAACAAGTACCAATAGATGATGCCTTGAACATATAATGTACTTTAAAATCCTGTAGTAAAGGTAGTATTTGAAAATGATTTAATATGGGGATGCTTCCTCAAGAAAACGACTTTATTTATTCACAAATGTATGGTGTCTCATCTTTTTCTTAGTTTGTTTTCTGTCTCATTGTACATCCCTGGCCCACTTTAATTCCATTTCCTTTGAACCAACTGTGTAGTATAGGACAAATGTATATTTTTTTAACATTTAATGTTATTTTTTGGAGGTGGAGAAGGAAAAAGCATTTTCTACTATTCTGTGGTTAATGTTGATGGGCACTAAGGGAACATTAGTGTATTTTTTCCATGGATCATTGAACCTTGATAGAGAAAAGACACCCACTTCAGTATCCCTAAGGATTGAAAACTGATGTATTTTTCAAGAAACTAATTTAAGGTTGGTCTGTTAACACTAAACAGGAATATAAGGCAGAATTTATTACATTCATTCATTTTTCCTTTGTTCTATTCTTGTCAAACATCAGAAGGATAAAATTGTTACCACCCTGATTAATAAGAGTTGAAAGGTGCAATGTTGAGAAACACAAGAACTTGTAAACACTGCAGTTTTGCTTTAAATTCAATAATAGTTTTCTTCCTTCTTCAAGAAAAGTATGTTTGAGGGAACCAGCAGTTAGCGTAATGGCTATGTCGCTGGACTCCCACGTAGTCGACCGCGGTTCGCGTCCCGGACTTGGTGGCTTAAAACTCATGCCGGGCGCGTGTGCATGCGTGCCCAAGATCCTGAGAGGAGAATGGAGGAGAAGGGATTGCGGCGTGACCATCCCCTCTGGGGGGTGATTTCTCGCTTTCTGTCCCTATGTCTCTCTCTGTCTGTCTGGCAAGCGCACGCGCCCTATAGCAAAAACCTCTCCAAAAAAAAAGGAAAAAAAAAAGAAAAGTATGTTTGAAAACAGTAGAATGTGTTTTAGAAATTCAATTCCTGGGACCAGCAGATGGCATAATGGTTATGTCGCTGGACTCCCATGTAGTCGACCGTGGTTCAGGTCTTGGACCCAGTGACTTAAAACTCAGACCAGACATGTGTGTGTGTGCGTGCCCAAAATCTCAAGAGGAGAATGGATGAGAAGGGATTACAGTGTGTCCATACCCCCCCCGGGGGGGGGCAGCTGGGGGATGAGGAGAATTCTTGCTTTTTGTCTCTGTCTCTCCAATGAGCACAAAAAAAAAAAAGAAAAAAGAAAGAGAAAGAAATGTAATTCTCACAGATCCTTGTAAGATTTCAAGTCCCTAGAACTCTGGAAGTCATTTGAGTGTGAAAATGAGAAATAAGCCTGAAAAGCATAAATGTAATATGCTGGTTGTGTAATTTAATTAGTCATATGAATCCCTTGCAAAAGAGAATTGCATGATTTCAAAATCATGGACTTAGTTATAATTGAAAAATTTAATGTTTTTTCTGCCCAAGTCACAGTAACTATAGACTTTCTCAGACTTATGGTGATTTAACTTATGACTTTGTGACTTTACAGTTTTGAGAAAGTGGTACATACTCACTAGGAACTATACGTCAAGTACCCATACAGCGATTCTGTTTTTCACTTTCAGTAGAGGTATCAATAAATTACATAGATAATCAACCCTTTATTATAAAATAGACTTCATATAGGATGGGCTCATGTAAGTTTTCTAAGCACATTTAAGATGGAATAGGCTAAGCTATCATGTTTAATAAGTACATTACATGCATTTTAAAGTTAATTTAGCCTCTTTTAAGGTTTATTTCTGTCATGACAGAGAGAGAAACATAGGGAGAGATATAGGCACCCCAGCAGGGTTCTCATGCCACATTCCACCCCAGTCTCAGTCAGCCCTGATCATGAGCACATGAATGCCCAACATCCTTAGGGAGGTCCCAGGATGTGAACCTAGGAACTTTCCCACATAGGTCAAGCGTGCCATCACCTGGTCCCCATATTTTCAATTTATGATAGGTTTCCCAAGATGCAACTCTTCTGTACATTGAGGATCATCTGTGCTAATATTTGGCATCTTTTCTGCCTATATACCTACTCTGATTACTCCCAAAGGATTAAGAGAAGACATTGACTAATAACTGGCCACAAGGGACGAATTTCTCTTGGTTCCTAGCTATCATAATATGTTTAGGCTGCTGTAATAAAATGGTATAGACTGGATGACTTACAAACAGTAGAAATTTATTTCTCACAGTTCTGGAGGCCTGCAGTTCCAAGAACAAGGTGCCAACAGATTCATTGTCTATTGAGGTCTCTCTTCCTGGTTCATAAACTGCAGTCCTTTTGCTGAGTCCTCCTGTGGCAGAGAGAGAAACCAGGTTGCCTCAAGACTCATGAAAATACTAATCCCATTCATGAGGGCTCCACCCTCATAACAATCCTAATCATCTCCCAAGTGTCAGATCTCCTTGTACCTTCACATTAAAGAGTGGGGCTTCACTATAAATTTTGGGAGGACACAAGTCAATCTTTAACACTGACATAAGCAAATAGGATAATATTACACTCACCTCAGACTTTTTCCTTTATTCACTTTCTGTTCTTTTCTCTACTGCTAGACTATATTGCAAGTTCTTATTTACCTGTTAGATCTTTTAAAAGGACATCCAAATTTCCTCCCAATAGTCTTCTCGTTAACCAGTCCCTTTTCCAAGGTAGTTTGTGTATTTACACCCCAAATACTCTGCTCTTTTCAAATAGCTCTCATCATTGAAAAATAAGGATATCTGAATAACTGGATATTAACTTATTCTGTACTCGGTAGACTCAAAACACCCATCTAGGAACCTTTTCTCACAAATGCTTAAGCAGTTATATTATGAGAACTTAGTCTTGTAATTAGACAACTAATTTTTGCTACAAAGTAATCTTTAAAAGGTAATAACGTATCAAAATTAAAGTTGTCTACCTACTTTTTCTAACCATTATAAGTCTCAAAGTAGAAATATTATCTTGAAAAGTTTTACAACTAGAACTAGAAAGGAAAAAAAATGTGTCCTTAATCTATTTTTCTAAAAAGAGACAAAACTTAAGATTCACGTTGACAGTTTGATGATCATACATCAAGGAAAGCTGAGATGATGAAATTTAACAAATGGAAGAAATTATACCTGAAAAAATTCCTATAATACATTTGTAAATGACTTTAAAATAAATATATTTACTAACTTCAGAGAGGTGAAGTAAGGAACTTCATCAATGAAGCCAAAAATTGGAAGTTTTGAAACCGCTAATTATGAAAACTCTTAATCAGAATTCCTAGAAATGGAAGGTATAATTAGGATTTCACTAAATGGGCTGGTTGGTAGGCTGAAATCAACTAAAGAGTGAAACCATAAGCTGAAAGATTTTACTGAGGCATTCTCTTACAAAAATAAAAGTACAAAAAAAAAAAAGTTAAAATGTGGCATATAGATCTTGAAGTTCAAAGTGCTAAGAGCTGTTCTATAAAGAGAATAGAGAGAATGAAAGACAATGTGTAAAGTTATAGGGATTCTGGTCCCATAGTACAGTTCTGGAGGCCTGCAGTTCCAAGAACAAGGTGCCAACAGATTCATTGTCTATTGAGGTCTCTCTTCCTGGTTCATAAACTGCAGTCCTTTTGCTGAGTCCTCCTGTGGCAGAGAGAGAAACCAGGTTGCCTCAAGACTCATGAAAATACTAATCCCATTCATGAGGGCTCCACCCTCATAACAATCCTAATCATCTCCCAAGTGTCAGATCTCCTTGTACCTTCACATTAAAGAGTGGGGCTTCACTATAAATTTTGGGAGGACACAAGTCAATCTTTAACACTGACATAAGCAAATAGGATAATATTACACTCACCTCAGACTTTTTCCTTTATTCACTTTCTGTTCTTTTCTCTACTGCTAGACTATATTGCAAGTTCTTATTTACCTGTTAGATCTTTTAAAAGGACATCCAAATTTCCTCCCAATAGTCTTCTCGTTAACCAGTCCCTTTTCCAAGGTAGTTTGTGTATTTACACCCCAAATACTCTGCTCTTTTCAAATAGCTCTCATCATTGAAAAATAAGGATATCTGAATAACTGGATATTAACTTATTCTGTACTCGGTAGACTCAAAACACCCATCTAGGAACCTTTTCTCACAAATGCTTAAGCAGTTATATTATGAGAACTTAGTCTTGTAATTAGACAACTAATTTTTGCTACAAAGTAATCTTTAAAAGGTAATAACGTATCAAAATTAAAGTTGTCTACCTACTTTTTCTAACCATTATAAGTCTCAAAGTAGAAATATTATCTTGAAAAGTTTTACAACTAGAACTAGAAAGGAAAAAAAATGTGTCCTTAATCTATTTTTCTAAAAAGAGACAAAACTTAAGATTCACGTTGACAGTTTGATGATCATACATCAAGGAAAGCTGAGATGATGAAATTTAACAAATGGAAGAAATTATACCTGAAAAAATTCCTATAATACATTTGTAAATGACTTTAAAATAAATATATTTACTAACTTCAGAGAGGTGAAGTAAGGAACTTCATCAATGAAGCCAAAAATTGGAAGTTTTGAAACCGCTAATTATGAAAACTCTTAATCAGAATTCCTAGAAATGGAAGGTATAATTAGGATTTCACTAAATGGGCTGGTTGGTAGGCTGAAATCAACTAAAGAGTGAAACCATAAGCTGAAAGATTTTACTGAGGCATTCTCTTACAAAAATAAAAGTACAAAAAAAAAAAAGTTAAAATGTGGCATATAGATCTTGAAGTTCAAAGTGCTAAGAGCTGTTCTATAAAGAGAATAGAGAGAATGAAAGACAATGTGTAAAGTTATAGGGATTCTGGTCCCATAGTACTGCAGTTAAGCTCTGTGTAGAGGAAGCCAGATCCTACACGGCTAGTCAGGGATTGAATCCCAGCCCCAGTGGCTTGGAAGAAAAAATCAAAACAGGCATGTGTGTGCCCAGGAACCTGACAGGATGAAGAATTAGAGGAAAAAGAATTTCAGTGCAACCAGGCCTCACTGGAAGGTGCTTTCTCTCCCCACCCCATCTTGTTCATATGCACACACCTACCCTGTAGCATAAAAATTAAAAAAAAAAAAAAGAAATAGAAATAGAGCCAAAATTTCCCACAGTTAAGGAAAGAGCACTCTTTGGACCAGCAGATGGCATAATGGTTACGTCCCTGGACTCCCACGTAGTCGACCGTGGTTCAAGTCTTAGACCCAGTGGCTTAAAACGCCAGACATGCTTGCATGTGAGCCCAAAATCCCCAAGAGTAGAATGGAGAAGGGATTGCGGCATGGCCATTCCCCCGGGGGTGGGGGGGTGATTTCTCGCATTCTGTCTCTCTGCCTGCCTCTCTCTCCAGCAAGGGCTCGCACCGTATAGCAAAAAAATCTCTCTCCCTCTCTCTCTCTCTCTTTTTTTTTTTTTTTTTTAAAGAAGAAAGAGCACTGTAAATATCTTGACTAATTATTTATGGAGGAAAGACAGTAGCATTGGCTGTAATAAGTTAATGGAGCAGTATGTCCCTCATGCTAAGGAAAAGTAACCGTTGACCTAAAAATTTTGCCCAGCTAAATTATTATTCAAGAGTGAAAGGAAAAAATAAAAGCACAGATAAAGGACTTAAAGATGAACTACACATCCTTGCTGAAAGAACATCTAAAGAATATACTCTAAGAAAAGTTAGCTTTGGGACCAGCAGTTAGCGAAATGGCTATGTCGCTGGACTCCCATGTAGCCGACCGCGGTTTGCGTCCCGGACCCGGTGGCTTAAAACTCACGCGAGGCGCGTGTGCATGCGTGCCCAAGATCCAGAGAGAAGACTGGAGGAGAAGCAATTGTGGCGTGGCCATCCCCCCTGGGGGATGATTTCTCGCTTTCTGTCTCTCTGTCTCTTTCTGTCTGTCTGGTGAGCACACGCGCCCTATAGCAAAAACCTCTCCAAAAAAATTAAAAAATGTTAACTTTATGGGACCAGCAGTTAGTGTAATGACTGTGTCGCTGGACTCCCCCGTAGTTGACCGTGGTTTGAGTCCCGGACCCGGTGGCTTAAACTCATGCCGGGCGCATGTTCGTGTGTGCCCAAGATCCCGAGAGGAGAATGGTGGAGAATGGATTGCGGCGTGGCCATCCCCCCGGGGGGGTGATTTCTCACTTTCTATCTCTCTGTCTGGTGAGCGCACGTGCCCTATAGCAAAAAGAAAAAAGAAAAAAAAAACTCTCCAGAAAAGTTAGCTTTAAAAGAAATAGCCTCTATGGACAATGACAAACAAATCAGTAGAACATAGTTATAATTTTTAATGATTATTGATTGGAAATTAATACATTTTATAGCCAGGTAATAAATTGGTAGAAAATAATGGTAGAACTAATTCTGTGAGATGATATGAAGAAAAGGGCCCAGAACAGAGCATGGGTGTGTCTTTAGGATTTAGAGAGAATGCAAAGGAAATTGAAGTAACTACTAGCAAAATAGAAATAGCGCTTATAGTTTAAAATAGTGGAAGGGGAATGGAACAAAAGGAAACTTGAGCACAATAGAAGGCAAAACTGAAGAGAAAAGAGGTATTTAGGTGTCTCGTAATAATAAAAATCGCAAGTCCTAACATACTAACAGTCAAATTGCACTCTGTTTACATGAGCTACACTTACAATTAAAATACACTGATAAGTTAAAAGTAAAGGGATAGGCCAGGCTGTGGTTCGTAGACATGGTCTTGCACAAACGTGCAGTAGGAATGCAAGACTGAGGTTTGGTTCTCAGGTTGATTTGTACATACATGCTCGGCATGCACGTGGCTGTGATCCTAGCTTACTGAAAGACTGGGGGAGAGGGGATTGTGGTGGGAGAACCCATGAAGCATGCAACTCTGTCTCCCTCCCTCCTTCTCTGTCTTCTTCTCTCTCAGGAAATTAGTGAATAAATTTAGGAGGACAGATGATGGTACAACAGTAAAACATGACATTCTTAGAGGCTCACCCATGCCAGGCACGTGTATGCCCATGGTTCAGTGCTGGATGGGGGTGAATCTCAGCATCAAGACCCTGTTGTGGGTACTGTCTCTATCTCTCTGTTTTCTTTTTCTCTGTCTCAAGAAAGAAATGAACAAGCTTTTTTTAAAAAAAATAGTTAAAATCCCAAATTTAAAAAAAAATAAATAAACACAAAGGCATATGGGCAGTAAAGATGCGCCTGGCAGATCTGTCGTTTCTCACCTGAACTACTGCATTAGTCTCCATTCTGCTCTGCCTGCTTCTTGCCCTGTCCATATTGCCCTCTGCCCCCACTTCTCTAGCTGTCTGCCACACAGTAGCCAAAGTGATCCTTCTAAGTCAGGGTACATTGACTAACCCTTCATTCAAAAACCAGCATACCTGGAATTCATTTCAGAATCTTTTTTTTTTTTTTTTTTGAGAGAGGTTTTTGCTATAGGGCGCGTGCGCTCACCAGACAGACAGAGAGAGACATAGAGACAGAAGGCGAGAAATCACCCCCCAGGGAGGATGGTCATGCTGCAATCCCTTTGCCTTCATTCTCCTCTCAGGATCTTGGGCATGCATGCACACGTGCCCGGCGTGAGTTTTAAGCCACCGGGTCCAAGACGCGAACCGCGGTCGACTACGTGGGAGTCCGGCGACATAACCATTACACTAACTGTTGGTTCCCTCATTTCAGAATCTTTACAAAGGCGCAAATGCCGACTGTGAGCTGGCCTTTCCAAGCTGCCTCTCTGATCTCTAACTATCATGTTTCCCTCTCAGTCACTAATCTACCCCCACAGGCTGCACCGCTGTACAACAAGTACTTTTCCATCTCGGGGGTTTGTGTTCACTATTGTTTCATTCAGATCTTGGTTCAAATGTTACCTCCTGAAAGAAACCTTTTCTGATCTACTTTATCTAGAGTGGTATACCTCCCTCGCTGATTGCTTCCTTTCTTCTTCCGTTTTTTTTTAAACATTTATTTACTATTTTTATGAACGTGAGAGACAAAGAGAAAGTAGGGGCAAGAGCTCTAAACAGGGTCTCCTGCCATGATCTATTCCCTCCCCACCCCATCACCCTGTTAGCCAGGATCATGGGCGCACATGCCAGCATGCGCAGGTTGACTAAGAAACCAGACCCAGTGTTCTGTAAGGGTCCAGCTTCTCTTGAGCAGTGTGTTAATTAACACTGTGCTGCCACCTCCTCTTTTTATTTACAGCATATCTGGCATAATAGACACATTTGTCAATTTATTGTCTCAATAGCATGTGGACTTTAGGTTTAGAACTTGGTCTTTCTTATACTGTGTTTCCTAGAATTGTGCCTTGCACATGGTAGTTTTTAGTTTATATTTGTTGACTAGGCATTTTGTATGATGTATAATACTACTACATTTTAAAGAGGAAGAAACTGGACACAGCAAGATTAAGTAACTGTCCAGAGTTTTAGTACTGGTAAGTGGTAGAACTAGGATGGAATGAAATAAATACTAACAAAAATAACATTGATGGGCAGTATTGATAATCAGAGGAAATAGATTTCAAGGCAAAATGGACCTAAAGTAACAAAGAGAAACACTTCGTTTGAATTATGGACCATTTCAACAAGAAGTTTTAGCAGTCATTTAGAACTTGAATATATCTATGGTGTAGTCTGTATGTATTAAGAGGAAAGAACAAATTGAGGGAACTCTGGAGCTGGCTCCATAGCATAGTGGTTAAGTGCTGTGCATAGGAACCTGGATCTCATGTGGCCAACTGGGGTTTGAATCTAAGCGCTAAGAGCTTGAAAGAACACCAGGCATGTCCGCTTGTGTGTCCAAAATCCTGGTGAGATGGAGAGAAGGAGGAAAAAGGGTTGTAGCGTCAGCACACCTACTGGGGGGTAGTACTTTCTCTCATGAGTACATGTGCCCTCTGGCAGTAAAAAAAGGAATTGATAGACTGTGAAGGAAAGAAGGAAAACCATGTTATGGTAGGATACCAGCCACCGGAGTGGAAAGCCAAAATGATTAAAAAAAATTATAAAAAATTGGAATTACTTAGTTAAACCAGCTTTAACTAGATAGCTATACATTCTTTATGTACACATAAATTATGAAAAAAAAAAATGGACCATGCTCTAGGCCAGAGAGAAACATAGTTATGCAGAATGTTTAACACCAACAAAATTCCTAGCAAATAAATGAGAAAGTTATAGCCCATGAGAAAAATGAGTAAATGATATGAACAGGCTGTTCTCCACATAGAAGCAAATGGCCCAAAAAGAAAAACACCAGACTTCACCAATAGCTAGGGAACTACAGATCTACAGACGAAAATAATAGCATGGTATCATTTTTTTATACCACAAAGTAGTTTAAAAATAAATAAATAATAAAGTAGATGATACTAAGTGTTAACAAGGTTATTGGTTGAGTGTTCTTAAATGGCACATGTGGATCCATGAACACCTGTAGCTCTGCAGGGCCACTTGACTCTGTTAAGATTATACCTGGCACTGTAAAACATTTCACTTCCTGGGTCCCTCCCTCTTCTGGAACTCTGGTTTAGTGCATCTGATAGGACCTGGGGTTCCTAGCTTTAAAATAATCTCTATGCATAAGAAGCTCCAACTGGCGGGGCTAGCAGTTGGCGTAATGGCTATGTCACTGGACTCACATGTAGTCAACCACAGCTGGAGTCCTGGACCTGGTGACTTAAACTCACACTGGGCACATGTGCGTGCCGAGAGGAGAATAGAGGAGAAAGGATTGCCACATGGCCATCCCCCTGGGGAGTGATTTCTCACTTTCTGTCTCTCTGTCTCTGTCTTTCTGGTAAGCGCATGCACCCTATAGCAAAACCTTCTCACACAAAAAAAAAAGAAGCTGCAACTGGGGTTTGGGAGTTTTTAACATGGAATTTGGGTAACAGTTTAGGAGGCTGTTTTACTCCTATGTGTTTCGAAGGGATGGTAGTTCTACTGAGTTAGCAGATTTAACAGGAAGATAGTAACGGAAAAGATCGGTGTGTATGTGTGCATATACATTTTATTCATTTATTTATTTTATATATAAGACTGATTCTGCCACCTTCTGCAGACACTTTTGGAGAGAGCCTTTGTACAGTCATCCCTACAGGGTAATGTTATATTTTGGTGCAATATATCTAAAATGTTAACTTGTCAGAAAAGAGAATAATTATCTGAAACTTTAATTTCATGGGCAGTGGTCAGTTTATGTAACTTGTTCAGACAATTTTGAAGAATATATTTGCTATAATAAGTGCAAAGAAGAAATGTAGAGACTTCAGACATGATTTTTCACCATTTTCAAAAAATAGGTTAGGGACCAGCAGTTAGCATAATGGCTATGTCACTGGACTCCCACGTAGTCGATCGCGATTCGAGTCCCGGACCCGGTGGCTTAAAACTCTCTCCGGGCGCATGTGCGGCGTGGCCATCCCCCCGGGGGGTGATTTCTCGCTTTCTGTCTCTCTGTCTCTCTCTGTCTGTCTGTCTTGCGAGCGCACACGCCCTATAGCAAAAACCTCTCCAAAAAAACAGGCTAGTGGTTTTCCTGTGACCTACTAGTGAATCACATCCAAGCATACCTGCAAGAAATGAAAGGTTTCTGTAATTTGACCTCTCACCAGCCTTATCTCTGGATTCTTCACAGTACATTCTATTCTTTGGTTACAAGGCTATTCCTTGGGACTGACCGATGGCATAGTAGTTACGTCACTAGACTCCCACATGACCAACCATGGTTTGAGTCCTGGACCCAGTGGCTTGAAACTTAGGCCAGGTGCGTGAGCGTGCGTGCCCAGAATCCTAAGAGGTGCGTGAGCGTGCGTGCCCAAAATCCTAAGAGGAGAATGAAGGAGATGGGATTGCTGTGTGGCCTTCCCCTCGAGGGGGTGATTTTTTGCCGAGCTCACATGCCCTATAGCAAAAGTCTCTTAAAAAACAGTAAATAAATAAAAAGAAAGTTGTTCCTTAGAAGCCCTCTGTGTTCCCTTTTCTCCCATCCAAATGACCTATATTCATAGCCCAGCTGAAGTAAAAACACTTTTATGGAGCCTTTTTCAATCAGAACTGTGATGGCTTCCTTTCTTTATTTTTTCAACTTCTTTATCACTTATGGAATGTTCATTTTGTTTTGGTGTTTTAATGATGTAATGCTCATTTGTGTTTGTCTAACATTGGAGTGCCTTATACTTAGCTGTAGTATAAGCTTTCTGAAGATTGCATTATTTTTGTAGAAATTGAATAACACATAGCAAATCCTAAGTAAACATTTGCCTGAATGAATAGATGAAAAGTGTTTTTTTGTAATAGAAATAAAGGCACATATTTTCTGACTTTCATTAATTTATTTTCCAGTTTAGAGTGTTTATATCTTGGAGGAAACTTCATCAAAGAAATCCCACCAGAATTAGCAAATCTACCTTCTCTGAATTACTTGGTATTATGTGACAACAAAATCCAAAGTGTGCCTCCTCAACTTTCACAGTGAGTTTATTTATACACAGATATCTGTACTCAGGAATTATTTTCTTGTAGTCATTCCAGTGTTTTATGTGTAGAAAAGACTTAGATATTCTCAATATGTGATACATAATGACAGTCATGAGGTTGGCTATGAACTGGGTTGTTTATTTTTAATTTTACTTTTAGACACTCTGGTTTATCCCTCAGCATATTTTTTTTCAGCCTGTTTTCTGTAATCAAGAATTAGAGCATGAATTTCTCTAGATTTTATGGGATTTTTTAGTGATTTTATGTTTGATACAAAGCACTTCTATACTAATGAGGGTTTATAATGTGAAGAATTTTTATTATTGCATCTGGAATCTTTTTTAAGTGTATGAATGATAAAGCATGCAGAACACTCTTAAGTATTTTAAGCTCTGTAATGTTATAGGGACAGAGTCCTTTATAGCATATACAAGTGTGCATTCTGATTTGATAATTTCAAAACCTTTTTATTTTACTTCCGTTGACCTTAATATTAATTGTTCATTTTTATGGAGAAATAAATTACACACACACACGCACACCTTTTTTGAAAGTTATATTGTTTTACTACTGTTGACTTTTGCACTACATTCGTTCTAGGTTGCATTCACTTCGTTCTCTCAGTCTTCATAATAACTTGCTGACATACCTGCCTCGCGAGATCCTCAACCTTATCCATTTGGAAGAGTTGAGTTTACGAGGAAATCCACTGGTTGTGCGTTTTGTTAGAGACTTAACATATGACCCCCCAACTCTCCTGGAATTAGCTGCACGGACCATTAAGATCAAAAATATTTCCTACACTCCTTATGATCTTCCTGAGAATCTTCTTAAATACTTGGGTTTAGCCAGCAACTGCCCAAACCCAAAGTGTGGAGGTAAGTTAATTCCACCTTTATGTTTCCCACTGATTTCCATTTTTTAAATTCGATGACCTGTGTCTAAGTCTCTTTCTGAGAAAGGCAGTTCATCTCTATTTCCCTCATCCTTTTACCCTTATTCCAAAAACTAAGACTCTTCTCCATCTGCATTTTTCTTTGCGTTCTTTTCAGAGTCTTTTAAGATGTGTACAAAAGAAAAGACCCAAGTCTTGTCTTATCTTGGAATGGTCATAGGTAATAAAGTAAGATGGTAAAATGAGAGAAAACAAAAAGGAAACATACATGATCCTAATTGTTTACAAAGTTTCTATAATGTTTGGACACTATGAATGGAAAAGACTTTTTCTGGTACTAGCAGATGGTGTAGTGGTTACGTCACTGTACTCCCACATAGTTGAATATGGTTTGAGTCCTGGACTCGGTGACGTAAAATTCACGATGTGTGTGTATATGCACACATTACGCACATGCCCAAAATCCTGAGAGGGAAGTAGAGAAGGGATTGTGGCGTGACCATCCTCCCCCACCCCCCTGGTGATTTCTTGCTTTCTGTGTCTGTCTTTCTCTGTCTCTCCAGCAAGCACATGTGCCCTATAGCAAAAATGTTTCTCTAGAAAAACAGAAAAGACTTTGAAACTTTTTTAGGGTTTTTTGTTTGTTTGTTTGTTTTGCCATAGGGCTTGTGCACATTTGGAAGAGAGAGAGAGACAGTGAGAAGGAAAGAGTAATCACTCCCCAGGAGGGTGGCCACACCACAATCCCTTCTCCTGTGATTTTGGGCGTGCATGTGTGTGACATGTGCCCAGAGTGATTTTCAAGCTGCCAGGTCTGGGACTCAAACTGTGGTAGCTATGTGGGATTTCAGTGTTTTAACCACCACATCACCCACTGACCCTGAAAAGACATTTTTCTTAGATTAACCATTCTGTATCAGATGCCTTTATATGATTAAAGATGTGTAAGAATAGGCTACATTTGTGCCAGTTTCAGTATATATACCCTAGAACTTGACGTTCTTTTAAATTCATGTTTCAGAATTTCTTGAGCCTAGAACATTTGGAAATGCTTAAATCATTAAACAAATGATATAATATAAGTTAAAATAGGGCAAATAGTCCAAATAATTTAAAATGTTACTGGAAATCAAAGGAGAAAGAGTATATATAACTATATATACTTACATAGTCCCAAAATATTTCTTGCACTCCTAATGATTTTTCCAGGGAATCTTCTTAGGAAGACCATAAGGAAAAAATAAGATTTGATTCTTTTTCTTTTCTTTTTTTTTTTTTTTAAAGAGATTTTTGCTATAGGATGTATGCACTTGCCGGAGAGACAGAGAGGCAGAGACAAAAAGTGAGAAATCACCGCCCTCACCACCACCCCCCCCACCACCACCCCCTACAGGGGATGGCCATGCCACAATCCCCTCTCTTCCATTCTCTTAGGATCTTAAGCAGGCACATGTGCACATGCTCCCAGCATGAGTGTGAAGCCACCAGGTCCAGCACTCAAACTGTAGTCAGCCATGTGGAAGTCCAGCAATGTAACCATTCCTCCACCTGCTGGTCCTAGGATTGATTCTTGAAGTATGAGTTAAATTAAGGATAGGATACTTTTCACCTGGAGAGAGTACAGTGGCGACAGGACAATATGGAGCAGAATGTTGGATGAGTGATCATTTGGCTCAGATGTTCAGTCAGGAGATTTAACGGTTTATTTATCTACTTTCCTAAATTGTTCAAAGTAATATGTTATAGATTTCTTGTTTTAAACTATGAGTTATACTTACTACAAGATCAGAAAAGTACAAGGTTTGTTAGAGATATCAGGAAAAAAATAAATAGAAATTATTGTTTCTTGTTTGCTTGGTCCGCTCTTCTTATTTTGGCCCTCCACGTGTAAACACATAGCTGGTCTCATAGGAGACTTTCAGTAGTCACATACTCATAGATTGTGCTTCCTTTCAAAGAGGTTATAGGACCGAAAATTCTAGGTGTTCCACTTACCCTATAGCCGTTGTGGCAATCTTTGCATGTTAGAGATATGTATAGTCTCTTTTTTTTATAAATTAATTAGAAACCAGAGGCATAGCAACCTCTGCTTTCTTCTCAGCTCTAACTATATTTTTACTTAGCTGAAGAGCCATAGTTCAAAAGCATTAAATTAGAAATCAGAAGACCCAAATACTAGCTTCAGTCTACCTGACGGCATGTAATTGTGGGAGAGTCAAGTGAGATCACCGGTGAAACGGCTTTGAAGCCTGTAGGCTTAGAGCCCAATGAAAATACACTGTGGCGTTCTGTGTCTTAGAGTGTTGCCTTCCCATCTGTAAGAACAGGGGTACCAAAACCCATCTCCTTTCTGCAAATCTTGTATAGCATAACTGATTCTTTAAGATCATTATTAAAGGAGTTTCATTGTGTTTTCATCTCCTAACAAGGGTGTAGTACAGGAACGGGTGGGAGGAATTGGAGAAAGGGCACTTCAGGTATCCCATATCTCTGTCAGCCACCATCCCCCAAGTCGCCCAGAGAAGGAAAAGCTAAGTAAACAATGTTCTTTCTGTGCCAAGTCCCTTTAAGATACATTTCCTGGCCTTCTCTTTGCAGCCAGATTGCCACCCCTAAGTCCTTCCAATATTTCTGTACACAGCTATAGAAGCAACTACTACTTCTGCGTAAGATTTCACAGAAGAGAAGACTATGTATGACATTTCTCCAGAACACTTGGAAAAGGGTTGAAAAGTTGGCTCTTTGTTTTGCCCTAATTGCTTGATATTTCCTCGCCTCCCTAGGAGTCTACTTTGACTGCTGTGTCAGACAGATCAAGTTCGTGGACTTCTGTGGAAAGTACCGCCTCCCACTGATGCACTACTTGTGTTCTCCAGAGTGCTCTTCGCCGTGCAGCTCCGCCCCTCACAGCTCCACATCCCAGAGCGAATCGGATTCGGAAGATGAAGCTGGTGTTGCGGCACACCGAATGCAAAAAGTGCTTCTTGGCTGAACAGAGAGCAGAGTTCTGAAATACTGAAAACTGAGCAAGGTGGTTAGGGAAGAAAACAGAGTTCACGGTTCACTAGAAATTGTTATCTTCATCTTGAGTGTCCATGAAAGTCAGGGATAATGTAAATGATTCAGGAATGAATCCAGTTCCATGTTTGGATTCTTTGAATATAATTTACCCTGAATGGCAGTTTTGCATTTGGCTGATGGTTTGCAATTTTCACTCAAGTTTTGCATGAATCACCCAACAGAACAGCACATTCTGAAGTGCAGGGCTGTGATAGGCACTGTGATGAGCAGTGTGACTCATGGCAGCTGAGGTAAAGAAAACAAGAAATCGTCAAAGCTGTAATTATTATCAGAGTTGTCCTCAGGTTTTGCTGAACACCGTACAGTAAGCAGCATCAGCCTTCCCCTCTTCGAGTGCCCATGTGTCTTCATTACAGCGCTATCACATATGCTCACAGGTGGTCACATAAGCCCTCAACCTTTCTGACCAACTAACTGGTGAAGGAAGGGATATAACTTGTAATTGGATGTTGAAACTCTTCAGTTCTACTGCTATATCCTATATGTGATTGTTACTCACCTTACGTGATCCAGCAATGACTGTTACCAGTGCCTTACTCCTACCGAGGGTATAGAAATTGATTCAAGAAATAATGCCATATAGCAACCTATAGCCTGACATACTATGCAGAACACTTTAAAATGTGTTCTAATACAACTAGATAAGCAGCTTAATATCTGATATGTGAGCTCATGGCCGCCAGAGCTTTGTTTTTGTTTGTTGGTTTGTTTTGTTGTTTAAACATGCAGTAATTCCTTGTAAGCAAATGCCTTTTACACCTAATGGAAGGTTACAGTCTTAATCAGTCTGTTCATTATACAATGGAATAATAGTTTTTGACAGAAAAATTTAGGAGAAATGTAAGCTAGGAAACTTCTTTATATCTTGCATTAAATGAAAGGGGAGAAAAAATTTAAAATTTTTAACAATTAGGTATGATTCCTTTGCCTGTGTCATGTACTGAACTGTAACTTTATATTTTAAAAGAAAAACTTATACAAGTAGAAAACAAGCCAAATAAAATCAGGAAGGCAAGAGTCATTGTGTTTATACACAATAGGACATTTTACAAAACTAGTCTAACCCTGGAATACTTTTTGAAAATAATGTATTGACAAAATAGAAAAAGGACATATGTTCAATCCTTTAAGTATAAGCAAAAAAGTTTTGCAAATTAATTGTCAATAGAAATTGCCAAAATTTTAAACTGTTTAATATGCAATAGAAATGGAATAATACAACTATGAGTGATATTGTAAAATACACAGTGCTTACCAGTAATCATTAGATAGCCAGTATAATATAATAACATGTTTGATGTTAAATGTACTGTAACGTACAGGTCAGATATGTGTAGAACAGTCTATCTCTCTTTTAGCTTCTGGCATTCATAGTTAGGCACCATTTCTTATTTTTAATGAGGCCGGGGAATAGACTATTGTGGGAAAGAAGTTGGATTATTTTTGACACTGTCGCTCCATGTCATGATCATTCCTGCCCCAGCATCCCAGTCAGCTAAGGCCACAGTCATGTGCCCCCTTGCCTGGCCTGTTTAGGTTAGGCTGGGAACTGAACCTGGGCCTCCCATGCCACCCCAGCCATCATGCAGCAGCACCTATCGTTTGCACTACAATAGCCAGGCCTTGTTACACCGTGTCTTAAAAGCAGGTTGTTTGTATAAAAATGATACATACATGTGTTAGTTTTTTTCATATATATTTTTTATTATAGAGAATATATTAACTATTCAGGGTTTATTTGTTTGTATGTTAATTCATGAAACATCATGAGAGTTTCATGAACTGCAGTAGGGAAACGCTGCTATAGAGTGACTCCCTCTACCTTTACCTTATTAAAATGTAATTAGATTCTTTGTCTTTTGATTCAGAAATGTTCTCTCTGTAGAAGTAATCTAATGTTTTTATTCCTTAGCAAAGTAATACTGGGTGATTATACCATAGAGTGTAAGTAATGAAGTCTTTGCTGCAGCCACAGCAAGCTGTATACTACAAAATTATGAAAGATAAAAATGTTTCAGGCAATGCCTAAGTGACAACCTACTTACTTTGTAAGTAAGTGACTTAGTTAAGAAACATAAAATATTTTCATAGAAAATGATGTATCTGATAGGACCAAATTTTTCTGGCTTAAATGCCTGTGCATACTTGCCAGTTGATTACTAGCTTAACCTAAGATACAGCTTGAATAAGAGACTTTGTGAAATAGATGGTTTTTTGTAAACATAGTACTTAATCTTACATATCTTTCTGACTCGTAGATAGAAGATACACTGCCTAATCAGATGTAAATTAAGTCCAGCCAAACAGTTTCTATCCTTTACCATACAAGTAGATGTATACCATAGTATTCTTTCAACAAAATGTTTGTTATGGTTCTTATATTTAGTAGAAAATTCTGCCATCAGTGTGGTTGACTTTGGTAACTTTTCATGAAATCTGTATTTTAGCTATTAGCTTCATAAATTTTTATGTTTGACTTTATCTTTTACAAAAGCTGCTAGTAATAATTTCTAAGATTTCCCCGTTTTCTCTACCTTTCCTTTTTTTTTTTTTAGGACCATTGATTATAGAAATTAGCCATTAGGTGAGATACAAGGGACTCGATTATCTAGAAATGAGTAGATCAGTTCCCAAGTCATAGCATTGACTATGTATTTAAATTGATGTCTCTCTCTTTAGTTGCTAAGTTAGGTGTTTATGCGTAACTACAGTTAATAATCTTTAGTTCGCTTTTTTTTTAAAAAAAGATTTACAGAATCGGCAGTCTTACTTTTCATAATGGGATAAGTTTTTGATATCGGTACACTTGTACAGTTTTTGTGATCAAAATTTCTGTAGATAAAACTAAGCAAAAACATTAATATGTTTAGAATGGAATTCTTCAGTCAGTGCTAATATCTGAAATTGAAATGAGCACATTGTACATTCTTAGTAGGCTTTATTCCTAGAATTCGGTTCTCTTAGCATCACCAGACTGCATTGGTGTGATAGTCCTAGGATTTTAGGAAATAGGAAGTGTAGCTAATACAGTATGTTGATTATATGGCCCAGGGATTAGCTGGGTAAGCATGAGCTAGTCTGGGTTCTCAGTATTCGCTATATTTGAGTAGTGGAGGTAAATCCAGAGGTAATTGTTTATGTTTTTGTTTGTGTGATTGTGAGACAGAAAGCATGGAAGGGAAAGAGCACCCTCCCACTTGGGTCACTGCAGCTGGGCTGGCTGTTCCTGTTTTACTTCTAAACACATACAGGTGTTCTGAAATTGTTGATATTTACAACCATAAGTTACCATATTTGAAAGTAAAGGCTTGCACTATAAACGGTACCTCAAATTTGAGAAGTGTTTGTGTTGATGTAAAGAAAAGGCAGTGCACAGTAGTGCGGTGTATTACTACAGACCAATTCTACCAAACGCTGTAGATACCTGGTTTAAACAAAAGAAGGCAAAGGCTGATTGCTGGAGTGTTAAATGAAAGAAATCTTTAAAAGCAACAGAAGGCAGGGAAAGCAGTCACCAGATAAGCCAGGATATCCCTGAGCCAAAAAAAGCCCTTAAAAGTAATAGCGAAACATTTTGAAATTAAGTTATTAAGTGGCCTTCTGACTACCATCAGGAAGCTAACATTTATTCAGTGTCTACTATTGGGAGTTTGTCTGCATTTCTTCATAATAAAGTTCTAGAAATAAATAGGATTTTTTTTTTTTCAGCCAACCTTGCCCTTCCCAGAGGAAGAAAGTAATACCTCATTAACCTGGAATTTGTGGTATAGCAGGCAGCCTTCTTGGTTAATGTTTTCCTTCCCACCGTGTAGAAAAGAAGAAATTAAGCAAATAGTACAAGCAAATTTGATCTTTTAAAGCATTATAGCAGTAGGTATTTATATAAAAAGTTGACTTTTTCTTGAATCTTCATAAGACCTACTGTAGATGAAACTTCGACGGTTACGGTCTATGTATATAAATAAATTAGGCTGCATTTATTTAGAAATACCTAAGTTTTACTTAAATCATTTCCTTTCTTATCCAGAAGTGGAGATTTTATTATATTGGTACAAATATTCTCATTTAGTTTAAACTAGCTTTTAAGTTGTGATTGTCATTTAACAACAGTAAAGGCTATTATTAATACATAGGTTTAGGCAACATGGCTTCTAATAGATAGCTAATAGCTAATGGCTTCTAATACAACATAGCTCTGTGTAGAAAAGAAGGTCTTGACCTTCACAGTCTGTCTTAAGCAGTTGTACCCTATATATTATTAATGAATTTCATAGAGTAGAGTCATGTATTTTATTACATTCATTATCTTTTTAGAGGTAGCAGTGTCTTCATTGTTTTTGGAAAGACTGTACCTTAAATCCTTCACTCCAGACCCAAAGACCGAGGAACTGTATCACATACTAAGCTATTGGTCACGGTATCATGACCTTTTGCATTTGACTTGAGGAGAAAAGACTGATCCTGAGAGATTCCTCCTAATCTACATTGGTCTAGGGCTTCTGGGGAGGGAAATTCAATCATGCATACTGTCAGGAGATCAAAGCCATAAGGATCAGGGACTTCTAAAATAAAGTCAGTGAAGAGGATATGTGTGTATACACACACATATATATGCACCTATACACATACATGTAATTTTTAAAAATCGTCTGGTGCCACCAAAGCATGATAGCTGTTCTAACCAACTTCATAGTTACAGTGCCATGGAAAGATACTGCTACCTTGGAGGCCAAGCATATTTTGCCACTTGTATTCTTTCTAGTAGAAAGTAAGGGGAGTATATCTTAATACTTTTGCATGTAAATATCTCTATTCTTTCTCTTTTTGATCCATATTTAACTAAGAGTTTATGTAAAAAATAATTCATTGGCAACCATTCATTATTGAATATTCACAGGGTAATACTGACTTGGGTGCTACCAGACTTACCTAGCACTGGTCAGTCTCAGAAATTCTTGAAAGGGACAGTATTCAGGCTAGTAAATATTAAGATCTATTAGTTTAGTGAGGGCATTATATACTGTCCTATTAGAAAGCCATGGCAGAAAGACTGCATTCTCCAGAACTTACTTTGTCCCTTCAGCTATGAATAAACTGAATATATTGGGTTATGACTGTTTTGTTCTAAGTTCCAGCCAGGGGAAGAAGCTAGAATAAGATTGATTGCCATTGTAGGTATTGCAAAAACATTACTAATTGGTTCATTGTTTTGTCTACAACTGATGTTTAAAAGAATGCTTTCATTCACTGAAACAGTTAACATTGATATATTATTCAGAAAGAATATTAACAGCAGCAGTCCCTCTATTACAATCATGTAGAAACATGTGCCTGCAGTTGAGATGTCTTGCATTTCTGGGCCCAGTGTTAATTTTGAATTTTCCATTAAGTTTGAGACTTGAGATTATTAAAGAAAAAGGATGCTGAAAATATATTTACTTTTTATTACAGCAGGAACCTTACATCTATAGCTAAATCTTAATGGTAAAAATAAATGTAATTCAGCAACATGCTTACATAGTTTTTATTTTCAAGATAAGATATAGCTTATTATATAAAATTTATATATTGCCTTGTAATGGTAAGTGTTATAAAAAGAATAATTAAGCTCATCAGATCTAGTATGTCCTTTATCCCCATAGGACATACAAAAAAATGTCTTAAATTAACCCATTCTGTGTTTTTTGCCTTGTAAAACATTGTGCCTTATTATATTAAAAGTTTTGTTGGAATCCATTCTGTATTCTGAGAAAGTAACAGTATTTTATTCTTAATTGACAAGCATTTATTTTAAAAAACATTTAAAAATTTTATGTTGGTGTTTGCCTGGTTACTTGTTATGTCATTGCCTATTTGTTTATTGAATTTATTCAACACAAGAATACTTGCATTAAGCATGTGTTAGCAGTTACTCTGTATGCTCCATGCAAGGGATAAAAGATGAATTAGACTAGACCAGGATCCTGTCTACTGGTAGAGTTCCTTCTGCTTCCAGTCTCAACAGACTTATGGATACTTGCTCTAATAATAAATTGATAAGATCACCTTGCTGTACAAGTCATTTACTTATGATTAGTCCAGAATTACAGAATCGTAACCTAGTAATATAGCACTGACTGACCAAACTGATGTTACAGCACTTAATTACCGTTCTGTAGTAGCATTATTATGATGACCTTAAACATCTGACTTTTTTCTAGATTCTACAATTTAGAAGAATATTATGAGTTCAGAGAAGCAAAGTGAGTAGAAAGGGCACAGTCAAAACAGTTAATGTTTCACATTTGCTGAAATGGAAAAAAAAAAACTCAGCACTTCTGTTGGGAAATTTTTTTGGCCAAGATAGGTCCATAAATTAGACAAGAGAAAAGTCACTGAATTTTAACTGATTTCTTTTCTTTTCTGAAGATAAAACTGTTCTCTAACCTGCTCGGTTTTGTGTCAGAACATTTTATTCTTTAACGACTTGTAGTCTGTTTTTCTGTCTCTAACAACTGAGTACCACAGTGGGTAGAATAGAGTTCATTTAGCCCATGGTTTTGGAGATTCACAGTCAAGGGGTTCCACCTGGTGAGGGTCCTCTTGCTGGTGTGGACTATGCAAAGTCCCAGGGTGTCACAGGGCACCATATGGTGAGAGGCCAAGAGCCTGTGTGCCTGTGTTTGTGTGCGCATACATCTCTGTCCTATTCCCTCTCCATAGAAACCCACAGGATTCAATTGGGGTCCCCACCCTAATGACTTTAATCCTGATCACCTCCCAGAGGCTCCATCTTTTAATCTCACAGTAGGATTGTTTGCACCTTCTTTCTTCTCTAATCGAATTCTAACACATGAATTTTGGGGTGACGTATTCAAACCATAGCATTTTTCTATCTCTGTAGGTGCCATATAGAAATCCAGAATGTTCCAGGCAATTTGTGAAGCTTGGCCATTTCCCATCTATCACACCAGTCATTTTCAACTTTACAAGCATTTTATCAGCATTCCCTAGAACATTAGAGCTAGACAAAACATTATGAGTCTGAAATCGACTCACCTGTCTGAGAATGAAAAAAGATGAAGCCCAAAGAACTTTGTCCCCAAGACTGCATAGCAGAATCTTGGCTCTAAGCTTCCAGATTCCCATTTCAATGCCCTTCCCACCGTAGAATGCTGCTTCACTTAATAACTCTGATAGGAAATGGGTAACAGTATTGCTCCTGCACTGTAACTGGTTTAGCAGCATTGAAGTGTTTCTGTCTGCACTACCTTTCCTCAGTGTGTTCAGACTTTTAGATATGTTGGGAAACTTCCCATAAGAAGAACCAGTGGGGCAGTTCTTTACTATTTACCAAGCACATTCAGGAGCCTACCTCATTTAGCCCTCATGACACACGTATTACTAGATCTAATGTAGTTTACTGCGGTGGCTTATCAAAACCCTCCCCCTCCCACCCAGAGTTTGAAATTAAATTAATATAGACAGGCATCTAAATATCAACTTTATCAAATTGAGGTTGAACTGCTTTTATTTTCTCCTTAAATTGAATGTAACCAACCAAAATCACAGGCTTCCCCTGCAGAGAATGAGTCTACCTTTTTAGTATTCCACAAAGTTGACCAGAATGCACCACTTTGCAGTCAAATCCAAAGAGGGTCAAATCTTAAACCCCTTAGTGTTTGCCCAGTAGAGAAACCTGGACGTTTTTTCTCCCTGCTTCTGTAGAAGACTCATGGACAGCTTATCTCCACATAGTGAGCTCAGAGAGGAGACCACTTGGCCTTCCACCAGCCATTTCCATCTGTGACTGCTGTCTTTTAAGATATTCTACAACCAATCCTGAGTCCCAATGTGTTAACAAAAATAACAATATCTTTACAGGGAGGAAGGGAAGAAAGGAGGTAGAAGGGAGGGAGGGAGGAAAAGAGATTTTCAAACAATTTATGCATGATCGAAAGGAAAGGATAGTCACTTCTGATTCAGCTTAGTGGGCTAGAAGATCAAATGAAGAAAATAGCTCAAGTCACAGAGGAAAGATATAAGGTGATTAAAATAATGACAGCCCAAGAGTCTTGAATAGATCCAAGAAGGTGAGCATACAGTATGGGTAGATCCATACAGAGAAAAAAGGCACATGGAGGGAAAAGTGATTCTTGACGTATACACTAGAAATTTATCTGGACCAAGAAATACCTAATCATAGTTCTCCGAATTCTGGGCTGGATTGATACACACCACACATACACATACACACACACTCCTTGGCAGTATCCTGGAACTCCAAAGAACAAACCGTGTATAAACTTCCACATAAAAAGAATAAATCGCCTTATAAAGAAATCAGAACCAGACCTCTCTGCACAGCAACTGAAGGTAGTGGAGTAACATCCACAGACATCTAATAGAACTCCCAGTCAGGAATTCCTTGATCAACCAAGACACCATAAGTTGGTTGTCAGAGTGAAATAGAGACACTGGGAGGTATGTAAGAAGTTGAAGACTCCTCTATTATCCCCCTAAAGAAAATACTTAGGAGACCTTAGCCAAACAACAGATAAACCCCAGAAATTGCGCCACGATCAAGAAGGGAAGCAATGACAGTGGGCAACAAGATTTAGAGTAAGAAGATCAATACAAAGACAGGTATAAATGTACAGGCAAAATATAGATAACACAAACTGAGAATGTGTCAGTGTAGATGCCGAACAGCTAAGTATAAGGCAAAACTAAGAACTACAAGAATTTAAAAGAGTTCTATTAAAACACTTTAACATTGTATATCAGAAGTAGATGAATCTGATATATAACAAATGCGGGATGACATAGGAATTGAATAATACAATTAATAAATGAGGTAATGTCTACACAGAGGCTCTAACATTCCTCAAACAGCAATAAAACATGTTTGGTACTTAACAGAATATTTGCAAAAAAGTCATGACCTGGCCACTGTGGCACAGTGTCAATGCAAGCAGCCTGTAAGATCAGAAGCTACATGTCAACTGAGGTTCAGATCCCAGATCAGCCTGAAAAACACTGAGTGCTGCTGCTGCACCCAGGATTCTGGAGAGCTGGAGGAAGAGGGGGAGGGGATGATGGCATGATGGTGGCGTGGTGAGACCCTGTTAAGTGTGGGCTCACTTTCTCACATGTGCTACTATTTTTTAAAATTAGTTATATTTGTTAATTCAACAATTGAATGTTGAATTAACAATTTATTAATTCAACAATTGAACATTTAAAAAAAATGTAAAGACGATCAAACACCACACACAGAGGATTTTTTTTTTTAATTATAAAATGTTGAACCAGCTGGTTGTGATTAAGGTGGCTGGATTCCACCAGCTGATTGCATGGTTCAAGTCCCAGATGTGAAGGCTTGAAAAACACACCAGGTGCACATGTGTGCATGCCCTAAATCCTACAAGGAGAATGGAGAAAAAGGGATTGTGGTGTGGCCTTCCCTGCCCCACCTCATCTCTCTGGCAATTGCATGCACCCTATAGCAAAAAGTTACCAAAAAATTATAAAGTATCTACAAAGCAAGAACGCTCTTTATCAAGATCCAAATGTCACAGTGGAGAATGTACTCAGAAGAAAATACGGACCTTAAATGTGTACTTATTAAAGTTTTTATCTTAAGAAATTAGAAAAAAAGAACAAACTAATTTTTTCCAACTTAGAAAAAAGTAATAAAGATAAAAAGCTAAAATCAAGGTGATAGAAAAGAAGTAACAAGTACACAGATAAAATCCTTTGCAAAATATGAGTAATGGGCTTAATTACACCACAAGGCAGTGGTGCAGAGTAGCACAACTGGACCCATGTGGAAAAGGTCCTGGGTTCCCCTCCCAGGACCCCCCGATCGCCTGAGCACAGGGAATGCGCGTGCTTCTGCCCATGATCTGGGCTGGCTGAGACTGGAGGTCAGTCACAGCATAGAAATACTTTTGAAGTTGCCTCTCTCTCTCTCTGGAGAAATAAACTTTAAATTTTATATATACACATATATGTACACACATACACACACACAGAGCGAGCCTGATTAAGAAGAAAAAAAAAAAAACAGAGTAAAAGAAGGTAAAATTAAGAATTCTGTAGAAAAGTACAAACAGGAGAAATCAAAAGCATAGTAAGAAAAACCAGGCACTGGACCACATGGCTTACTGTGCAGTTCAAGTCCCAGACCCAGACATTTGAAAAAACATGCCAGGAACATGTGCTTGCATGCCCAAAATCCTGAGAGGAAGGAATGGAGGAGAAAGGGTTGTAGAATAAGCATTTCCAGGAAGGAAGGTGCATTCTCTGTCTCTTTCTCTGTCTGTCTGTCTCTGGGAAGTGCATGCACCCTGGCAAATAAAAAAGGCGGAGGAGAGGCAAGAGAAACCTGCGACATTAAACCGGAACCCTAAAGACAGTGGGTGACTTCCTAGTAAGAGTACAAATTACCAGAATGGGCGCTGAAATCAGGAAAAGGTAAAAGATCGATGAGCATAGACAAGCTTCAAATGATCCTTAAAAATCTTCCATTGAAAAGGATCTCAAGATTACCAAGGTTCACAGCTGAGTGTTAGTCGATGTTTAGTCATTTTGATGGTATTTTAAATCAGCAAAGCCTAGACAAAAATGGGACTCTTCTCAATCCATTGTATTGTTTAACGTTGTTATGGTTTGAATGTCTACACCAAAATTCGTATTGAAATTTAATTTCAGTGTAAGGGTATCAAGAGGTGGGACTTTTGGAGCTGACCCCATTGCCTACTGGTTAAGGAAACTGGATCTCACACAGTCAACTGCTGTTCAATTTCTGGCCTGAGCAACTTGAAAAACGTGAGGTTCATGCGTGTGAGTGTCCCAAATTCCAACAGGATGGAGAAATAGAGGAGGAGAGACAGCAGCATGAACAAACCCCTCTGGGGGATGTTTTCTCTCTCCCTCTGTCTCTCACTATCTCTTTCTCTGTATCTCTCTGTCTCTCTGGCAAGCACAAGTGCTCTTTGACCATCAGAAAAAAAAGTGGGAATTTTTTTTAAAAGAATTACTTTATTTAGTGTTTATTTATTTATTTAAATTTGGCCAGAGAGGGACAGAGAGAAAGTGAGAAAGCAAAGCCACCAGGTCTGGGACTCAAACCACAGTTGACCATGTGGGAACCCAGCACTCTTAACCACCACACCACTTGCCCGCCCCTGGGACTTTTTTTTTTTTCCTGCTCTTTTTAGTTTGCTATAGAGTGTACATGCTCACCTGAGAGGTGGAGAGAGAAAAAGAAAGTGAGAAATTACCTCTCAGGGGAGTATTGCCATACCACAGCCCCTTCTCCTCTATTCTCCTCTCAGGATTTTGGGCATGCATGCACATGTGCCCAGTGTGTTTTTCAAGCTGCTGGATCCAGGACTCAAACTGCTCAGTCAGTCATGTGGGATCCACGCACCTTAACCACCATGCCAAGGGGTGACCTGAAGTGGGACTTTTAGAAGGTGGTTAAGATTAGTGCCATTACTGCAAGAGTAGGTTAATTATCTCAGGAATGGGTTCCTGATAAAATGGATGTGTGTGGCTCGATTTGCTTTCTGTCTTGTGTACCCACTTGCCATGTGCTGCCTTCCACCATGGGATGACCCTCACCTTATGCCAGTGCCATTGCTCCTGGAGTCCCAGTCTTAGACCTATGAGCCAAAGAGATGCCTATTATTAATTAATTACCCAGTCTATGGCATTTTTATAGCAATAGAATGCAGACAGAGATGAATAGCAAAACTTAATACAATTAACATATTTCATGTAAGCTAAGATGCCCATGATTGTAAAATTTACATTATATCATGCACCACTATGAAGTATGTTTAAGGACTTGGAATTTTTATTTTAAATTTACTTGAAGCACAACTTTAGACTTGTTTTTAAATATTTTAAAATATCAGTCACTCTTGTGCATTCATTTAAAAAGGATGTAATAACTAATCTTCATACCCAGAGTCAAGCTCTTCTGAATCACTTCTCACTTCCAAGCTGCTGATGTCAGTGTTTTCCCACATAAGATTGCCATCTCTACTGTCCAAAGCATTGAGAATATGACTTTTTCCAAAAGAAAGGTCCATCATTGTCTCTGGGATTCTTTCCACCCTGCTGACATTCCTTTGGCAAGTTTGAATGCCCTCGCTGTATTGCTCTAGCCAGCCAGTGTCAAGGGAAGATTCAAGACAAGTTCGCACAGGCTCAGGCTCACAATGACAGCTATGTTATGACTTTGGCCTAGCCAACAGTAATTGTCACTGCATCTTGATTTTAGGGAGACCAAAATGTGCAAAAATATGCATCACGTAATCGGTGAAATGTAGTAGTACAAAACCAGAAAACAGTAGGCTAATCTCATATGTAGGATATAGGCACAAGCATTCTAGACAAGGCACTAACAGAATCCTGTAACATTATCAAAAGAATACTGACTCTGCCAGCCAGGTGTGCAGCAGTAATGCCATGCACATGGCATTGGATGCACATGGAAAAGTCCCAGGCTTGCATCCCAAGGTCTCCCTGCACACACCAAGATGAACCTGTGCCCATGATCGGGTTGGGCTGAGGCTGGAGGTGAATTTCAACATGAAGACCTTGTTGAGAGTCTCTTGTTCTCTCAGAACAAATAAATAAACTTAAAAATAATAACAATGACCAATCACTAGACTTTTAATTTTGAGGAGCATTTGGACAATTAATAAGAAAAGAATTGATTGAGTATAGGGAAGCTATGACTAGAACGATGCTGGTGTCACATTAAAAAAAAAGAAAGACAGTGCTTGTCCAGGACTTGGAGACCCGAGTTAGAACTGTGGTTCTGTCACTTACCATCAGTGCTATTTGGACCAATATAAATCATTCCCTGCTTCTTGGTGTCTTCGAGTAAAAGGAAGGCATAGCCTGGTCATCTTCAGCTGTGATATCCCAAGAACCCATGAGACTAGGACAGTTTCCCACCCACCAATAATCCAGCCCTGGTTTTATATGCAATCTTGTGCAAGTCAAACCCTTGGTTACTCAGGTAGAAAACAGGTCACACTGCCCAATAAATCCTCCTGCTCTTTAATTTCACACAACAGTGCAGAGTTATAATCACAACTCAAGTGGAAATAAAAAATTACCAGGTTCCCCTCCCCAACTTATTCCAGACAAATATGCATGTCCTGGCTGCTTTCTGAACCTGCCATAAAAGCCTAGGTAGGCCTCCTACGCAATAGCCGTCAGTGAGGATCACAAGACAAGGCATTGAACTTGTTTTTACTGCCACACCAGAGCTTCCCACATGCTCAGACATTCTCTCTTTCTGAAACTCCTTATTCTCCCCCTGGATAGTTCTTTTATTTAAAATGAATTTACATATATTTGTTTGCTTTTTATGGTGAAAAACATAGCATAAAATTTGCCACTTCGACCATTTTTAAGCGTGCAATTCAGTAGTGGTAAGTACTTTCACATTGCCATGCAATCTGTTTTCCTTCTTTTTCCATTTTTAAAAAAGTAATTATTTATTTAATTTTATTTATTATTATTATTATTTTATAATTTTCTACAGAGCACATGTGCTCACCAGAGAAAGAGAGAGAGAGAGAGAGGGTGAGAAAGCAAGCTGCCAGGTCTGGGACTCAAACTGCAGTCAGTCATGTGAGAGTTCAGCATCTTAACCACCACGTCAACTCCTGGCCCCACTTTTTCCATTTTTAAAATGAATCACATGCCCGTAGTAACATTCAAACAATACCTAAAATCAGAAAATAAAAAGTGAAAATCTTTAATTAATTTAAATTAATTTTAAGTGAAATTAAGATATTTTGGGCATATATCTTTGTTAAACTTTCCAGAAGGCACACGTGCTCACAAGAGAGAGAAGGAAGGTGAGAAAGCACTTCCTGTTGGGAATGATCACAACACAATCCCTTTTCCTCCATTTCTCCTTCCTTTCAGGATTTTGGGCACAGAAATCAGAGGGCCCTGGCATGGTTTTCAAGCCACCGGGTCCAGAACGTGAACCATGCAGTTGGCCATGTGGGATCCAGCCACCTCAACCACCATGCCGTTGATGGGCTCTGGTATCTTTTGCTATAGGGCATGTGCACTCCTCAGAGAGAGACAGACTGAAAGAGAAAGAAAAGGAAAGTGAGAGATCGCCCCCCTCCCCCCCATGGAGGATGGCCACAGCACAATCCCTTCTCCTCCATGCACACATGCATGCGCACTTGCCTGGTGTGATTTTCAAGCCACCAAGTCTGGAACGCAAACCACAGAGTTAGCCATACGGGATCCAGTTACCTTAACCTCCATGCTTCCTGCTGGCCCCAATAGTTTTTTATCTTTCAAGATTTATACACATTATACTGCCCCTGCTTTTTTCATTTAATTAAATATTTTGGAGCTGGTTTTATATCAACACATATAGCTCTACCTCGTTTTTCTTGGTTTTAAATGTATAAATATGACATACTTGATTAGGGAAGTATCCTATTGATGCCATTATCATATTTCCAGGTTTTTGTGGCTTTTTTTTTTATTGTTAATGTTGTTTTGCGATTACAAATACTATCTTTGTATATAGACTTCGTCATACACTAGCTACTATATCTGGATCTCAATTTCTAAGTGTGGGATTACAAGATTTAAAAGGAGGTGCATGTAACTGATTTATTTAAAATATTCTTTTCTTGGTAGAGGATAAATGTGATGTGGTTTTGCTTTTCTAGTCATTGCTTTCAACTATATGATGTCCAATACATTGTGGGGTCTTAAGGTATCTGGAGAAATTCCCTAACTTTTTCAGTGCTTTTAAAACCTCAAAGCAGTGACCAGCAGATGGAGTAGCAATTACTTATTGGACTTCCACATGGCCGACCATAGTTGGAGTCCTAGACCTGGTGGCTTAAAAGTCATGCCAGGCACATGTGTGTGTGTGCCCAAGATCCTAGGAGGAGAATGGAAGAGAATGGAGGAAAAGGGGTTGCGGCATGGCCATCCCCCCAGTGGCGATTTCTCACTTTCCCTTTCACTGTCTCTCTCTCTCTCTCTGGTAGCGCACATGTCCTAAGGCAAAAACCTCTGAAAAAATACAAAATGAAAAAAAAAATCCCTTCAAAGCAGGGGGTTCAGCAGGTGGAATGATGGTTGGCACTGGACTCCCACATGGTCAACTATGATTAAAGTCCTGGCTTTCTTTCTCCCTCTCTCTCGCACATGTGCCCTATAGCAAATTAAATAACAACAACAATAAATAAATCAAATCATTCTATAATAACCCCAAAACAAGAAACTTCAAAGCTGATTCAAATCTCTCTTCTTCCCTTGAAAAACCTGGAGCAGCTTCTTGAGTGATGGAGATGAGGAGGAAGAATGAAGGTGGCAGAGAAGACACCTCTAGACTTTAAGTACCTCTTGTTGGCCATGTCTGCCAACATAGGCTGACTATTGATGTTATTTGGATGTCAGATCTCAAGATTTTGAGTTCCTTGGAGGGTTCTTGTGAGGGCTCCTCTCTGTTGCACAGTTCTCTGATCAGACTCTAGTTCAGCATCTTCCATCCCACCTTCCTCTCTACTACACCACTGGGTTCCGCTACACAGCCATTGCTCCTGCATGGGTGACCTTCTTGGGGCACTGGTAAGATAAACCAACCCCATAGTTGAAAAACGTTATCAACTCTCTCAACAATGAAGTGCCCTTGCCACACTGAATGGTGCACAGCAGACTGCCCTTTCTTCAACCCTTTCTATGTCAGGTAGGCACAGGGGAAGAGAAATCGGTCTGCACCTAAGCAGAGCTCACTTAGAGAATAAAATGTCTAGTTCCCTTTCTTGTTACCCCCTGCTAACTTTTGTTGAGGATTCTCTTGCAGTTCCCATTCACCTGGATTCAAGGAAGGGAAAGTATTCTTCTCTCCCCCAAAGAAGAAAGGAAAAGCTTTTAACCAGGATCGCAGTAGTCTTTTCTCATAAGACCACCACTGACCACTACTCCTGTTCCTCCTAGTCTTATTAAATGAACTCAGCATATTGCTAGATTGATGTCAGTGGTGGTAGCAGCAGTTTGGCTTCTTTTCTGAAGTCGCAGGGAAGTGTTTAATCTTATCTCCAGACAATGAGTTCATGGCTCTCCTTAAAA
>NW_006159660.1:4199064-4201743 GCF_000334495.1 Tupaia belangeri chinensis
CGGACCCGGTGGCTTAAACTCATGCCGGGTGTGTGTGCGTGCATGCCCAAGATCCCGAGAGGAGAATGGAGGAGAAGGGATTGTGGTGTGGCCATCCCCACTGGGGGGTGATTTCTCACTTTCTATCTTTCTGTCTCTCTTGATCTGTCTGAAAAGCGCATGCACCCTATAGCAAAAACCTCTCCAAAAAAAAAAAAAAAGAAGTAAAATTATTCTCCAAAAAGTTGTACCACTGTACACTACTATCAACAGCATATGGGGACCAGCAACTGGCGTAATGGCTATGTTGCTGGACTCCCACATAGTTGACTGCAGTTCAAGGCCCGGATCCAGTGGCTTAAACTCAGGCCGGGCACATTTGCATGCATGCCCAAGATCCCAAGAGGAGAATGGAGGAGAAGGGATTGTGGTGTGGCCATCCCCGCTGGGGGATGATTTCTCGCTTTCTGTCTCTCTGTCTCTCTGTCTTTCTGGCAAGCATACATGCCCTATAGCAAAATTTTTTTCTTTTAAAAATTTTAAAGGGAAAAAAAAAAACAGCATATGAGAATACCTGTTTGCCCAAAACCTCCCTAACAGTCTTTCTCTTTAACATTTCTGAAGACTAAAACTTCTGGAAGAACCATATCTCTCAGATTACTTCATCTCCAACAGGAGCAGAAAGGAGGAGAAAGACTAGGAATGCAAAGCACCAGCTCCTGGTTACCTGAGTATCTCCTTCATACATGTTGCATTATTTTGTGTGAAGGTGCTTGAGCCCTTAGACTTAGCTGCAGAGTAATGGCTTGCCTGCCAGCGTGAGAGCAGGTCTTATCAGAGGCAGTGGTTCCATTGTAAATGCTGGACCTACCCAGGTAAGGGCGGAAGCAGCACCCTTTGAAGTCAATGTTAAGGTGCTTAGCGAAAGACCCCAAAGGGAAGTGCTGCTGGCCCTTGTTTCCAGTTTCAGCGAGGTAACCCCTAAATCCTTAGAATTTCTGGAGTGATAGGAGTGTCTTTGTTATTTACGGTGGATACCTCAACTTGCACCTGATGGATTATATTAATGAAGTGACTCACTGTGGGCCACCTAGACAGTTTATGCTGATAAAATGACTCCACATAGAGGCTAGCCATGCCAGGAAGACCAGCCAGGCCCTTAGATGGTTGAGATTTTAAGTGATATGATATCAGCTTGACTTCCAGGAAGGGGAGAGGGACTAGGGATTAAGTTCAACCGTGCAGACAATGATTCATCCTGTCATACTTATGTAAAAGAACTCCAGTAAAAACTCTGGACACCAAAGTTCAGGTGAGCATCTCTGGTTGGCAATCTGTACATTGTCACTCATCACCAATGCCTCCTTGGGGGTGATGCAAGCTTTACGTCTGGAACTCTCCCAGATCTCACTTCATTCGTCTCTCACTTTTGTGGTTCTGATTTGTATCCTTTTACTATAAAACTGCAGTTGTAAACATGATACTTTCTTAGTTCTGTGAAAAATTCTAGCAAATTATTAAAAATGAGAGGCTATGGAGAGTCCCTAACTTTGTAGCCAGCTGATCAGAGTGAAAGTGGCCCGGGGACTCCTGAATTTGCAGCTGATGTTCGAAGTGAAAACAATCTTGTAGAGGATTGTGCCCTTACCTGTGACGTTTTGGCCCCACCATGGGTAGTTGGTGTTAGAACTCATTACAGGGAAAGAATCTCTAGGCTGAAGTTGGCCCCGTGCAGCCCAGTCACCTCTACCCTTTCAGCCTTCCATGATACAGAGATTAAAGAAGATGAATTTCCATCGAAACCACTGAAGAGTGGGACAACTCTGTGACATAGCAAGTGGACTATCCTTCTGGAATGTCGTCTCCTTCTTCTGCTCTAAGGTCTTGGTCCAATGGGCTATTTCAACAGCCTACGGTTCATCAGGGGCTGTAAGTCATTCAATTTTTGTTTTCTTTTTTTTCTTTTTTTTTTTGGAGAGGTTTTTGCTATGGGGCGTGTGCACTCACCAGAAAGACAGAGAGACAGAGAGACAGAAAGCGAGAAATCACCCCCCAGGGGAGATGGCCATACCACAATCCCTTCTCCTCCATTCTCCTCTTGGGATCTCGGGCACACACGCACACGCGCCTGGCGTGAGTTTAAGCCGCCGGGTCTGGGATTTGAACCATGGTCAACTACATGGGAGTCCAGTAACATAACCATTACGCTAACTGCTGGTCCCTAAGTTATGCAACTTTGTGTCCCTCCCTGAGAGCCAATGAGCTGAGAAGATTAATTAGTTAATGAAATAGTGCAAACGGAAAATATCAGAAAAGTGTAGAGAAAATTCAAGAAAGAGAAAACAAAATGGATGATTTCTTAAGGAAAAAATTAAAATTTAGGAAGTTTACTACAACTTTCTGAGGTCATGGAGCAGAGCCAAGCATTCATACAAACATTCTTGGTTCTCTGGAGAAGTAGAGCCCTCAGCTGAGATGAATGGAGATGACTGAGTCTCATGTTCTTAAAGGAGGGTGTCCAATTACATAAAACCTAGCTCAGCTTGGTTAGGATTTTCTGAGGCTCATTCAGTGGCTTAGTCATGCTGGAATGCTTTGACCTGCCCTGAAATGTCAGTATACACACCCCTAAATTAGTGTTTGTCTGTCTTGACAAACTTCCACGTCTACTGACACTCTCATGTACTCCGATGGGAAAGA
>NW_006159660.1:4201774-4202469 GCF_000334495.1 Tupaia belangeri chinensis
CAAGTCTTGACAATTTGTTAATACTTATTGAGGAGTCCGGCCCCAGATCCCATGTCCAGTCAAAATCCCATGTGTGTTCTTCCAGGCAATTCTTAGACTTTTCTCAGCAGGCCCCATGGGGTAAAAGTTGCCTTTCTCAGACTTGACACACTGCCAGTGCATTGAGCTCCTCTGGAGGGAACTGCAAAGACTCAGCCCTTCTTCCCCCCACCACAGTGTGTATCTATATTTCCAGACCAGGTGCCTCCATTCGGGGGCCTTCTGATTGAGAGCTTTGCTAAGGTGCTTTTTCCACTTTGATTTAGTACCTCTCCATTTCTAATCTTTCACTCTCCCCCTGCTTCTCCTCTGTATGGCCCACAAAAAGAACCACAAAAAGAAAGGAACCTTTTTGAAATGATTCCTTCCATGTACACTGCATTCATCTGAAAAGTTCTCAAAATATGTACATTAACAACATAAATGTTCAGCAATAAAGATTTCACAGATAAGTTTTGGTGTCTCTTTAAGTTGTAATACTTTGTAGATATTAAAAAGTGGACATAATAGGGAACCCTCCTACACTGTTGGTGGGAATGTAAACTAGTTCAGCCACTGTGGAGAACAATATGGAGGTTCCTCAAAGATCTACAAATAGAACTAACATTTGATCCAGCAATCTCACTTCTGGGTATTTACCCAAAAGACAGGAGAAC
>NW_006159660.1:4202868-4221250 GCF_000334495.1 Tupaia belangeri chinensis
TAATAAAAATAATGATTGGGGAAAACATAGAAAAGATATTGAATGTTGAAGGGGGGAGATTAATGTCTCTGTACTGACGGACATGCATGGCATTCCCTTTTGAAAAAACAGTGTAATACACTGTAAATTTATATGTAATCCAATGTAATATAAAGAAGATGATGATGATGATAATAAAAAAATAATAAAATAAAAAATAATAAAAAATTAAAAAAATTAAAAAGGGACATAATAGTGGCCAGTAGGTGGCATGGTGGTTAAGGTGTTGGATTCCCACATGACCAGCCACTGTTTGAGTCCTGGACCTAGTGATTTGCTTTCTCATTTTCTTCTCTCTCTGTCTCTCTCTAGTGAGCACATTGTGCCCTATAGCAAATTAGATAATAACAATAGTAATGATAACAAAATTAAATAATTAAAAATAATAAAGTGTTTTTAAAATGTGGACATAAACAGGGACCAGCAGTTAGTGTAATGGCTATGTCGCTGGACTCCCATGTAGTCGATCGACCACGGTTTGTGTCCTGGATCCGGTGGCTTAAAACTCATACCAGGCGCATGTGCGTGCGTGCCCAAGATCCCGAGAGGAGAATGGAGGAGAAGGGATTGCAACGTGGCCATCCCCCCAGGAGGTGATTTCTCACTTTCTGTCTCTCTGTCTCTCTCTGTCTGTCTGGCGAGCGCACGCGCCCTATAGCAAAAATCTCTTAAAAGAAAAAATGTGGACATAAACGAAAAGATGGCTCTTACAGGTGGTTCAAAGTAACATGTGCTTTACATTCATGTAAAATACATATGCATACAGAATAGTTATCAGTGGTTACCTCTACAATATTACTTATAGTTAGCACTGAGTAGTGAGGTTATGTGTATTTTATTTTCTTCCTACATGTGTTTTCTAATCTAGAATGACCATGCTTTATTTCTGTAATAAGAAAAAAACAATGAATTATTATTTTCAATATACATACTCCTTGATTGAGCAAGTCTACATCTAGGAATTCATCTAAAGAATATAAGTTTAAGAACATTTGCAAAGATTTAGCTATGATAATGTTTATTGGAAGGTTGTTTATAATAACGAAGTAAGAAATAATTTAATTTCTATCATAAGAAGATTGAGAAAATGAATTTTAATATGTTCAATTAAACTATAATACTACTATATTAGGCAGATATATGAAATATTTAACCACCTGGGAGAAGGTTCATAATAAATTAATAGGTTAAAAGAAAATAAACCAACAGGTTACATAACAGTATATTTTCATACCCTTTGACCCAGCAAATCCACTTCCAGGAAATTCCAGCACAAAGGAACAAGCGTAAACATTGTGATTGTGTCATTTCAGTGAAAAATTAGAAACTACACACATTTTATCAATGGAGAATGCTAGAACAAATATTCAATGCTAGGACAAATGTGATCCATTCATGTACTGGATTATCAGTGACTGTTGAAAAGAACTAAACAAATATCTACTAGCTACCATGGAAAATGTCATACTGTTTTCTTTTTTTGTTTTAGAGAAATTTTTGCTATAGGGCACATGTGCTTGTTGCAGAGACAGAGAGACAGAAAACAAGAAATCACCCCTCAGGGGGAATGGCAATGCTGCAATCCCTTCTCCTCCATCCTCCTCTCAGGATTTTCAGAATGCATGCACACAGGCCTGGTGTGAGTTTCAAGCCTCTGGGTCTGGGACTTGAACTGCAGTTGGCCTTGCGAAAGTCCAGCAACATAACCATTACACCATCTGCTGGTCCCATCATGCTGTATTCTTAAGTGAAGCTGTGTGGAAATATTATGTGCATTCTAAATTTCACATTTTTATAACATTTCAAAAGCTTTTCATGAGCATCTATAACTTTCATGATCAAAAATAAATAAAATAAATATTTGTCATATTACATATTGGCTTTCCAGGAAAGTCATGATGCACTTTTGAATAGAAAAGTATTGAAAAATACATCACGACTTTCCAGATGACCTAATACAATATTACGTGTGTGTGTAATATACGTAGCACAAACTGCAAAAAAAATTATTGAAATGTTGATCGTATTCTTTCCTGAGTGATAGGGTTAGAATTGATTTTTATGGAGTCAGCAGGTGGTATGGTGGTTAAGGCACCGGACACCAGACTCCCACATGGCCAACCATGGTGCAAGTCCCAGGCCTGGTGGCTAGCTACTTCTCTCTCTCTCTCTCTCTCTCTCTCTCTGTCTCTTCCTGGTCAAATTGAATCATAATAATAAATTAATTAAAATAAATATTTTTTAATAGAAAAAAATAAAAGAATTTATTTTTATTTTATTATTTTTGCTATTCTCTATTCTTTGAGTTGTTGTTTGTTTTCATTTTTGTTTTTTGCCAGAGGATGTGTGCATTTGCCAGAGAAAGAGAGAGAGAAAAGAAAAGAGAGACTGAGCTCCCCGATGGGAAATGGTCATGTCATAATCCCTTCTTTTTCTTTTCTCTCTCCTTTTGAGATTTTGGATGCCTGGTGTGTTTTTTAGTCCTCCGGGTCCAGGACTTGAATCACATGGTCAGCCATGTGGGGTCCAGCTGCCTTAACCACCAGATCATGAACTGACCATTCTTTGAGATTTTTACAATAAATACATTACTTTCATAATAAGAAAACTTAAAACCGCTTTAAATTTTCAAACTTCCACTTAGTTTTCCTTCCTCGTGATCTCAAATGCCCTGCCCAGGGTTTGCCAATAACTCCTGGGTTCCTGCTATGGAATTGAAGCTTTTCACAGGCAGAGGCTGCTTAGTTAAAAGCAAAACAACAACAAAGCCAGGCATCTTCACCTGTTTTCTGCTAGTATAACAGACACCTGAGACTGGGTAATTTATAATGAACACAAATGTATTTGGCTTATGTTTCAGTAGGTTCAGAAGTCTAATATCAGGGTGTTGGCACCTGGTGAGGGCCTTGGTGCTGTGTCATCCCAGGGCAGAAGGTGGAAGGGCAAGAGAACAAGAGAGGGCCAAACTTGCTTTTATAGCAAGCCCTTCCTGCAATAACTAACCCACTTCCATGCTAATGATATGAATCCATTCACTAGGGCAGAGTCTTTACAACTTAATCACCTTTTATTTATTTTTTTTTTGAGAGGTTTTCGCTAGAGGGCATGTGTCCTCGCTAGACAGACAAAGAGAGGCAGAGAGATAGAAAGCGAGAAATCACCCCCCTAGGGGGATGGCCACGCCGCAATCCCTTCTCCTCCATTCTCCTCTTGGGATCTTGGGCACGCACGCACACGCGCCCGGCATGAGTTTTTAAGCCACCGGGTCCGGGACGCGAACCGTGGTCGACTACGTGGGAGTCCAGCGACATAGCCATTACGCTAACTGCTGGTCCCAACTTAATCACCTTTTATTAGGCCCCCTCCAAACTCTGTGACACTAGGGAATGGATTTCCAGCACTTGAAATTTAAGGGATACGTTCAAACCGTAGTGGTCGGTCACAAAGGCCACATGTATTGATTTCATTCCCATGAAAGTCCATAACTGGGAAATCTAAGAAGACAGAAAGTATATTAGGGCTTTCTGCTACCAGCAGATGGCATAATGGTTATGTCACTGGACTTCCACATAGTCACGGTTCAAGTTCTGGACCGTGGCTTAAAACCTACGCCTGGTGCATGTGTGTGCGTGCCCAAGATCCTGAGAAGATAAAGGAGGAGAAGGGATTCTGGCATGGCCATCCCCCTGGGGGATGATTTCTCACTTTCTGCTTCTCTCTGTCTTTCTGATGAGTACATGCATCCTATAACACAAATGTCTCTAAACAAAAGAACAAAGTATATTAGTTATTGCTTAGGGCTAATGATTGAGAGTCAGGGTGGGAGAGATGGAGACTAGAAGAAGGTGATAACTAAGAAATATGGGATTTGTTTGTTTTATCTTTTCTCTCTCTCTTTTTTTACTTATTACCTTTTACACTTTGTGCCAATTTTGCAGACTATGCTAGAGTGATCTAAGCATTTTCGATTTCAAGAAAGCCCCACAACTATCAGAGTCATACTCCTTTATTATTTGCGTTTTCAAGATGAGGAGAAAGAAGTTAGAGAAAACAAATAGTGAGTGCGATGCCACATACATGGCTGACAAGTGGAGGAAAGTCGCCTCCACTGAGTCCACGCCCTTTCGGCACTGCTGCTGCGACCTTAAGCTATGCTAGAGATGAGCTAGAAACCTTTTTCTTGGGATGAGCAGATACCGTAATTGTTAGGTCGTGGGGCTCCTACGTAGTCCAATGTGGTTTGAGTCCCGGACCTGGCGACTTAAAACTCAGGCCGAGCACGTTTGCATATGTGCCCAAAATCCTGAGAGGAGAATGGAGTAGGGATTGTGGCACGGCCATCCCTCCAGAGGGGTGATTTCTCACTTTCTGTCTCTCTATCTCTCTGGCAAGTACACTCACCCTATAGCAAAAACACTCTTTAAAAAAAAAAAAAAGTCTTTTTCTCAATTACCTTTTCATGATATCCTTTCATTATTCATTGTGGTAAATATGTGCATAATAAAACTAACCTTTTTGACAACGTTTAAATCGACAGTTCTGTAACATTAAGTGTATTAACCTTGTGCAGTCATCACCAACATTCGACTTCAGAGCTTTTTTCATCCTCCCCCAAAAAACCTCTGTACTCTTTAAAGGTTAACTCTCCATCCGCCTGCCCTGCCCTCCCTGGCAGCCACCATTCAGCTTCCCATCTCCATGATTCTGACTACCCTAGGTTCTTCATATAAGTCGAATCATGTAATACTTCATCCTTTTGTGACTGGCTTATTTCACTTAGCTTACGCTAAGCGACTCACGCAATCAAACACGGTGTTTTCAGGGTTCACCCATGTTGTAGCCTGTGACAGAATTTCTTTCCTTTTAGAGGCTGAACAGTGTTTCACGGTACACACACACCACCTTTGTCTTCAGCCATTCACCCGCTGATAGGCAGCTTGCTTTCCAAGTTCGGTTATTGTGAATAACGCTGCCATGAACATGTACAGCTATCAGTTTGAGACCCCGCTTGCAATTCTTTTGGGTGTATGCCCAGAATTGGAATTCTGCATCATTTGGCAATTCTCTTTGGTTGGTTGATTGTTTTTGGAAGAATTGCCACACTGTTTTCCACCGTGACTATACATTTCATGTTCTCACCAGCTAGACTTTCTTTCTGAGGTAATAAAATTATTCTAAAAGTGTACTAATGGTTGCACATATCTGAGCACAAAAAAAACCACACACACTGAATTATAAACTCTCAGTAAATTATGTTTCTGTGAACAAATAAAGCATTTTTTTAAAAAAAAAGCAAAAGATTGTTTGAGAGTACTAAGGATGAATCCTTCTGGCTATCCATCCCTGTGCAGGCAGGACAGCACAAAAGCTTCCCCATCTCAAAGGACTGGCAATTTGCATCAGCTGGGTTGGATTCCAGACAAACAGTTTTGGGTATCTGGTGCTCTTGTTAAATCTCTCTCTCTGACTGCACCGGGACATAGTGTATAAAATATTTGGTGACGAAAGTGGGTTGGAGAATGCCTTTACTATTAATTTAATTATTCTTAATAAAATACTGTCGTCTGTTTCCCACAGGTGTTCCCTTCTGTATCTTGTTTCTGCTTGTCCCATTGAACTGAGTCTGACAAGTGAAGCCTAGGAGCCAAGTTCCCTGCTAAGACTCCTAACAGCAACCATTCCCAATGGCTTCCTATTCATGCCAGTGAGTACCAACAAGAGATAAATCTTACCTTCTTAAAGATTTGTGGGGGTTTAAAAAATTAACCTAAGAGCCTTAGGTTAACCTAAGGTGCATGACAGTAACATAAAAAACAAACAAACAAACAAACAAACAAAGCTAATAATAATCTTCTAATTACTTTGACTCAGACCTTCTGGTTCACACAGACCAGTGTTCATGAATGTAAGGACCAGAATCTTTCCACATGCTTTATAAGAAATTATTTCATTTATGCTCCAGAAATAGTTCTCACCCATTATGTTGTTGGAATTTGAGAAGACATCCTCCCTTCTTCAAAAATGTTTTTGTTTCTTGGATATAGTTCTTACATTGACATGAGTATTTTTTAGAAATGCATCTGGTGTTCATGTGAATATCCACTTCATCTCTCTCAGCTTCTTTCTTCATTTTTAAAATGAGAAACATGAGCCAGAGTATCTCTAAAGTCTTTTTCAATTTTAATATTCTGGGATTGCTTATTAAATGAATTATAGGGGAAGTGGTTTATTTGGAGATATTTTTCTTGCCTTGAAGGAGCTTAGTTTCCAATGGGACCCTCTTTTTTTTTTTTTTTTTTTACACAGGGTCACTGACCCTACTGGCTCTGATAGGTCAGCAGTCAAGAAACCACACAAGTTCCTCCCTACCTGTCCAGTTATCTCCCAATACTCCCCTAGAGGAGCCTCTAGGTTCACCAAAATTAGCTTCCTACCTTGAGCATTCCAGCCTCCGTGCTCACGCTCATGTTATTTACTCTACCTGGAATATCTTCTCTCCTCTCTGTATGTTAGAATCCTATCCTCCTTAAGATAAAGTGTCCTTTTCTTTTTTCTTTTTAGAGATATTTTTATTATGGGACATAAGCACTCATCATAGAGACAGAGAGAGACAGAAAACGAGAGGGGATGGCCATACTGCAATCTCTTCTCCTCCATTCTCCTCTGAGAATTTTACCCCCCACCTGTCTTTTCTTTTTAAAGATTTCCTTGTAATGTCATTAAGAACAGAAATGACAGGGCCAGTATACAGTGTAGTGGTTACATTGCTGGATTCCCACATGGCCTACCGTAGTAAGGCCTGGATCTCACTACATGGCCTGAATCTGGTGGCTTGAAACTCACGCCGGGTGCATGTGTGTGTGTGCCCAAGATCCTGGGAGGAAAATGGAGGAGAAGGGATTATGGCTGGGAGGAGGTAATTTCTCACTTTCCCTCTCACTGTCACTGTCTCTGTCTCTCTCTCTCTCTCTCCTGTAAGCACACATGACCTAAGGCAAAAACCTCTTGAGAGAAAAAAAGAAAAGAGCAGAAATCATGACATATCTCTATCCCTTTGGCCCCTGTCACAAACCCTTAAACCAGAAGAGATTCCAAAGTATTCGATGGCAATGTCTTCTTCTGAATTGTTATTATTCATGTAAATGCCCTATTTCTACTACAAAACCACTCATTTCTTGATGGCAGTGAACATGTACATATATTCTTTGACTTCCTCACAGCTCCTAGCAATAACTGCCACAGAATGAGCACCAACAACTGGAGTTTGAGAATGGGAGTCATATCCACCTTGCCTCTGAAGTTCTGAATGATAGAATATCAATACATATAGGAATTATACAGTAAATCAAACATTATCTTTTTATTGGTAATGCTAGAATGGAGAACACTGCTTGGATTACAGGTCAAAATGGCTTTTATACTTCTTCCCCCTAAATTGAACTTGCCTACCCAAACACAAACAGAACTTTTATCATCACAGACCATCCACACCATAGAAGCAGGGTCTGCCCCAGCTAGTCTACCACACAAAGAAGAGAAAAATGCATATCTGCTATGGGGAGGGTCATTCTAAAAGAAAGCTGAAAAGGGACTTGGCCATGTGAATGCAGTGATTCTTTTTCTAAAACAACTATTATACAAATGTATCTCTCATAAAAAAAAAAAAAAGTGGAAAGTGAAAGGAAGCAGGATGGAGGGTTTCTCCCTAACGCTTTGGAGAAAGTAAAATAAACGATTTTTGGACCAAGAAAACATGGGGAGGAAAAGGTTCATATCCCTAAATTTACTAATATTTGTTGAAAAATAACAAAAGGGTGAATACCATTTTGACAATAATCCATCCTTAGAATGCTCCACTCAACTAGCCCAACTCCCTGGAACCTAGTGTGAGTTGGGGCCAACCAGTGGAGGTCAACTGGAGGCCAGTTCGGGAACAGCACAGGTACCTGAGCTTCGTGTGAAGTCTCAGTGCCTGATGCCACTAGTTGGTTAAAGAGGGCTGGCCTGGGATTTCTAGGAAAGTTCAGATCAGTTTCCTTGTAAACATTCTGAAGCCTTGTTTTTCAATACAAAATATAATAAAATGATCAAATCTCGGTCATGAAAAGAGTTGGCATGGGTGACAGGAAGGGGAGGCCTGTAGGGCTTAACCTGATCAGAGTTCAAATAATAACTTACAGTCATTTTAGTCCATTTCTGGGTGTCAGGTAATAGCATGAAAGAAGTTTACAGTGAGAAAAATTACCTTGCCTGTCCCCAAATAGCATACCTGTCAGTCTGACACAGAGACATGCTTCCTTCTGATACACCTTGAATTACCCCAACCCACTTAAATAGACTCACTAATGGCACCAACAATCCAGGCAGAAATTGTATCTTCAGAACTGTTTTGTTAAAATGTGTATGTGTGAAAAAGAAAGAAGCAAAACATTTAAGGGACACAAAAATGGAAAATTATCTGTTGATGATAATACATATGATAATATCTTTAACTGACTAATACAGAGTGTATTCATGCTGGGAAAATTCATTTTGCAAGTTGTTATGATATACAGTGGTTGAATGAACTCTTAAAAGTAAAAAAAAAAAGTTATTCCCCCCCAAAAAAGGTGTCTGTGTGTGTTCTCAGACTCTTTATAAAGTTCCCTTAAGTAATGTCTCACTCCATAATTCAGCTGGAAGCCTGAATAATTACAGGTAATGAAATACTTCATGAGTTATCTTCAAGTAATGAATCTGAGAGTGATGAGATTTAAATTTAAAAATGCTCTCCCACCTTATGAACCAAAAGTCAACTCAACAGTCACTGTCGAAAGAAGAGAATTATTAAGTATGGTCATATTAGTCAATAAAAAGCTGCATAAATTATCCTAATTATGAAAATAAGCCATTTTCAGGACCAGCAGGTGGCATACTGGTTACATCACTGAACTCCCACATAGTGACCATGGTTCGAGTCCCAGATCCAGTTGGGACTGGGCTTATGTGCTTGCATACCCAAAGTCCTGAGAGGAGAATGGGGGTAAAGGGATTGTGGCATGGCCATTCCCCTGGGGAATGATTTATTGCTTTTTTTCTCTCTGTCTCTTTCTGTCTCTCAGGTGAGCCATTTTCAGGCCAGCAGGGAGTATGGTGGTTAAGGCCTGGACTCCTACATGGCCCATGGTGGTTCAAGTCCTGCAGCCAGGGGTTTGAAAATCATGCTAGGCATGTGTGCACATGTGCCCAAAATCTTGAGAGGAAAATGAGGAGAAGGGATAATGATGTGGCCATCCCTCCTGGGGGAGAGAGGATGTGATGTCTCACTTTCCCTTTCTCTGTCTCTCTCTGTGGGCTCATGCTCCCTATGGCAAAAAAAAAAAAAAAAAAAATCTCACCAGCTAGACTTTCTTTCTGAGGTAATAAAATTATTCTAAAAGTGTACTAATGGTTGCACATATCTGAGCACAAAAAAAACCACACACACTGAATTATAAACTCTCAGTAAATTATGTTTCTGTGAACAAATAAAGCATTTTTTTAAAAAAAAAGCAAAAGATTGTTTGAGAGTACTAAGGATGAATCCTTCTGGCTATCCATCCCTGTGCAGGCAGGACAGCACAAAAGCTTCCCCATCTCAAAGGACTGGCAATTTGCATCAGCTGGGTTGGATTCCAGACAAACAGTTTTGGGTATCTGGTGCTCTTGTTAAATCTCTCTCTCTGACTGCACCGGGACATAGTGTATAAAATATTTGGTGACGAAAGTGGGTTGGAGAATGCCTTTACTATTAATTTAATTATTCTTAATAAAATACTGTCGTCTGTTTCCCACAGGTGTTCCCTTCTGTATCTTGTTTCTGCTTGTCCCATTGAACTGAGTCTGACAAGTGAAGCCTAGGAGCCAAGTTCCCTGCTAAGACTCCTAACAGCAACCATTCCCAATGGCTTCCTATTCATGCCAGTGAGTACCAACAAGAGATAAATCTTACCTTCTTAAAGATTTGTGGGGGTTTAAAAAATTAACCTAAGAGCCTTAGGTTAACCTAAGGTGCATGACAGTAACATAAAAAACAAACAAACAAACAAACAAACAAAGCTAATAATAATCTTCTAATTACTTTGACTCAGACCTTCTGGTTCACACAGACCAGTGTTCATGAATGTAAGGACCAGAATCTTTCCACATGCTTTATAAGAAATTATTTCATTTATGCTCCAGAAATAGTTCTCACCCATTATGTTGTTGGAATTTGAGAAGACATCCTCCCTTCTTCAAAAATGTTTTTGTTTCTTGGATATAGTTCTTACATTGACATGAGTATTTTTTAGAAATGCATCTGGTGTTCATGTGAATATCCACTTCATCTCTCTCAGCTTCTTTCTTCATTTTTAAAATGAGAAACATGAGCCAGAGTATCTCTAAAGTCTTTTTCAATTTTAATATTCTGGGATTGCTTATTAAATGAATTATAGGGGAAGTGGTTTATTTGGAGATATTTTTCTTGCCTTGAAGGAGCTTAGTTTCCAATGGGACCCTCTTTTTTTTTTTTTTTTTTTTACACAGGGCCACTGACCCTTCTGGCTCTTATAGGTACCACACAAGTTCCTCCCTACCTGTCCAGTTATCTCCCAATACTCCCCTAGAGGAGCCTCTAGGTTCACCAAAATTAGCTTCCTACCTTGAGCATTCCAGCCTCCGTGCTCACGCTCATGTTATTTACTCTACCTGGAATATCTTCTCTCCTCTCTGTATGTTAGAATCCTATCCTCCTTAAGATAAAGTGTCCTTTTCTTTTTTCTTTTTAGAGATATTTTTATTATGGGACATAAGCACTCATCATAGAGACAGAGAGAGACAGAAAACGAGAGGGGATGGCCATACTGCAATCTCTTCTCCTCCATTCTCCTCTGAGAATTTTACCCCCCACCTGTCTTTTCTTTTTAAAGATTTCCTTGTAATGTCATTAAGAACAGAAATGACAGGGCCAGTATACAGTGTAGTGGTTACATTGCTGGATTCCCACATGGCCTACCGTAGTAAGGCCTGGATCTCACTACATGGCCTGAATCTGGTGGCTTGAAACTCACGCCGGGTGCATGTGTGTGTGTGCCCAAGATCCTGGGAGGAAAATGGAGGAGAAGGGATTATGGCTGGGAGGAGGGAATTTCTCACTTTCCCTCTCACTGTCACTGTCTCTGTCTCTCTCTCTCTCTCTCCTGTAAGCACACATGACCTAAGGCAAAAACCTCTTGAGAGAAAAAAAGAAAAGAGCAGAAATCATGACATATCTCTATACCCTTGGCACCTGTCACAAACCCTTAAACCAGAAGAGATTCCAAAGTATTCGATGGCAATGTCTTCTTCTGAATTGTTATTATTCATGTAAATGCCCTATTTCTACTACAAAACCACTCATTTCTTGATGGCAGTGAACATGTACATATATTCTTTGACTTCCTCACAGCTCCTAGCAATAACTGCCACAGAATGAGCACCAACAACTGGAGTTTGAGAATGGGAGTCATATCCACCTTGCCTCTGAAGTTCTGAATGATAGAATATCAATACATATAGGAATTATACAGTAAATCAAACATTATCTTTTTATTGGTAATGCTAGAATGGAGAACACTGCTTGGATTACAGGTCAAAATGGCTTTTATACTTCTTCCCCCTAAATTGAACTTGCCTACCCAAACACAAACAGAACTTTTATCATCACAGACCATCCACACCATAGAAGCAGGGTCTGCCCCAGCTAGTCTACCACACAAAGAAGAGAAAAATGCATATCTGCTATGGGGAGGGTCATTCTAAAAGAAAGCTGAAAAGGGACTTGGCCATGTGAATGCAGTGATTCTTTTTCTAAAACAACTATTATACAAATGTATCTCTCATAAAAAAAAAAAAAAGTGGAAAGTGAAAGGAAGCAGGATGGAGGGTTTCTCCCTAACGCTTTGGAGAAAGTAAAATAAACGATTTTTGGACCAAGAAAACATGGGGAGGAAAAGGTTCATATCCCTAAATTTACTAATATTTGTTGAAAAATAACAAAAGGGTGAATACCATTTTGACAATAATCCATCCTTAGAATGCTCCACTCAACTAGCCCAACTCCCTGGAACCTAGTGTGAGTTGGGGCCAACCAGTGGAGGTCAACTGGAGGCCAGTTCGGGAACAGCACAGGTACCTGAGCTTCGTGTGAAGTCTCAGTGCCTGATGCCACTAGTTGGTTAAAGAGGGCTGGCCTGGGATTTCTAGGAAAGTTCAGATCAGTTTCCTTGTAAACATTCTGAAGCCTTGTTTTTCAATACAAAATATAATAAAATGATCAAATCTCGGTCATGAAAAGAGTTGGCATGGGTGACAGGAAGGGGAGGCCTGTAGGGCTTAACCTGATCAGAGTTCAAATAATAACTTACAGTCATTTTAGTCCATTTCTGGGTGTCAGGTAATAGCATGAAAGAAGTTTACAGTGAGAAAAATTACCTTGCCTGTCCCCAAATAGCATACCTGTCAGTCTGACACAGAGACATGCTTCCTTCTGATACACCTTGAATTACCCCAACCCACTTAAATAGACTCACTAATGGCACCAACAATCCAGGCAGAAATTGTATCTTCAGAACTGTTTTGTTAAAATGTGTATGTGTGAAAAAGAAAGAAGCAAAACATTTAAGGGACACAAAAATGGAAAATTATCTGTTGATGATAATACATATGATAATATCTTTAACTGACTAATACAGAGTGTATTCATGCTGGGAAAATTCATTTTGCAAGTTGTTATGATATACAGTGGTTGAATGAACTCTTAAAAGTAAAAAAAAAAAGTTATTCCCCCCCAAAAAAGGTGTCTGTGTGTGTTCTCAGACTCTTTATAAAGTTCCCTTAAGTAATGTCTCACTCCATAATTCAGCTGGAAGCCTGAATAATTACAGGTAATGAAATACTTCATGAGTTATCTTCAAGTAATGAATCTGAGAGTGATGAGATTTAAATTTAAAAATGCTCTCCCACCTTATGAACCAAAAGTCAACTCAACAGTCACTGTCGAAAGAAGAGAATTATTAAGTATGGTCATATTAGTCAATAAAAAGCTGCATAAATTATCCTAATTATGAAAATAAGCCATTTTCAGGACCAGCAGGTGGCATACTGGTTACATCACTGAACTCCCACATAGTGACCATGGTTCGAGTCCCAGATCCAGTTGGGACTGGGCTTATGTGCTTGCATACCCAAAGTCCTGAGAGGAGAATGGGGGTAAAGGGATTGTGGCATGGCCATTCCCCTGGGGAATGATTTATTGCTTTTTTTCTCTCTGTCTCTTTCTGTCTCTCAGGTGAGCCATTTTCAGGCCAGCAGGGAGTATGGTGGTTAAGGCCTGGACTCCTACATGGCCCATGGTGGTTCAAGTCCTGCAGCCAGGGGTTTGAAAATCATGCTAGGCATGTGTGCACATGTGCCCAAAATCTTGAGAGGAAAATGAGGAGAAGGGATAATGATGTGGCCATCCCTCCTGGGGGAGAGAGGATGTGATGTCTCACTTTCCCTTTCTCTGTCTCTCTCTGTGGGCTCATGCTCCCTATGGCAAAAAAAAAAAAAAAAAAAACATAAATAAAATAAAATAGGTGATTTTCATGAAACAGGAAAGTCCCTCTATCACTATAATCCACCAATGTTTTATATATTCTGGCAGATGCAATAAGATGAGAAAAAAATTAATCATTATAAATACTGAGAGCTATTATTTATTTTTTGATGATATGCTGCTTTTCTAGAATTTTCTTAAGAATCAGTTTTTTTAAAATGTTAGATTTAATAAAATTAAGTAAGATGGCAGGTTACAAGACAAATGTAAAAACAAACAAACAAACAAACAAACAAACAAACAAAACCACTATTATTTTCCTCTATCCAAGCCAGCTAGTGGAATGGGAAAAATATCACATCAAGTTAGTGACAAAAATCACAATATATTTAATAATGAGTTAATAAGGAAGATAGAAGCATGTCCACAATAGCAGAATAAGGACTTCCAAATATCCACAGCTTATGCAAACAATAAGAATACTTACCAAAATGATCAAAATAGACTTTTTTAGAACTGTGGAAATTAATCAAAGACCTGTCACATCTGAGGGGCATCTATTTAAGTATAATGGATGAATCTCAATAAGAACAGCAGGAGTTGTGTTATTTAAACTTACCCTGTTCCCATTTTCCTCTTCCCACTTCTGTGGTACTCTTTTTCTTTTTCTTTTTCTTTTTCTTTTTCTTTGAGGAGTATGTCAGTTTAATTGTCATATTTAACACAATAGATTCTATGTTGTAGTGGTAAGTAGAGCTCAAAAACATGCAGTATTAGAATAGTTCCAAAAACATTTAAAATACACTTCACTTGCTATTTAAATGATTCATTAAAGACAAAAACAAAACAAAAAAATACCAAAATAGAATTCTTATTACATCATGGTGAGACCCTTCTCAAGCTGTAGAATAGTTTCTTTTAAGGCAGACTCCTCTGCCCAATTGGCTTTGCTCTCCAAAATGAGATTCTGGAACACATGTTGAATAACTGAAGTAATATACATCTCCATCTGTAGGTTTCATTATATGGTCTTTATCTTGTCTGAATTTTCCATACTGTCCAAATCATCCTTCTGTCTTCTCTTTTCAGTCTGAATTTCTAAAAGCTTATTTTCTGAAGGTTGTTTTAATTGCAAGCTCTTCTTTCTCACAACAAGCAGTTCTTCCTCTAGATCCCAAGATTCTGGCTGTGATTTAATTATGAATTTATTTAGCTTTAACACATGCTTCATGTTATTCATGAGCACATAATTTTTTGTCAATTTTCTCTGGCTTTTTTTGTTTGCTTGTTTAGTGCACTTGAAAGTTGCATCCTGTCTAATGGAAGATTTTTTATTTCAAACGTGATTTTTACCTTTTCAATTTCATTTTCCAAGTCTTCAATTTTAGCTTCCATTTTATTTTCTTGCATGATTTATTCTAGAGTTTTTTCTTTATTTACATCAATCATTGATTTATACTCTAAGAGTTGTTTTGTCTGTGATGTTAGCCAGAGCAGCAGGGTCATGATGCTCTGCCTGCTCTTAGTTCTGTCCCTTCCAGAGTTTGTGTGCTCTGTGGCCATTGGTTCATCTGGCTGCTTCTCCATCTTTGGGTGCCCAAAGACCCTCCCCTCAGAGTAGAATCTGCAGTACTCTTAAAATAATCCAACAGCCTTGGGACTAGCGGATGGTGTAATGGTTAGGTTACTGGACTTCCGCCTAGTGGATCACAATTCAAGTCCCAGACCTGGAGACTTAAAACTCACATCAGGCATGTGCACATGCATACCCAGGATCCCAAGAGAAGAATGGAGGAGAAGAGATTGCGGTATGGCCATCCTTCCTGGGAGGTGATTTCTCACTTTCTGTCTCTCTGGTGAGCACATGAGCCCTATAGCAAAAACAAACAGACAAACAAAAACAAACAAACAAACAAACAAAAACTCAAAGAAAGAAAAGACACCCACAGCCTTTGCCTAGTCAAAGTGATGTATGCTCACAGTCTGTGACCACACAGGTGACCCGGGTCTGAGTCCTAGTCTAATCTAAAGGCTAGGAGCAGTGGCATGCACCTATAATTACTGCTGAGAGGATGAGGGAAAAAATTGTAACCATAAGATCCTATCTTAAAATGAAAAACCCAACAACTTTACAACTATGATTATAAAGTTATGATAACTGCAAAAACAAAAACAAACAAACAAAAAAACAAACCAGCAATCTAGCAGCCACTGTAAGAAACATAATAGATTTGGAGCTCTCCAAAAAGCCCTTTCCACGGAGAATTGTCATTATTTGACCTGTCTGCTGACTCTCTGGAAAAGGGAGGGCTTGTCTTTATTTGATCTGACTCAGTTTGGCCACTGAGAAAAACTCTATCCTCAGAGTGTTTGCCAAAAACAATCAGTGACAATTGTTTAACACCATAGCTGCTTGAAGCAGCAGTACCTGTTGGGGCAAACAAGAGGCTGGTCATAACACTTAAAAGAAAAATATGGGGAATGAGATGCCCATAGGGGGATTCAAAAGATTCTGACATGTTCCTGGGGATGTAGAAGGCAGCCAAGAGCAGGTGCAGGGCTGTGTGGATACCAAAAACAACAAAAGAGTATCTAAGAAAGTCCTAACCTCTCACTTCTGATTGACCTGATTATCTTGAACACTGGAGGTAAAGATTAAGACAGAGTTGTAAACTGCTGGAGCATTGAAGGCCTGCCCCCAAAACATACAGAACTTCTCAGGAAAAGATAGAAAATGTTTGGTTTAAGGCATTACAAAAAAAATCTCTACAATCATTTTCTGAACACTAAGCTAATTGACCAGAAACTTTAGTGATTGCACCAGACAAAGAACATAGACTTTACAAAATTAGACCAGAAAGTCGCTAAAGAAATGAATGAACAACAACAAAGCCTCAGCAGCTCCAACTGTAATAATATAAAGAAACAACCACCCTTGGGTAGAGAAGGAAATCTCTTTTCAGAGCTATCACATTACATAATGTAAAATGTCCTGTTTTTAAATTAAAAATGACAAGACACACAAATAAGCAGGAAAAGATGGCCCATACATGAGGTAAAAAACAGTCAATAGAGATTGTCATTAAATAAGTCCAGATTTTGTACTTACTGAGCAAAATGTTTTAAGTCAGCTACTATAAATATGTTTAAGGAACTAAAGAAAATAATATGTAAAGAATTAATTGAAAGAATGGGAGTAATGTGTCACAAAGCAGAGAATATAAACAAGGAGATAGAAATTATGTAAAAAGAACCAAATAGAAATTCTGGAGTTAGAGAAGTACAATAACTGAAATGGGAAATTCATTATTGGTCCTTAACAGCCTACTTAACAGGTAGGAAAAGGAATCAGCAAACTTGAAAATAAGTGAACTGAGATAATTTAGTCTGAAGAACAGATAGACAAAAAGAAAAATGGGGACCAGCAGATGGTATAATGGTTCCATAGCTGGACTCCCATGTAGTCAACAATGGTTCAAGTCCCCAACCTGGCAGCTTAAAACTCATGCCGGGCATGTGTGTGTGCCTGCCCAAGATTCCGAGAGACGAATAGAGGAGAATGGATTGCCTCATGGCCATCCCCGCTGGGGGGGGGGGAGGGTGATTTCTTGCTTTCTGCCTGTAGATAAATAATAGTGCATGTACCCCATAGCAAAATTCTTTTTCTAAAAAAAAATAATAAATAAATAAAAGGAAGAAAAATGAATGAATACTCAAAGATTTGGGTGACACGATCAAGCATACCATCATAAGTGTACTGGAGTCCAGAAGGAGAGGAAGAGAGGAAAGGGCAGAAATGGTATTTGAAATAATGTTTGAACACTTCCCAAATTTGATGGAAAACATTTATCTACTTCCAAGAAGCTCAACAAACAAAGGAAGATAAACATAAAGAGATTCATTTCTGAACATCTCAAAGTCAAATTGTAAAAAACGCAAAGACTCAGTCCAGACGTGGTGCAACTGAACACAATGGGGAAGTACCAGGTCCATGTTCTGAGTCCTCTCTCTAGACACCAGGCATATATGTGCATGGCTGTGATCTGGGCTGGTTGAGGCTGGAGGTGGATTATGACGTGAAGACAGCTGAAGATTTGAAGGCCCCTACCCTCTCTTTCAGAATAGGTAAATAAATAATGCCCAAAAAAAATGCAAAATCTTTAAAGGAGAAAGAGAAAAATAGCTCTTCATGTACAAGGGGTCCTCAATAAGACTAATAGCTTATTATTATAAAAAATTAATAACTTATTCATCATTAGCCATGGAAACCAGAACAGTGAAATGACGCATACAAAATGCTAAAAGAAAAGACTTGTACTTTAAGAATTCTATATGTAGCATTCAAAACTGGAGAAATTCAGTCATTCCAAGAAAATAAAACCAGAGAGAATTTTTGTTTTGTTTTTATTTGTTAGTTTGTTTTTGCTTTTAGCCAGCAGATTTGTCCCACAACAAATGTTAAAGGGAATTCTTTAGACTGAAATAAACTATACGGTAACTTGAATCCACTTAACAAACAATACGTTTAAAAGTAATTAAGAAGGTTGGGGAACCAGCAGTTAGCGTAATGGCTATGTCGCTGGACTCCCACGTAGTCGACCGCGGTTCGTGTCCTGGACCCGGTGGCTTAAAACTCACGCCGGGCGTGTGTGCGTGCGTGCCCAAGATCCCGAGTGGAGAATGGAGGAGAAGGGATTGCGGCGTGACCATCCCCCCTGGGGGGTGATTTCTCGCTTTCTGTCTCTATGTCTCTCTCTGTCTGTCTGG
>NW_006159660.1:4237082-4240198 GCF_000334495.1 Tupaia belangeri chinensis
GGGTTAGGTGGTATCTCATTGTGGTTTTGATTTGCATCTCCCTTATGATGAGGGATGTTGAGCATTTTTCATATGCTTTTTGGCTGTTCATATGTCTTCCTTAGAGAATTGTTTATTCCCATCTTTTAATTGGGTTAATCATTTTCTTCTGGGCAAGCTGCTTAAGTTCCCTGTGTATTCTGGTTATCAGTCCCTTATCTGAGGCATTGTTAACATAAATTCTCTCCCATTCTGAAGGTTGTCAATTCACACTAATTACTGTATCCTTTGCTGTGCAGAAACTTCTTAATCTAATGTAATCTCACCTATTTATTTTGGGGATTATTGCCTGTGCTTTGAGGGTCTTGTTTAAGAAGTCTTTGCCTACCCCAATGTCTCCCAGAGTTTCCCCAGTGTTTTCTGCCAGTAGTTTTATAGTTTGCAATTTCAGGTTTAAATCTTTGATCCACTTTTGAGTTGATTCTGTTAATGGTGACTGATAGGGGTTCAGATTCATTTTTTTTGTAGGTGGATACCCAGTTCTTCCAGCACCATTTGCTAAAGATGTTTTCCTTTTCCCACTGGATTGACTGGTACCCTTTGTCAAAGATCATTTGGCTCTATGTTTTAGGGTTTATTTCTGGGGTCTCTAATCTGTTCCATCGGTCTTTGTATCTGTTTTTGTGCCTATACCATGCTGTTTTGATTATCACAGTTTTGTAATAAATTTTGGGGTCAGGAAGAGAGATGCTACCCACTCCACTCTTCTTGCACAGGATGACTTTGGCAATACATGGTCTTTTATAATTCTAGTAAATTCTATGTTTTTTCAAGATCTGTGAAGAATGTCTCTTGTAATTGTATAGGGATTGCATTATGTATGTAGGTTAATTTGGGTAGGATTGCCATTTTGATTATATTAATTCTTCCAATCCAGGAACATGGGATGTCCTTCCACTTTTTTTGTGTCATTTTCTATTTCCTTTTTAATATTTTCATTGTTTTCCTAATAGAGGTCCTTAACTTCCTTGGTTAGTTTTATTCCTAGGTATCTTATACTTTTTGTGTTTATGGCAAATGGGATTACTTTCTTCAGTTCTGTTTCTGTCTGCTTGTAGTTTGTATATAGAAATGCTATAGATTTTTGTAAGTTAATTATATGTCCTGCCACTTTACTATATACATTTATTACTTTGAGAAGTTTTTTTTTTTTTTGAGAGAGATTTTCGCTATAGGGCGCGTGCGCTCGCCAAACAGACAGAGAGAGACAAAGAGACAGAAAGCAAGAAATCATCCCCCAGGGGGGATGGTCACGCCTCAATCCCTTCTCCTCCATTCTCCTCTCAGGATCTGGGGCATGTATGCACACGCGCCCAGAGTGAGTTTAAGCCACTGGGTCCGGGACTCGAACTGCAGTCGACTACGTGGGAGTGCAGCAACATAGCCATTACACCAACTGCTGATCCTGAATAAATAATTCTTTTTAAAAAAGCAATTAAGATAAGCATGAAAGATGGTATAAATATTTTTGTAACTTTTCTGCTATCTGATTTAAAAGAAAATCAAAACACCATGATATTGGGGGAACCAGCAGTTAGCGTAATGGCTATGTCGCTGGACTCCCACGTAGTCGACCGCAGTTCATGTCCCGGACCCGGTGGCTTAAAACTCACGCCGGGCGCGTGTGCGTGCATGCCCAAGATCCCGAGAGGAGAATGGAGGAGAAGGGATTGCGGCGTGACCATACCCCCTGGGGGGTGATTTCTTGCTTTCTGTCTCTATGTCTCTCTCTGTCTGTCTGGTGAGCGCATGCGCCCTATAGTGAAAATCTCTCCAAAAATAAAAATTAAAAAAAAAAACCACCATGGTATTGGCACAAAAAGAGACACAAGGACCAATGAAGCAGAGACCCCAGAAATAAACCCCAAAACATACAGCCAGCTGACCTTTAACAAAGGGTACCAGTCAATCCAGTGGTAACAAGCAAACTTTTTTATCAAAGGGTGCTGAAAAAACTGGGTATCCACCTGCACAAAGATTAATCTGAACTCCTATCTATCACCATGAACAAAAATCAACTCAAAGTGGATCAAAGATCTAAACCTAAGATTGCAAACTAAAAAACTACTGGTGGAAAACACTGAGGAAGCTCTGGGAGACATTGGGGTAGGCAAGATTTCTTAAGTAAGACCCCCAAAGCACAGGCAATAATCTCCAAAATGGACAGGTGGGATTAGAAGTTTCTGCACAGCAAAGTAAACAATAACTAGTGTGAATTGACAACCCTCAGAATGGGAGAGAATTTTTGTTAACCGTGCTTCAGATAAAGGACTGATAACCAGAATACACAGGGAACTCAAGCAGCTTACCCACAAGAGAGTGATTAACCCAATTAAAAGATGGAAAAATGAGCTGAATAAACAACTCTCTAAAGAAGACATATGAACAGCCAAAAAGCATATGAAAAAATGCTCAACATCCTTCATAAGGGAGATGCAGATCAATACCACAATGATATACCACCTAAACTCAGTCAGAATGGTGAAGATTAAAACAAAACAAAACAAAACAAAACAGAATAAAATGATAAGTGCTAGAGGGGATGTGGTGAAAGGGAAATACTCCTACATTGTTGGTGGAAATGTAAATTGGCCCAGCCACTGTGGAGAACAATATGGAGGTTCCTCAAAGACCTTCAAATAGAACTACTGTTTGATCCAGCAATTCCACTCCTGGGTGTCTACCCAAAGGACAGTAGAATGCTCAGTTGGAAAAGCACTTGCACAACTATATTTATTGCAGCACTATTCACGATTGCTAAAACATGGAACCAACCAAATGTCCACAAACAGATGAATGAATTGAAAAAGTGTGGCACACCTACTCCAAGGAATACCATTCAGCCATAAAAAACAACAAGGCCCTGGAATTTTATAGAATTTGATAGAAAGTGAACGAATATGGGAGATTTGTTGCTGAGTGAAGCAAGTCAGGCTATGAAAGAGAGACATTGTACATCTCCACTTAACATATACTGACTGTCTGCAGTCTATGGTAGAGACTGAAAAACTAGAGGACATAAAAGCATTGAAAATTGTTATGGACACTAGAGAAAAAGTCAAGGAGAGTGTAGGAGG
>NW_006159660.1:4240226-4242910 GCF_000334495.1 Tupaia belangeri chinensis
AAGACATTTGTGAGACACAGATATGGTTTATTATCTGTTGATGATGTGTATAGTATTCTCAACTGGGCTGGATTGAGATGTATATCATGCTGGGTAAAGTCTCTTTACAATCTGAATGATGTATAGCAATTGAATGTATAAATAATAGTAAATAAATAAATAAAAGACAACCGTGTAAAGCAATAATTATAAAAATGTGCTGATAGGGTTTATAATATATAAAATGATGCAAATAACATTTGTATGAAAATAATAGTATAGGAGAATAAAGGTATATTGGAGCAAAATTTTTGTATGCTAATGAAATTAATATCAATATGAATTAGACTATTTTAAGTGCAGATGTTAATTGCAATGTCCAAGACGACCTACAAGAAAATTATTAAATATATACAACGAAAAGAAACAGCGTGGAGGGCAGACCTGTAGCCTAGTGATTAAAGGAGATACCATATGACTGATGGACGTTCAAATCCCAATCCCAGCAGCTTGCAAAACATGCCAGGTGCATGTATGTATGTGTTCCCGGAATCCCAACAGGATGAAGAAATGGAGGAAAAGGGATTATATACTCCACTGGGAGGTGCTTTCTCCCTCTCCCTCTCTCTGTCTTTCTCTGGCGCGTGTTTGTATACCCTCTGGCAATTTAAAAAAAAGAAAGAAAGAAAAAGATTAAAAAAAAAAAACACTAAATAAGGTGATTGCAGCAGCTGAGATTAATGTCATTCCCTTTAAGACACTGCCATCCTAAAATTCAAATTTCAAGTTCTTGGAACGGTGAATTCATTTGTTCTAGTATGAGTCATACCCACTACTACAGTCAGGAAAGGTAGGTTCCAGGATTGGTAGCCCACTAGAACTGTATGGGAGTGACAGTGTGAGGCATTTTCCTAAAAATATGAGATTTGGAGCAGAAAAAAATAAATGATGACCACTAAATGTGGTAACTCTTTGTTACACAGAATTTTGATTACTCAAAATGGCTTATCTACTGTGAATCAGGTAACCATATATAGAAAATTTGTACTATACTATAACCATAACTATGTATGTAAATAAGGCAATATAGAGTGATAGTGACAAAATTTGAAATTAGGGAGTAGGATGGTGGCCACATTCTAGAACAAGTTGTGAAATACTGAAATGGGGGGAGGGGGTCAATAGGTAGCATGGCAGTTAAGGCTTCTGAACTCCCACATGGCCAAGTCTGAACTTGGGCTTGCTTTCTCACTTTTCCCTTCTCACTCTCCCTCTCTGTCTCTGTCTGGTCAAATTAAAAAATAATAATAACAAATAAAATTAAATAAAATAAATCATTCTTTGGGGGAAAAAAAAGAAAGAATGAAATACTGAAATAGAAGTTTCCCAATGAAGTTTGAAACTGCAGACTATGTTCATTTCCTAAGTGCTGTACTGGGTCTAGTAATAAGAGAAATGTGACAGTAACTTGAAATCAACTTAAATAAATTGTCATTGGCTTAACAATCACAAAGTTAAAAGATAAATAATATATTAGAAAAAGTACTTGTTACATAAACAACATATTGAAGAGTTACTATCTATAATATATAAGAAATTCTTAAAGAATTATTGGGAAAAAAAGAATACTAACTCAAAAGAAAAATGAGCTAAGTACACAAATAAGCAATCTACAGAACAAAAAATAAAATCCAAAGGGTGAAAAGAAAAGAATAAGACAGAGAAAACATGAGCAAATTTACTATTAGTCAGTGAAATACAAATTAAAGAAAGGAATAATAGGGCCAGCCAGTGGTGTGTTGGTAAGGCAGCTGGATCCCATGTGGCTGACTGCAGCTGGTGGCTTGAAAAATATACCAGGCCCATGTGAGTGTATGCCCAAAATCCTGAGAGGAGAATGGAGGAGAAGAGACTGTGGTGTGGCCATCCCCCCGGGGGATGATTTCTTACTTTTTCTCTCTCTATCTCTCTCAGGAAAAAAAGGGAGGATACCAAACTATGACTATTCAGTTACTGGAATGGCTAAAATTACCCAGAGCACATTGTTATAGCCTTTTCTATGGCAATCTATTAACATTTTAAATAGCACAATTTCATGAAGTACAGAGCATTTGGATATACATGTAGGGATTTATTTTTGGCAACAGAGATGGTGGTCAGAGGCCATTTAAAAAAACAAAAATTATTGCCAGAGAGTAACAGAGGGGAAGGGAGAAAGCGCTCCCCAATGGGACTCAGCCATGACGCAATCCCTTCCCCTCCATCTCTTCCATCCTGTTGGGATTTGGGGTAGCGCACACAGTGTTTTTCAAGGCACTAGGGCTGGGACTCAAACCCCATGATTGATTAGCCACGTGGGATTCAGCTTCCTTAACCACCAGGCTAAAGGGGCAGCCCAGTAACATGTTTCTAAATGTTGTGGGTAGACATTTAATCCTTGAATAAATTTTGGTACATTCATACCATAGAACATTATAGAATATTATACATCTTCTAAATGAAAGAACAAATTAGAACTACATCAGTTGAATACGAAGGATTTCCATGACTTACTATTTAATAAAAGAAGTTGGGACCAGCAGTTGGCGTAATGGCTGTCACTGGACTCCCACGTAGTCGACTGCAGTTTGAGTTCCGGACCGAGTGGCTTAAACTCACACTGGGGGCGTGTGCGTGCATGCCCAAGATCCTAAGAGGAGAATGGA
>NW_006159660.1:4243071-4246548 GCF_000334495.1 Tupaia belangeri chinensis
AGAGAAAGAAGGAAGGAAGGAAGGAAGGAAGGAAGGAAGGAAGGAAGGAAGGAAGGAAGGAAGGAAAGAAAGAAAGAAAGAGAGAGAGAGAGAAAGAAAGAAAGAAAGAAAGAAAGAAAGAAAGAAAGAAAGAAAGAAAGAAAGAAAGAAAGAAAGAAAGAAAGAAAGAGAAAGGAGGGGGAGGAAGGAAAGAAGAAAGGAAGGAAAGAGAGAGAAAAAAAGCAGAGAAATATATATATTATGATATCCCATTTTGGAAAAAAAAAACAAGAAAAAAATACTAAGACAGATCTATAGATTGATATAGATATATCAGCATCAAAAAATTAAGGGAAGGTCTACATTGCTTAACCTTTTCATAGTTGGGAGTGGAATAGCTGTGAGAGGAGGATTTGGGTAGGAAAAGACTAGAAAAGGGGGCACCTAAAACGATTCCATCTGTGAATCTATGCAGTGGCCGTGGGAATAAAGAGATGTATAAAACTATGATCACCAAATATTGACATATATTTCCAGATGTGGAGTTTCTTTCCTTCTATTTTTATATTTGAATTTTTTACAATAAGTACATAGAATATACACATTCAAAGAATAGTTATTTCTTTTCAAATGTGTGTGTGGCCAATTGTCTTTGGAGATGCAAGTGAGTCAGAACCATCCCCTGCCAGACCCTGATAGTGTGGAGACGGAACACAACCCTGCAGGACAGAGTGGGGCTGTCACAGGTGCAGGTTGCTGGAAAAGAAACTGCAGTGGATCGCACAGATCTGATTGGAAAGATCTGCAACAACGTCATTAAAGAAGAAAAGAGCTGAGTTAGATCTTGAAGATTTGGAAGTAGTTCCACAGGAAAAGATGAGGACCAAGAGAAATCCAGGATAAGGGAACAAAATGAGCAAAATAACCAGAGACATTGAAAGAACAGGGTGGGGACCAGCAGTTAGCATAATGACTATGTCGCTAGACTCCCATGTAGTTGACCGCTGTTCAAGTCCCGGACCCGATGACTTAAACTCATGCCGGGCGCGTGTGCTTATGTGCCCAGGATCCCACGAGGAGAATGCAGGAGAAGGGATTGTGGCGTGGCCATCCCCCCCTGGAGGGTGATTTCTTGCTTTCTGTCTCTCTGTCTCTCTCTCTCTCTCTTTCTGGGGAGTGCACACACCCTATAGCAAAAACCTCTCCAAAAAAAACCCAAAAGTGGATGTATTCAACAAACAGCAACTGGCCTAGGTTGGTATTGAGTGAATAGAACTTAGGAAAGGTGAGCTGGTTCCCAGTCGTGAACGTTTAGACTGTATTACAATTGCACAGGGGAATTACTGTAGGTCTGGGGAAGTGGGAAGAAGGGAGAGGATGTTTACTTGGTTTATGAGAAGAGTAACAGACTTAAGTCTGTGTTGGTGGTTAGTAGAGATAGCAGGCAACAAAACCAGTTAGGAAACTATTAAAATGATTCAGCTCAAGGTAATCAAAGTCTAACAAGAGCAGTCACTCTGTGAATATAAAACGTCTTGTACCTGCTTTATGATATGTGGTAGTGACGGTGCTTTATCAGAGCTGTTTTTAATGATGTTGTTCTCGAATGTTTTCTTTCCAGATGATGATTGAAAAGCTAATTTTTTTTAAATGGTGGCCTTACAACAGTAACAGAACTTTTCTGTTTTCTGGCTTTTATCTTTTTTCTGGTCTTTTTTTAATGGAGCATGATGGATGTCTCTATAATTTTGTTCAGATGACTGAAGAACTCAGAAAAGCAGTTGCTGCTATTGATGCATGCATAGCATACTGCTATTATTGGTCATATAAACATATATACATATATATGTACATACACATATGTATACTTTGAATTTTTTTGAAACTTCAGCTACACTGTCAACTTTGGAAAAACTATCCCAGTTTACCATGTTGAGTTGGCCTTGTACAGAAATTAACAGCCATATTGGACTAGAAACATTAAACCTAATTTTTTTCTATTTGTACAGGAGTAACACACTGTATTAAATATGTAAAATCTGGGCCAGCTGATGGTGTAGTGGTCAATGTGGCTGGATTCTACATGGCTGGCTGCGTGGTTTGAGTTCCAGACTCAGCAACTTGAAAAAAACAACACTGGGTGCGTATGCATGGGTGTCCAAAATCCCAAGGGGAGAACAGAGAAGGAATAGCAGCATGGCCATCAACTTGGGGGTTGATTTCTCACTTTCTTTCTCTCTCTTCCTTTCTCTGTCTGCCTTTCTCCCATGAACACACACTTCCTATAGCAAAAGTTAAAACATAAGGTCTTAATCTACATGGCTTTGATTACAAAAACTAATATTCTCTAAATAATGGGAGTGGGAGCAGTCATGTAGGATTGCAGAAGAGGGGAGTTGTCAGAAACACTTCCGGGGTAAATATGGCAGGCCTAGGTGCAGATGAAAATCCTCACTGAGACCTGAGTACCTGACAACTGAGGGGTTGGGAATTCTCCAGGCTGAGACAGAGAACAGGAATGGTGGTGGAGACCAAACCTGGAGGTTGATTCCAACACTCTGCAGGATACAGAGGGGACAGGGAAAATAGTCAGCTAAGAGCCTGAAGCAATTCCGGGGGAAACTCGGAGCCCCACAGAAACGAGAAGGGCACGTTTTCTATCTAGAACCACAGAACAGGCATGCTGGTTCTGCACTGTGAAGTCAGCAGACCCAGGGAAAAGACGGACCCCAAGTCTTCTTCTTGGACAGCCCCCAGGAAGCTGGGTCAGAGGGTCCTCTTAGTTTCCGTGCATTCCCAAGAACGGGTCCCACCGCGTAGAGGGAGAAGTCTGGACAGAGTTCTGGGAAGGATCTGGTGAGCCCAGGCTCCTGGGAAACCAGGCCTTGCCCCGACGTCCTGATGGAAAGTTCGGCTATCACTTTCTGCCTGTTTTCTGCTCTGTACAACCCCTGGGGTAAGAGAAGCCTTTGGGGAACACAGAATGCGCTGCTGTCTCATCAGCGTAGGGGGACCGTCCCTTCTCCCCCACAACCAAGGGTTTGCTCCGAGCAGTCACAGTAATGTGGGATTTCCCAATGCCCATGAATAAGTCGGAGATTTAAAAATAATACAAATGGAGATATGCGCGGTCTAAACCGGTCCTTTTCCAATCATTCTAGGCTCTCTCCTTAAGGGTGTCCTGAACACAGTCTGAGATGCATCTTTGAGGTGTTTGCGGCCTTCTGTTAGCCCTCCTGGGAGAAGTCACTTCTTGTCTTTCAGAGAATAAAATGCACCAAAATGCAACGTAAAGAATTTGGAAACCCCAAAAGGTATAAAATAAAAAGGAACTGGCAACTGCACCAACGGCAAAAGAAAAAAACAAAAAACAACAACAAAAAAAAATCGAGCAATTGAGTGAAATCTTTCTGGTCCGGGTATGGGTCCATCTGGGACCCAGGTCTGAGGCGCCACGGCCCCAGGGCCAGCTCCTCGGGCAGCCGCTGGCTCCGGGCC
>NW_006159660.1:4248951-4313278 GCF_000334495.1 Tupaia belangeri chinensis
GAAGGAAGGAAGGAAGGAAGGAAGGAAGGAAGGAAGGAAGGAAGGAAGGAAGGAAGGAAAGAAAGAAAGAAAGAGAGAGAGAGAGAAAGAAAGAAAGAAAGAAAGAAAGAAAGAAAGAAAGAAAGAAAGAAAGAAAGAAAGAAAGAAAGAAAGAAAGAAAGAGAAAGGAGGGGGAGGAAGGAAAGAAGAAAGGAAGGAAAGAGAGAGAAAAAAAGCAGAGAAATATATATATTATGATATCCCATTTTGGAAAAAAAAACAAGAAAAAAATACTAAGACAGATCTATAGATTGATATAGATATATCAGCATCAAAAAATTAAGGGAAGGTCTACATTGCTTAACCTTTTCATAGTTGGGAGTGGAATAGCTGTGAGAGGAGGATTTGGGTAGGAAAAGACTAGAAAAGGGGGCACCTAAAACGATTCCATCTGTGAATCTATGCAGTGGCCGTGGGAATAAAGAGATGTATAAAACTATGATCACCAAATATTGACATATATTTCCAGATGTGGAGTTTCTTTCCTTCTATTTTTATATTTGAATTTTTTACAATAAGTACATAGAATATACACATTCAAAGAATAGTTATTTCTTTTCAAATGTGTGTGTGGCCAATTGTCTTTGGAGATGCAAGTGAGTCAGAACCATCCCCTGCCAGACCCTGATAGTGTGGAGACGGAACACAACCCTGCAGGACAGAGTGGGGCTGTCACAGGTGCAGGTTGCTGGAAAAGAAACTGCAGTGGATCGCACAGATCTGATTGGAAAGATCTGCAACAACGTCATTAAAGAAGAAAAGAGCTGAGTTAGATCTTGAAGATTTGGAAGTAGTTCCACAGGAAAAGATGAGGACCAAGAGAAATCCAGGATAAGGGAACAAAATGAGCAAAATAACCAGAGACATTGAAAGAACAGGGTGGGGACCAGCAGTTAGCATAATGACTATGTCGCTAGACTCCCATGTAGTTGACCGCTGTTCAAGTCCCGGACCCGATGACTTAAACTCATGCCGGGCGCGTGTGCTTATGTGCCCAGGATCCCACGAGGAGAATGCAGGAGAAGGGATTGTGGCGTGGCCATCCCCCCCTGGAGGGTGATTTCTTGCTTTCTGTCTCTCTGTCTCTCTCTCTTTCTGGGGAGTGCACGCACCCTATAGCAAAAACCTCTCCAAAAAAAACCCAAAACAGGATGTATTCAACAAACAGCAACTGGCCTAGGTTGGTATTGAGTGAATAGAACTTAGGAAAGGTGAGCTGGTTCCCAGTCGTGAACGTTTAGACTGTATTACAATTGCACAGGGGAATTACTGTAGGTCTGGGGAAGTGGGAAGAAGGGAGAGGATGTTTACTTGGTTTATGAGAAGAGTAACAGACTTAAGTCTGTGTTGGTGGTTAGTAGAGATAGCAGGCAACAAAACCAGTTAGGAAACTATTAAAATGATTCAGCTCAAGGTAATCAAAGTCTAACAAGAGCAGTCACTCTGTGAATATAAAACGTCTTGTACCTGCTTTATGATATGTGGTAGTGACGGTGCTTTATCAGAGCTGTTTTTAATGATGTTGTTCTCGAATGTTTTCTTTCCAGATGATGATTGAAAAGCTAATTTTTTTTAAATGGTGGCCTTACAACAGTAACAGAACTTTTCTGTTTTCTGGCTTTTATCTTTTTTCTGGTCTTTTTTTAATGGAGCATGATGGATGTCTCTATAATTTTGTTCAGATGACTGAAGAACTCAGAAAAGCAGTTGCTGCTATTGATGCATGCATAGCATACTGCTATTATTGGTCATATAAACATATATACATATATATGTACATACACATATGTATACTTTGAATTTTTTTGAAACTTCAGCTACACTGTCAACTTTGGAAAAACTATCCCAGTTTACCATGTTGAGTTGGCCTTGTACAGAAATTAACAGCCATATTGGACTAGAAACATTAAACCTAATTTTTTTCTATTTGTACAGGAGTAACACACTGTATTAAATATGTAAAATCTGGGCCAGCTGATGGTGTAGTGGTCAATGTGGCTGGATTCTACATGGCTGGCTGCGTGGTTTGAGTTCCAGACTCAGCAACTTGAAAAAAACAACACTGGGTGCGTATGCATGGGTGTCCAAAATCCCAAGGGGAGAACAGAGAAGGAATAGCAGCATGGCCATCAACTTGGGGGTTGATTTCTCACTTTCTTTCTCTCTCTTCCTTTCTCTGTCTGCCTTTCTCCCATGAACACACACTTCCTATAGCAAAAGTTAAAACATAAGGTCTTAATCTACATGGCTTTGATTACAAAAACTAATATTCTCTAAATAATGGGAGTGGGAGCAGTCATGTAGGATTGCAGAAGAGGGGAGTTGTCAGAAACACTTCCGGGGTAAATATGGCAGGCCTAGGTGCAGATGAAAATCCTCACTGAGACCTGAGTACCTGACAACTGAGGGGTTGGGAATTCTCCAGGCTGAGACAGAGAACAGGAATGGTGGTGGAGACCAAACCTGGAGGTTGATTCCAACACTCTGCAGGATACAGAGGGGACAGGGAAAATAGTCAGCTAAGAGCCTGAAGCAATTCCGGGGGAAACTCGGAGCCCCACAGAAACGAGAAGGGCACGTTTTCTATCTAGAACCACAGAACAGGCATGCTGGTTCTGCACTGTGAAGTCAGCAGACCCAGGGAAAAGACGGACCCCAAGTCTTCTTCTTGGACAGCCCCCAGGAAGCTGGGTCAGAGGGTCCTCTTAGTTTCCGTGCATTCCCAAGAACGGGTCCCACCGCGTAGAGGGAGAAGTCTGGACAGAGTTCTGGGAAGGATCTGGTGAGCCCAGGCTCCTGGGAAACCAGGCCTTGCCCCGACGTCCTGATGGAAAGTTCGGCTATCACTTTCTGCCTGTTTTCTGCTCTGTACAACCCCTGGGGTAAGAGAAGCCTTTGGGGAACACAGAATGCGCTGCTGTCTCGTCAGCGTAGGGGGACCGTCCCTTCTCCCCCACAACCAAGGGTTTGCTCCGAGCAGTCACAGTAATGTGGGATTTCCCAATGCCCATGAATAAGTCGGAGATTTAAAAATAATACAAATGGAGATATGCGCGGTCTAAACCGGTCCTTTTCCAATCATTCTAGGCTCTCTCCTTAAGGGTGTCCTGAACACAGTCTGAGATGCATCTTTGAGGTGTTTGCGGCCTTCTGTTAGCCCTCCTGGGAGAAGTCACTTCTTGTCTTTCAGAGAATAAAATGCACCAAAATGCAACGTAAAGAATTTGGAAACCCCAAAAGGTATAAAATAAAAAGGAACTGGCAACTGCACCAACGGCAAAAGAAAAAAACAAAAAACAACAACAAAAAAAAATCGAGCAATTGAGTGAAATCTTTCTGGTCCGGGTATGGGTCCATCTGGGACCCAGGTCTGAGGCGCCACGGCCCCAGGGCCAGCTCCTCGGGCAGCCGCTGGCTCGAGGCCCGGGGAAGGGAGACCAAGACAATGCGTCCACTGGGAGACGGTTTCCAAGCCAGGGGCCACGGCACGTCTGTCCCAGGGGACTGGGCAGGCTGCCGGGCGCGGAGAAGGACGTGGGGAGTGTGACAAGCTGCGCGGCTGCGGTCCCTACCGAGCCAGCGCGGGGTCCAGACGCACCACGCGGGGCGGCGCCAGGGGAGGAGGTTGCCTCCAGCCCGGCTCCCGGCCCGCGATGGGCACGGGCCCCTGTGCCCTGCCTGGTCCCTGTCCGACCCTTCCAGCTCCGCGAACCCGCGGGAGACCCGGGGGCGTCTGGCGGACGGTGGTGGGCTTGGCGATTCTCTGCTGTCGGGGATCCAGTAAGGTGAGCACAACCCGCCTCGGGATCCCAAACTTGGGATTTTGTAGGAGCTCTTTGTAGACGCTGTACAGACACAGACATCAAACACTTAATTATTAGGAAGAAGTGTGTGTGTGTGTGGGGGGGCTCTCTCCTTTCCCAAAGGGCGGTTTCTTTGGAAATGATAAAGAAGCTCTCTTAGAAAGTTAGGGGGCCACCCAGCAGGGATGCAAGTGGCAATTTCAGAAGCGAGGAGAGAGTCCTGGTTTGCTGTGAAGAGGGACCGTGGGTGTTTATGTTTTGCCGAATAAATGACAGACTGTGCTGAAAATCAGAGATTCTGGGACAATTTTCCAATGGCCGTCGATACCCTAGAGTCCCCTTGCCGGGCCTGTTCTCAGATCTGCCTTGCAGGGACATGTTCATCCCTGCTGTGCAAGGTGGAGTGCAGGATGGGCTCCCTCATGGAGATCCTGAAGTCCTGAAAAGACAGTTTCTTTGCAACTGCGGTCTGTCCAACTGCCTTGCTTCTGAGCACAGGGGAGTCGCCTGGAAGCTGAGCATCCTTGCAGCTTGCCAAGCAGCTGTTTCCAAGTTAGCTCTGTCAGAACCTAGAAACTATCAGAACTTTAGGTATGCATGTACTATTGCAGAATAGAAACCCTGAGGTTTTTCTTTAAAAGTGAGTTTTGTTGTTAACAATTCAGAATAGAAATCTGTGGGGAGGCAAGTCAGACTTGGCTTAGTCTTCCCCTTTTATTCGTTTTCTCGTTTTTGTGCATGCATGGATAATAGGTAAATGATGCCTTTCCCTATAAAGAGATGTCTTGCCTGGTGTAGTTCTTTAAACACTACATTTTTACATCCTAATTAAAAGAAAGACTTTCGGGTGGAAGTTAAAAACTAGAAAAATCGTTGATATAATTGCATATAGTTGATACACTTTGCAAAGAGAGTCTCCCCGCAGTTTGGGAAGCAGCCAGCCTTGCTAACAGTAGCTTGTTCGATTGCTGCAGGTGGAACGAACGGGCATGCAGACAGATGTAAGAGAAACAGTTGTAATGGGTTAAAGCAATTTGAATCTGGAGGGAAAAAAAATGCTTTGACAGGCTTTGCTTGAGTTAGGGATCTCTTGGGAGAGGTGAGGTAGCTTTCTAGTCTCCATTTTGCCAACTTAATTCCACTTTAGGGCCGACCCTGTCTCTGGAGTGCTCCTTCTATTTCCCCTTCTCTTCCCCCTCCAGCTTTTAGCTTCTCCCTGTCCCCCAGTAAAGTCTAGGGTTGAGCCTAGTCAGAGGCAGAGTTATGGTAGGCTGGGGATAGAGAACTTAAGTTTAGGGAAGGCAGAAACATGATTTAGAAGAGATCCAAGGGGCTAGGTGAGATGAAGCAACTTTAAGCTTAAAGGCTTCTCAAGAGGTACCAGAAGATGGCGTAATGGTTACATCACTGGACTCCCACATAGTCGACCACGGTTTGAATCCTGGACCTGGCAGCTTCAAACTCACACCGGGCACGTGTGTATGTGTGTCCAAATTCCTGAAAATGGAGAAGGGATTGCAGCATGGCCATCCCCCTAGGGGATTATTTCTCGGTTTCTCTCTCTCTCTTTCTCTCTGGTGAGAGCATGCACTGCATAGCAAAAAAGTCTCTCTCTCTCTCTTTTTTTTTTTTTTTTTTAAAAAAAAGGTTCTCAAGAGAGTGGAAGAATAATAACCATGGGAGAGAGATTCTCTGGGGAAGAAAAGGTGTTTAACAGTTTGTTTCCTGTTGAGGATATTGTTATTATGTTTTTTTTTTCCTTTTCTTTTTAATTTTTTTTTGGGGGGGAGAAGTTTTTGTTATAGGGTGCGTGTGTTCACCAGAAAGACAGAGAGAGACAGAGAAACAGAAAGCGAGAAATCACTCCCCCAGGGGGGATGGCCACACCGCAATCCCTTTTCCTCCATTCTCCTCTCGGAATCTTGGGCACACGCGCATACGCGACCGGCGTGAGTTTAAGCCACCAGGTCTGGGACTCGAACCACAGTCAATTACATGTGAGTCCAGGGACATAGCCATTACTCCAACTGCTGGTCCCATCCTTTTTTTGTTCATGTTTAAACATACAGGCATTTCTATTGGAGGATGAGGCCTTGGTCTCTCCCCGAATGCCTATTTCATTCCATCTCCTTGTAGGTTTTCAGGGAGCAATCAAGCGTAGAGGGAGAGACGAAAGAGAAAAACACTGAGGCTCTGACAGCCCATAGAAACAATGGGACGTGGACTGACTTGGGCAGAGAAGTGGACTGAGATCGAAAGGAATATTCTACATTGAGTAAAACGTCAGAGCCTTTGTTTTGAAGAAAGGTGTGGAGAACCACAGCATTCACGTGTAGTTGCTGATGAATTTTGCCTGATAAAGAATATAAATCCCTATTGCTTTTTATCCATCCAGTATTTTATTATGAAAATTTTCGGACATACAGAGAAGTTACCTACCTCTGTTCATAAACTGATAATTATTCTTAATAAAAATCGGAGTTCGGAATCCAGACATCTGTGATCCAGTGCTGGACAGAGCTTGACTCAGTAGGTGTTAACAAATAGATGCATGAAAGATACTAACATGTTAGGGGGAGATGTGGCCCTTCTTCGGATTCTTCCTTAAGAATCTTGGGCAGATCTTCTAATTGCCTTCCCCCCACCCCGTTCTTAAAACATCAGTTGGAGTAGCCCTTCCCTGCTTCATGACCTCCAGTGGCTTCCCCTCACACTTTGATGAATATCCAACTCTCCATTGGAGTGTACCAAAGCCCTGTGTGACCCCATGTTCATCACTCTTCTCTCTTATTGTCCTCGCTGCCCTTTTCTCCGCTTAAACATGGTTCTCTCAGATACTAGCTCTACTATTTTCAGGTCTTTTTTCAAATGTTACCTCCTCAATGAGACCTTCCCTGGTCACCTGATCTAAAACAGCCCTTTGTCACCCAAGAGTCTGACCTAGCTTTATCTTTCTGTATGGCACCTACCACTGCATGACATGACACAGTGTTATAATCTGCTTCTTCATTAATTGTGCATACCCCCACTCATGTAAGCTCCATAACTACAAAATTTTTTTTTTGTTTTATTTATGGCTATGTTCCTGTTTGGCATGTTGTAAGCAATTAATACATAATTATTGAATTAATTAGATAATTAAATGACAAACAAAGCATTGAATTCCACAAGGTTGTGAGACCCTTGGGAAAATACTAGAAGTCCCTTTAGGTAATTTGAGTTAATCAATATTTTATAGGTAAAGGATGATCCTGGGGATCAGTAGCCTCTGTTATTCTCACAGCGCTTCTAAGCTGAGTCCTGTGGTAGAAGCTGCCCCAGTTTTGACAAACCCACATCCCACACTTGATAAAAATATTTCAATTCCAAGGACCAGCAGGTGGCATGGTGGTTAAGGCACTAAACTCCCACATGGCTAACCATGGTTTGAGCCCTGGAACTAGCAGCTTGCTTTCTCTCTCTCTATGTCTCTCTCTCATCAAATTGAATCATAAATAAATAAATAAAATAAAATAAATAATTACTTTTTAAAAATTTAAATTCCAGAAACTTCTTTCATTTCATCAAATCGAATCATAAATAAATAAATAAATAAAATAAATAATTACTTTTTAAAAATTTAAATTTCAGAAACTTCCTTCATTCCTCTTTATGGTCACCCTCACCATCCAGAAGCAGCCTTTGTTCTGATTTGAATTATCATGGATTAGTTTTGCTGACTCCTGAGCTTTATATCAATGCAATTACACAGCATGTTATTGTGTTATTGCTGAATATAATGTCTGTGATAGTCCCCCATGTTGCTGAGTATATCAGTAGTTCATTTCTTTCTATTCCCAAGGCGTTATTCATTGTATGAATATTGACCATGTGTTATCCATTCTCTTATGGATGGGCACCTGGGGGTGTTTGTACAATATTTGGGGGCTTTTTTTTGAATGAGACGTCACAACAGCCGTATAGGCTATGCCTCACGTTGAGTCCTATCTACTTTATTTTAAATATTCTCATGCGATCATTTCAGAGCGAAGTACGGCAGGATGACGGGAGCTGTCACGGATGCGGCAGTCTGCCTGCAGCCGAGCCAGCGCCCTCCCTAGGCAGCTTTGTGGAACCTGACTTACCTCCCATTCCAGAGGGAGAGGTCTAGGAAAGGGGGTCTGTGAACACCGAGAGGGCTCTTAGTGCACTCTCGGTGTTTGTAGATCCTTTAAAAACAACCCACAGTGCAGGAGACATAAAGGGGGTCTGTGAACACCGGGAGGGCTCTTAGTGCACTCTCAGTGTTTGTAAATCCTTTAAAAACAACCCACAGTGCAGGAGACCTGCTGCCATCACTTTTGTATTCTCCTCCTCTCTAGCATCCTCGTCTCAGTACAGTTGACTCTAATCAGTCTCTGAGCATGTTACTGAAGGCTTTAAACATTTATGAGCCAGAGTTTTGTTCAGAGCCTGATAAAATATTTATGTGTTTCCATGGGGCATTGGTTTCTATCTAGGCTCCTCAAGACATTTTCAGAGACGATCGTCATAAATGTGAGGACTTTAGACAAAGAAATATAATATTCTGTCTCATAGACCACCCTGTTTGCTAGAGACAGAGGGAATGAGAAGACACAAAAAGAGGCATGAACAGTGTCTGGATTGAGAGAAAAACTGTAAGCTGATGAAAACAGCTTGAGAACAAAAGAGCCTGTTAATAAGTACCCATAAAGGTATGAATCCAGAAGGGGAGGAAAAAGAACTTGTTGGGGTGAGGAAGGTTTCAGTAAAATAGGATCCCTTCATTCTGAATGGAAGAAGTGAGGAGTCAGCATTGTGAAATGCATAGTTCCTTTGGCATTGATGTGGGAAAGACCTATAGGGGACAGCTGTGCTGAATACTATAATTAGGTCATCACAACAGGCAATGAGAGGATAGGGGTAGGGACTGAGTCTAGCCAGGATTTCCAGGTGGAGGGTAGAGAGCTATTCCCAGAGAAATCGTTATATTCCTCCAATGAAGATGTGGCTTTTGAGTTGGGTTCTGGATGAAGTGTGCCTCTTGACTGGCTGCTGTGATGTGGAAGGGCATTTCCAGAGGGACAGAATAACTTAAGCAAATATTTGGGTCACAGCCAAATGGTTTGTGTGGTTTGAGTCAGGGCAGTGTGGCCAGGAGAGATGCAACAGGCGAGCCAAAGGTCAGCTTGTGAAGGGCACAGGAGAATGCACTTTAGTCTGTTTGTTGTAGGGAACTATGTAAATTTGACCAGATACTGAGCAATCCTTGAAGTGATCCCCTCCAGGTAAGGCCTTGAGGTATGTTTGTGTCCAAGGCATTTTCAGAATATTCTACAGGTCCAGTCCAACCCAGTCTAGAGACTCTGTGAAGTCTACTCTAAGAGAGGTAAACAAGAGGTCAGATTCATTTAATATATTCCCAGGACTGACCAGAAACGGATCTCACCAGCCACCTTCCTGCTGCTCAACAAACATACACTCAGAGTGCTCCGAATCTAACAAATTCACAGATGCATCCACAAGCTCCTCATGATCACCTTGCCTCAGTGGGGGGAATTGCAAGGTTTTAAGTATCGCCTTGTCATTCATTATTGCCTGAACACAACTATGAGCCAGTAAACTTCAGACATGGGTTGCCAGGCAACAGAGGACTGAAAGATGAGGCTGGCAGACCATCCCTGCAGAGGCACAGGCCTACCATGACCAGGCTACTGGACTCCAGCTAAAGATACAACTGGTAGTAGGTGATTGAGGTCCCCCAGATAGATAATCCACAGACAGGACGGCCTGGCCACCTTCTATGTGTGTCCTCCCTTTGGTTGCAGATTCTTTCTAGAAAGTTTCCCAGGATATTAATTGTTTTAACCCATAATAAAAATAGTGAGTTAAGGTTGAGCGTTAAACCTATCAGTCATCTATACATTTTTTAAAAAATAACTATTTAATTTTATTTATTCATTCATTTTTTAAATTTGATCAGAGAGGGACACAGAGAGAGAGAGGGAAAATGAGAAAGCAAGCCACCAGGTCCAGGACTAAAACCATGGTCGGCCTTGTGGAGGTTGAGCATTAAACCTGTCAGTCATCTATACATTTTTTAAAAATAACTATGTAATTTTATTTATTCATTCATTTTTTAAATTTGATCAGAGAGGGACACAGAGAGAGAGAGGGAAAATGAGAAAGCAAGCCACCAGGTCCAGGACTAAAACCATGGTCGGCCTTGTGGGAGGGTCTAGGACCTTAACCACCATGCCACCTGCTGGTCCCAGTCATCCATACTTTATGCTTGTGATTAAGAGATCATCGTGGAAGTGAAGGTTCTAGGAACATCAGTCTTACGGGTTACAGTGAAGAGCTTTGCATATATAGAGATTAACTAGAAAGTTCTGGAGTTCTGATCAAAAGAAGGGATTTCTTGGGGCCCAGAAAGGAAAGGGCCTGGGAGGGCCTTATAGAGAAATAGCTTCATGACTCTTCCCAGGACCTTGCTAGTTGGAATTGCTCTCTACTATGGGTAGCATGGGCTCTAGAGTGACCTTGGGAACACCCAGGAAAGCATGCTCTGGGCCTTCCCTTTGCCATCTACCTGGGCTGGAATGTCAGCTGCCAGTGGGCCCTGCCAGCTCTCCATCCTGTTTTACAAACATCATTGAGAAGACCTTGAAAGAGAAGGCAGAAGTGCATGTCTTAAGGAGGACAATGCTAAGGGCCTGAAGGTATGGTCTGAACTCAGAGTGTGGTAAGATCCAAGACCAACAAGGCCTTCCTTGGCTCTAACTTAAGATGCTCCTAATTTTCTGTGTGAAGTAGAGTCTCTGTAAGGCCACATTCATCATAATCTTTTCTCTGAATAGGTGAATGGGACGCGTGCTTAATTGAATGCCTTTTGTGAATGGATTTTTCATTGACTCTGTGATTGTGACTGAGCTGGTGGTGACTGCCCACTTTTGGATGCTGCTAGAATAAACCCAAAAGATCAGAGCAAAGAGAGCGAGGGAAAAATAATGGCAGGAGAAAGGAAAAAGAACAAAGTGGTGATCTTTTGTGGTCGGAGTACACCAGATGAGAAACTGGGATGAAAAAATATCAAATAACCAGCCATGAGAATCTTTACCTGCAAATACTACTGACTTCCAAGGCAGCTATGAGGGGCAGGAGAAGAGAAGGCACCAAGGCTGCTGTCATGCCAGCCCAAGGAATATTAACACACACTTGACACATAAGAACTCACAGACATCCCCCAGTGCAGACCAGCAGTAATGCTCTGTCCAAACCCCTCTCCCACATTTCCACATGTTCTCTCATATTCACTCGTAATATTTGGCGTATATGGGAGACATTCATCTATACTTCCAGAGATGCACAAAGGCAAGCTACTTAAGAAGTAAACTATTCCAAATAGTGGTGAGATGATGTATTATTATTTCTCCAACTTAATCTATATTTTCTATGGCTGCTATAATGAGCAGGTTTTCCATGATAGTCAGGAAAATGTCAAAGAAAAACCTGTTAAGGAGATTAATTAAGGAGATAGAAGAGGCACAGGTGTTGAGATTGGGGAGTAATATTACAGAAGAGAAAAAGATATTGGAAATAAGTACACAATTTAAAAAGCTAGTACTGGGCTTAGCACAGGCATGGAGGTTAAGGTGCTGGATCCCACATGGCTGACCAGGCAGTTGGAGTCCCGGACTTCGCAGCTTAAAAATCATGCTGGGCATGGGGGACCAGCAGTTAGCGTAATGGCTATGTCACTGGACTCCCATGTAGTCGACCGTGGTTCGTGTCCTGGACCCGGTGGCTTAAAACTCACGCCGGGCGCGTGTGCGTGCGTGCCCAAGATCCCGAGAGGAGAACGGAGGAGAAGGGATTGTGGCATGGCCATCCCCCCTGGGGGCTGATTTCTCACTTTCTGTCTCTCTGTCTCTCTCTGTCTGTCTGGCAAGTGCACACGCCCTATAGCAAAAACCTCTCCAAAAAAAAAAAAATCATGCTGGGCGTGTGTGCATATGTGCTCAAAATCCCGAGAGAACAGAGGGGAATGAATTGTGGCATGGCCAACCCTCTAAGGGAGGAGGAATGATTTCTCATTTTCTTTCTCTCTCTCCGCCTGGCAAGCACATGTACCCTGTAACAACAACAAAAATGAATTCTTCACAGATTGCTAGCTCCTACATGTTAGTTCTTTATTTTTTGAATATCATGATATATGCTCTCAGAAAATCTCTCAGTATCTATTAAGCATGAAACCAGATTGCAGATACTGAGCCAGGTATCACACCTCCACAGCCATGGCTTTGGCCAAGGCATTCTGGAGTGACAGTCGGAAGGCCCACAGGTGGCCTCCACGGGTGCTCAAAGCACCTCCCAACAGAGAGCTAACAAAGAGCACCTCGCACTGGGCAGCAGTGTCTCTCCCCCAGAATCTAATATCTGTTCCTGTGGCTGGGCCAGCTTTGTGCTTCAGCTCTCTGAACTGGGGTGCAGGAGCCAACAGGGCTGCCAGTAGCTGGAGTAGTGGGATTTTCCCCGCCAGAAGCCTGTGCTATTCTTGTCCATGCCTTTGCTAGCCGCTCACTGGCTCAGGCAGCCCTGTAGGAAGCTCTGCGGTTGAGACCTTGGAGAAGTAGATACCGTTTTCATTTCACAACCACCGACCTTTTCCAAAGGCACTGTTAACTCTGTGCTTTAACTGGCTCCTGCGGAGGGGCACAGGGCGCCCCCTCTTTCTAGGAGTAGCAGCTGCTCTCTACCTTTGTCCAATTTAAAGCAAAGGCCAGAGACTCACATAACCAACTGAACTCTGGGATCTGGCATAATTAGTCTCAATCAGTCCTTTTCACGTTTTGACTTCGTTGCATTTTCCAATTATAAAGGTAATACACACTCATTGTAAATCTAGTAATACAACAGTGAAAATATGACTCCTAGCTTCTCCCTCTTCATTTTTCCTTCTTCCTGTTTTTTTCAAGTTAAACTTTTTGCTAAAGGGCATGTATGCTCACTAGACATAGAAACGGACAGATTGAGAGAAAAAATGAGAACTCACCACCTGGGGGATGGCCATACTGCAATCGCTTCTCCTCCATTCTCTTCTTGGGATTTGGGGCACATGAAGTCACGCACATCTGGTGTGTTTTGCAAGCTACTAGGCCCAGGACTTGACTGGCACAGTCAGCTAAGTAGAAGCCAGCTACCTTAACCTCCACACCGTCTGCTGTCCCCTTCCCCATCTTTCTGACAAAAAACACTGTAAAGTGCAATGCGAATTCCTTCACTTCTTTTCTAGGTTCAGACAAACACATGGGGAATTATTTTTTATTTTGTATGTAAATGAGATCATACAGCACCAATCATTCTGTTATTTGTTTCATTTTATTTATTGTATTATGTACACTATCCCACATAATTGATCCAGTTGATTATGTTTCCCACAGAGGGCCTGTGCACTCACTGGGGGAGGGGGGAAGAGAGAAAGAGAGAGAGAAAGAGAGAGAGAGAGAGAGAGGGAGGTACAGAGAGAGAGAAAAAAAGCACTCCCAAGGGGAATGGTCACATTGCAATCCCTTCTCCTTCATTTCTCCCTCCTTTTGGGATTTTGAGCATGCACACATATGTGCCTGGCATGTTCCTCAGGCTGCCAGGTCTGGGACTCAAACTGTACAGTCAGACATGTGGGATCCAAGCATTCTAACCACCATGCCACAGATGAGCCCTCAACTGATTATTTTTAATAGCTGCCTAATATGCTATTATAGAAAGTTCCACAGTTTCTCTCATTATTTTCCCACTAATAGACATTCATATTTTTCCTCCAATTTTTTTGTTTGTTTTTAATTGGCTGAGGACAAGTGCACTCACCAGAGAGAAAGACAGGGACAGAGAGGGAGAGAAAGAGAAAGCACCCCACCCCAGGGGGGTGTGGTCACACCACAACCCCGTTCCTCTATTTCTCCATCCTGTCAGGATTTTTTTTTTTTTTTTGGAGAGGTTTTCTCTATAGGGCGCGTGCGCTCGCCAGACAGACAGAGACAGACATAGAGACAGAAAGCGAGAAATCACTCCCCAGAGGGGATGGTCACGCCGCAATCCCTTCTCCTCCATTCTCCTCTCGGGATCTTGGGCACACACGCACACATGCCCGGCATGAGTTTTAAGCCACCGGGTCCAGGACGCGAACCACGGTCAACTATGTGGGAGTCCAGCGACATAGCCATTATGCTAACTACTGGTTCCCCATCCTGTCAGGATTTTGAACATGTAGGCACATGTGCTCAATGTGTTTTTCAAGCTGCCAGGGCTGGGATTCAACCAAGGCTGATGGGCCTTCTGGGATCCAGTTCCCGACACATCCCATTTCATTACTGTGCTACAGGACTGGCCCAGTTGTTGGTTTTCTTTTTTCTTAATATGATAAATTATGCTACAATAAACATTCTACATTCATCCTTACACTTTAGTTTTTATTTCCATAGGAGGAATTCCCACAGTAGGCATTTCTGGGTCAAAGGGAACACATATGATTTTGAATTCTCACTATGGATCTCCTCTAGTGCAGTTGTCTCCCTCCCTCCTTTTGTCCCTCTCTCTTCTCTCCCACTGCCCTTCTCCAGGGGGCCCGTGGATTTAGAAAGGAGGGCCTGCAGTGCAAACTCCTCTGTGCCAAGTGTGGATTATATCACTCAGTGGGGAACAGGGGCTGCAGCATCTCGGCCGCACTGTCTCTCCTGCTTGTGGTTAGCCAGACTGTTTACAATTCCCCTTGCTCATTTATCCCATGCTGTGGAATTATACATGGTCTTCATCCGTGGCGGGAGCATCTGAGGGGTTGTGTGTTAGGCAGGGGGGATACTTGCAGAGAAATGAAGTTCAGTTACAGTGCTTTCTCACAAAGCCATATCTGGTCTGTTTTTGTTATGCTCTTTCTTTAATACTTGGATTCAGAAAGGCTTTTCAGTTCTCATCTCAATGCCCTCCCTGCATTGTGAGGATTTGGGATTTGGGGAGTTTTATGAGTATATACTCAATCATCTGTAACTGATTATTTGACATGAGGATAATTAGTTCAGAAGGTAGGGGTCTTGGAGCTTAAGGATCAGTGCCAAGCAACAGATGTGAACACTTTCAAACAAATGATTTTAACAAACCCAGTATTAGGAGGAAGCTTCCCAGGAGTACTTGGCTTCCATGTTTTAGGTTTGCTCTTATTGCGATGTAAAACTTCAGTCTAGTCAACCGGACTAGAGAGCAGTGGGGTTCCCTACCCCACCAGGGCTGAAGAAAATGTCAGAAAAGCATTACGGGAAGCTGGTGAGTACAAACAAGTGAAATATAAACAGTGAACTGACAAAACAGCAAGAAGTAAATCTGTATTCTTTTTAAAAATTATTTATTTAATTTTATTTATTAATTCATTTATTTTCATTTGCCTGGGGGGTCGGGGGAGTGAGAGCAAGCTGCCAGGTCTGAGACTCAAACCATGGTCAGCCATGTGGGAGTATCCAACTCCTTAACCACCACACCACCTGCTGGTCCCAGTAAATCTGTATTCTTAAATCCTCAGTTGAAGGCTGTTGAGTGACCAGATAGCTATTGGGTGCCCAGAGGGCCTGTGAGCTAGTGGACACTTTATGGAAATCTGTGATCTCTGACCCATATTGGGAACTCCACTGTGAGTGTGTTCAGAATACAAACATTAGCTAAGCAAGGGAAAGAAATCAAGCCCTACTGGCAGGTATTTTGCTATTGACTTCCTTAACATATGTTACAATTTTTACTTGGTAGCTTCGGAATGTATTTCTGTGTGCTAGATTGAAAATCAAAGTAAGGAAATAAAACAGAAACTATTGCCATTAATTTCTAAGGAGAAATTTTAAACTTTAACTTGCACATGTGTATTCTGCAGAATACATTTTATCATTTGTGTTAATAAATACTTCTACATGAAATTTTAATTCTCAAATATGCACTTATTGGTAGTAATGGTAGTAAAACTAATCCCTATAATAGGTTTGTCTATATAATATAGGGATTCTAGGGGCTGGCAAGTGGCATGGTGGTTAAGATTGCTAGACTCCCACATTGCCGACCGCAGTTCAAGTCCTGAACCTGGTGGCTTTCCAGTTCGCGTGCGCAGCCTGGTGGCTTTCTCTCTCGCTCTCTCTCTCTCTCTCTCTCTCTCTCCCCCTCTGGTCAAATTAAAATAAATAACTAAATAAATAAACTTAAATTATTCTTTTTTTTAAAAAAATGTAGGGATTCTATAACATACCTTAAGTTGCCTTATAACTAATGGTAAATATATTTATATCTTATATTGTTTTGTACTGTCATTTGTGTTTGTTTGTTTGTTTGTTTGTTTTGGAGAGGTTTTTGCTTCAGGGCACATGCACTTGCCTCAAAAATAGATAGAGACAGATAGACAGAAAGTGAGAAATCACCCCCCAGGGGGATGGCCATTCTCTACTCAGGATCTTGGGCATACACGCACACGTGCCCGGTGTGAGATTAAGCCACTGAGTCCGGGACTTGAATCGTGGTCAAACACATGGGAGTCCAGCGACATAGCCATTACACCAATGCTGGTCCCAGCACAGTATTTATTTTATACACAGGGCTGGTAATAGTGCCTGTTCTCATCAGCTCAGACAAGAAAGCTCATAATTTGGAGTGCAGCATGCTTTGAAATACCATGCTGTGGTAAAGGGGAATACATAGCTCTAAACTGAGCATGCTCTGATCTAGCCTAACAAATTCTAAAGACCCGACAGACCAAACTGTTTCTAATTAATTTAACTGAATCCCAGAACAAAACTCAAGAATATTTAAAGATATATGAGGTAACAGTATTAATATAAGATAAAATATATTGCAGAGCAAAGCATATTAACAGAGATAAAATCATTTTAAAATGGTAAAGGACTCCATTCATCAGAAAGATATAATGACGTTAAACATTTATGTATCTAATAACAGAAGTTCAAAATACATAAGTAGAAACTCATAGAGCTTCAAGGAAAAATAGATTAATCATTAGTAGTCCAAAATTTCACTATCTTTCTCTTAGTAATTAATAAAACAAGAATGCAAAAAAATTATTAAAGGGTCAGCTCTGTTGCCTAGTGGTTAAGGGAGCCAGATCCCACATGGCTGACCACACAGTTCAAGTCCTGGACTCAGCAGCTTGAGAAGCACCCTGGACACTCATACATACATGCCCCAAATCCCCATAGGAGAATGGAGAAATTGCAGCATGGCCATCCCCTCAGGGATTGTTTTCTCTCTCCGCCCCCCCCCATGAATGTGTGCACCCTATGACAAAATAAAAAAATTTAAAAAGCAATATTTTCGATGACAATTTATAGCATTAAAAGCTTAAGAGAAGTCTCAAATCAGTATCCTCAGCTTCCGTATTAAACAACTAAAACAAAAAAAGCAAATGCTGCTACATTGTGATTGTCAATAAAATTGGTAAAACTTTTAGACACATTGATCTAGAAAAAAACGAGAGTAGATACAATTTACTAATACCAAGAATGAACAAGTAACATCATTAGAATTCCCATATATTAAAGGATTGTAAGAGAATGTTATAAACAGCTTTGGCCAATAATTCTATCAACTTAGATGAAATGAAAAAAATTCCTTGAAAGACACAAACTACCAAAAGTCAATCAAGGAGTATTAAAGAATGATGGGCCAGACAGTGGGTTGGTGGTTAAGGTGGCTGGTTACCACATAGCCAATTTCGTAGTTTGAATCCCAGTCCCAGTGACTTGAGGAACACACTGGGCATGTGTGGATGTCTTTCTCCCAACAGAAGGGAGAAATAGAGGAGAAAGAGTTGTGATGTGCTTATCCTTCAGTGGTGGAGTGCTTTCTCACTTTTCCTCCCCACCCCCAGCAAGTGCACACACCCTCTGGCAAATTAAAAAAAAAAAAAAAAAAGGTATTAAAGAAAGTGAAAGTCTGGATCTATTAAATACAAATTTCAACAAACTAGCAATAGAAGGAAACTTCCCTAACCTGATAAAGGGAGTCTAAACTTTCATCTCATGTACTTAGTGATAAAAGACCAAATACTTTCTAAGATCAGAATCGAGACCAGGTATTCACTCTCACCACTTCTATTAATATTTAATATTATGCTGGAGGGCCTAGCTGGTACACTGTATTAAGAAAACAAAAAGAAAGACATCCAGGCAGGAAAGGAAGCAGCTAAACTGTCTTTATTTTCTCTGTCAAGACCTGACTGCCTATTTAGAAAATTCAAAGGAATAACCAAAAGAGTTAGTAGAACTAATTCAGTGAGTTTAGCATGACTGCAAAATGCATTATCAATATACAAATAGCAATTGTATCTATATACTAGTGTTGAACGAGTAGAATTGAAAGTAAAAAAAAAATCAATAGCATAAAAATATTAAATACTCAGAATAAATCTTATAAAAATATCTAAGACCTACACTTTGAAAGCCACAAAACATTTCTAAGAGTTATTAACGATACCCTCAAATAAACTGATAGATATAACTTGTTTATGAGTTGGAAGACTCAATATTGTTAAGATGTCGGTTCTTCCCTACTTGATCAACAAAGTCAATGCAATCCCAATCAGAATCTCAGATTGCCTTTCTGTAGAAATTATTCATCTAATTCTAAAATTCATATGAAAACGTGTACATAGTACCAAGAATAAGTAAAACAAAACTTTTTAAAATTGGAGGACTAGCAATACCTGTTCATAATTTTGCATGCAAGAATGGATTGGGAAACAGCGGTTAGCGTAATGGCTATGTCGCTGGACTCCCACGTAGTCAACCGCAGTTCGCGTCCCGGACCTGGAGGCTTAAAACTCACGCTGGGCGTGTGTGCGTGCGTGCCCAAGATCCCGAGAGGAGAATGGAGGAGAAGGGATTGTGGCATGACCATCCCCCCTGGGGAGTGATTTCTCGCTTTCTGTTTCTATGTCTCTCTCTGTCTGTCTGGCAAGCACACGTGCCATATAGCACAAATCTCCAAAAAATAAAAAAATTTAAAAAAGAAAAGAATGGATTTACAGGTCTATATTGGGTTGTTGGAAAAGTCATGACACATTTTTGCATAGAAAAATATGCATGATTTTCCCAACAACCTATACATGTGTCAAAACTTATGAAATTGACACTTTAATTATGAAATTAACAATTTAAATGTGAGCAGTTTATTGTAAATTATTCATCCTCAATAAACTATTTTTAAAAATCTAATAGAGAAAGGTGGCAATAAAAATACAAGAAAAGAAACAATAAATTAGACAAATAAGGCAAACAGTAATAACATAATAATAGATTTTTAACTCATGTATGTAGATAATTATGTTAAGTACAAATAGATTACTCTAATTGAAAGACAAAGATGATGGACCAGCAAAGATTGTGGAGATTAAGATGGCTGGATCCCACATGACCAACTGCATGGTTCAAGTCCTGGACCCAGAGGCTTGAAAAAAATGCCAGTCACGGTGCATGAGTGCCCAAAATCCCAAAAGGAAAATGGAGAAAAAGGGACTGCAGCATGGCCATTCCCCCTGGGAGGTACCTTTTCACTCCCTCCCAACACCCTCAACTCCCCACACTCTCTGGTGAGTGCATGTGCCATATAGGAAAAACTGAAGAAAAAAAGAAAAAGAAAAGACAAAGATTGTGAGACTAATGAATAGCTATATTCAAAATTATTATTAAAATGTTTTCAATGGTAGTAGTTTGTCATAGCTTGTATCATCTTAGTGTACCATGCTTTAATTATGTGTTAGCCACAAAGAATTATTTACATTTATGACAACACTAGAAAGAATACCATAATTAATTTTTTTTTTTTATCCCTGGCCTCGACTAAGTTATGGTCTTAAATGAAGCTCTTGGAACAACTGAGCTTTGCAAGGGTGTTGGTGGGTGGCCTGTGATTCTCCATCCTCTCGACATTGTATGCAAATATGTCATATTTGTGTATTTTTTTCAGGAAAGAGTCCACGGCTTTCATCAGTACCTCATGACTGAAAAATATTTAAGAATCATGGCTTGAGGAGTGACATAATTGAGGGCTGTTCTAAGTGTCTAATTTCTCAAGAGTATTTCTCTGACATTAACTTCTAGAGGAAGCTTCAGCTGATTTCATCTATGTGTGCATGAATCTCATTTCAGTAGCCTAGAGTGACGAGTTCAATATTATTCCAAGGGTCTGTGTGGTTCAATCTCTGCTGAAAGCCCCATATTTCTTATGCTGAAATGGGGTTCTCATAGCATGATTTCCAGGTCAGCAGCAGCAGTACCACCTAGGAACTAGTCAGATAAGCAAATTCTCCATCCTTGTCTAGACCTACTGAATCAGAAGTCCTGGAGGTGGGGCCCAGCAATCAACATATTTTTTTTCATTATTTTATTTAACTTTATTTACTATCATTATTATTTCCCAGTTTAATCAAAGAGAAATGGAGACGAAAAGAGAGAAGAAAAGTGAGAAAGCAAGCCATCAGGTCTGGGACTCGAACCAGAACCACTGTCAGCCACGTGGGAGTCCAGCGCCCCTAACCACCATGCCACCTGCTGGCCCCAACATTTTTTTAAGGAGCTCTCTGTGTGATTCTAATGTGCACTAAAGATTGATAGCCACTGTGTTAGACTCTATTTAGAAATGCCTGTTCTTCACACCTGCTTCTGGACCAAGTTTAGAATAGTGTGTTAAAGAAGAGGCTGCAGAATGAATAATTTAATGTTGACAGCTTGTATTTTCCATCTCTTTATCCTCAGTGAGCCCAAATCACTCTCACAGAAGTGTCTTGAGTTGCACAGCAACAGTAAACAGTAGAGAAACCCAGTGTCCAGTCCCTGAAACTGGAATTTAGAAATACAGCATGAGCTCACTCATAAAAATTCTGACCAGGATGAGCCCCAGTAATTCCAAGGGCGTTGGTGCTCAGCTTCCTTTGAAGTGTAGAACATCCAGTCTCTTGAGCAGACTGAACGTAGGAAAGAGGTCTTATTTACGTACTTCCAACTGTGTGGCAAACTCGGCAAAGATCCTTCAAAGGACTGCTCCATACTACCATGCTCTGTGTGCAGGATAGCTTAATGAATTCACTCAACCTGCGCTCTGAGTACCCAACAGGATGGGGGTCTGAGCTGCAGTAGCATGAAACTCATGCTATCCAAAACCAGCCTCTGCAACTTTCATGGGATAATTCTGGTTCTGCTCTTGCCTTGAAGCTTGATTTGTTCTGACATCTTACTGTTTTGCTGATGAGAAATAGTATAGGGTATTTCACAGCAGTTCTCATTAAAGAAAGGCAGCCAAGTGGAATTCATTCTTGGCTCTTAGTAGTTTACAAATGAGAATTTTATTGCATATTAATGAGCACTAATTGACATTTGTGACTGTTTTTTGTGGAAATTATGCACATATAATTTGCATAATAGTACCTAAGTGCTTTTAAGTAAAAATGCAACTCTGGAAAGTTGGTGAGGGATTTTGTATAATGCTGGGGGTTTTTGGTTGTTTTAATTCCCAAACCTCAGCTCCAGGAATAATGTAGATTATTGACAGGTCTTTAGGATCCAAACATAAGATGATAGTGACTCACAGGCCAGTTTATGTGATTGTACCACCTTATATCTGAGAGTTAGCAAAAGATGTCAGGACTTGACACAGGAGATGCTCTCAAAGTATTCAGGGGGCATGGGCCAGACTTTCTTCTGCCTTCATGAATCAACTCTTCTGTTTCTCCTGCGATACAAGCGTGTCAGATGTTCCCAAGACTCCTGCACTGTACAACGTTTTCTAAACATCTCTGGGTCCACGTCAACAAAAACATATTGGGAACCAGCAGTTAGCGTAATGGCTATGTTGCTGGACTCCCACGTAGTCGACCGCAGTTCACGTCCCAGACCCGGTGGCTTAAAACTCACGCTGGGCGTGTATGTGTACGTGCCCAAGATCCCGAGAGGAGAATGGAGGAGAAGGGATTGTGGCGTGACCATCCCCTCTGGGATGTGATTTCTCACTTTCTGTCTCTATGTCTCTGTCTGTCTGGCGAGCGCATGTGTCCTATAGTGAAAATCTCTCCAAAAACAACAATAACAACAACAAATACGTTTTGATCACTTACTATGTGCTAGGCACTAGCCAGTAAGTGTTGTGCTTAGTGCCAGAGCAAGATGGCATTGGTTTGCTCCCTGCTGCATCCCTGGCTCCTAGCACACAGTGAGGGCCGGTACTGCAAACGTTACCAATCAGTGTTTGTTGAACTAATGACTATGATCTGCTCTTGGGGATCTATAATTCTTTTTGTTTCTTTAGAGATTTTTGTCATACGGTGTGTGTACTCACTGGAGAGACAGAGAGACAGAAAGTGAGAAATCACCCCCCCCCCCAGGAGGATGGCCATCCTGCAATTTCTTTTCTATTCTCCTCCTGGGGTTTTGGGCATGCGTGCACACATGCCCGGTGTGAGAATCAAGCCACCAGGTCAGAGATTCAAACCAGTCAGCCATGTGGGAGTCCAGGGCCTTAACCACTACACCACCTGCTCACCCCTAATTCATTACTCTTACAAAATACTAGTATAAAGATGATTACTGTTTTGTTTGAAGGAACATTAATGATTCAGAACTTGAAATTCTGCTCAACAATTTAGAGAAATGAGGTGGATAAATGAGGTGTGATGGTATTGCCCACATTTCACTGAGCAGAGCACAGAACTGGAGGAATGGTTAACCCAATGGACCACAACATTAAGGAGCTGAAACCTCCAATCAGCCTATGCATTGTCTCTTGAAGTGCCACTGATGATATTGATAGCCCTAAAATATCTGAAGTGAAGCCAGACTCTATCCCTGCAATGTGACCTGCATTTGGCTGACCTATTGTGTGCAGTAAACCTACTATTTATGTTTGTTTCTAGATCCTGGGGGTGGGGGGACTCCAGTCTGATTCACTATAATAATACCTACCAGCTAAAAAGTTTATGCTGTATAGCAAGGGATAAATCAAGGCTTACTAGAAGAAAGGTTATAATGTTGTGAAGCTAAAAGGTCCGACTACCATGTGAGCAAAGATCTTCTCTAGATTGTGGGAAGATAACTAATGGTGGGCTGGGCAGGGCAGGAGAGGAGAGGCTTTGAAACCTGGGGATTAGGAAAGATCAGTGGTATAATTCGAGAATCCATCCAGAGCCCAAGGATCCCCAAGCTCTGTTTTCTCTGGGATCCACATTGGACTACTCCACTTCATACCCCCTCTCCACACCCACCACCTCCCACCCATGCCGAGGGAGTCTTTTCTGCTTGTAAAATCCCCAAAAAGCACATATATGAGCAACTACTTCTCCGTCCTCTGCTGCATCTTCTGGTGAGTCAGGATTTCTCCCACAAGCCCTGTTCCAGGAGCCTTGCGATAATTATTAAGAAACAAGCAAAGTATGTGGAAAACTTCATTAGAGGAACTTTGAAAGCTTTTAAAAGGAACTTTAATCTTTTCTCCCTCTCTTATAAGGCAAATCTGAGTTATTGAGAAACAGATTCAGTTCACGTTATGTTGGTGAGCAAGCATACGAATTCCTACACTTACATACTCCCAAGGAATGCTTTCCCCTTCTACTATGGACGGCTTCTTTCTTAGGCTTGCTCCACAAATTTACAGCCATAGTAAGAACCATTTTCCCCAGGACCCTGCCCGCTCAAGTTATCTCCACCGGTCCCAAACCCACTTCGTGTATTTAAATCAAACTAGCCTTCCCTCTGGTTACCTCTCCCACCCGGCGCCTGCTACATACACAGCGTCTATTTTCCCTCTGACCAGGCCTCTACCCCAGCTGCCCTAAACGTGTGAAAAGCCAACCATAACTCTCCCGTTAGAGGTCCTTTAAGGTAGTGTAGAAAGAGCAGTGTGCTCAGAAGACCTAGATTCTGTTCCTCCGCCCAGTGTATGATCCGGAGCCTCTCACTGAACCTCTGTGGAGCTCAGGTCTCTCACCTATAAAATGAAGAGATTGGACTTCACGATAACTAAGGTCATTTTCAGCTCCAACCTTCTGTGGCTCTTCCTCTGCTTTCCCTGACTTAATGATCTGTTCCTGTACGTAACACTTTCCACTTACTCTCTTGACCATGGCTTTATCCTGATAGAAGCATATATGTGTGTATATGTATGTATCCATGTATATGTAAAACAGGAAAAATAACCATCTAATATAGTTTAAGATTACTTTGTGAGTATTTCTTTGTTACTGGACAGGTAATAAAATTACTGTTAATGAAAATAATCCTTTTCTATGTGGTTATGGAGTTAACTTGATATATAGCTAGGTTAACTTATTTCGACTTGTCTTTAATTCATAGTGCTCAATTTTCTTCTTTTTGTTTTAACTTTGTTTTTAAACTAAAATATTTTCTTGGTTTTAAAATCAAAATGATAAACACTGAGGTTCTATTTTTCTTCCCTGTGCCCTCTTTCTTGCTATTTTACTACCTTTTAAGATAATGCTTTTAAAATTACTATTTCTTTTTGAAAATAAGCTAACGATCTCTATGAACCTCATCTTCTTTCTCATACAAAAGGTTACCTACTACAGTAATTCCTCCTTACCCACAGTTTCAGTCTGTACTTTCAGTTATACATAATTGCACCCCAGACTATTAAATGGAAAATTCCAGAAATATATCATTTAAGTTTTGGGCCAGAAGGTGGTATGGTGGTTAAGCTGCTGGATTCCCATATGGCCAACTGCAGATTGAGTCCTGGATCTTGTGGCTTGAAAATCACACCAGGCCGTGTGTGTGTAAATGCCCAAAATCCCAGGAGGAGAATGGAGGAATAGGGATTGTGGCATGGCCATAGCCCCAAGGGAGTGGTTTCTCACTTTTCCTTTCACTATCTCTGTCTCTCTCTCCTCTGAGTACAATTACCCTATGGTAAAAAACAAAAATAAATAAATAAATAAGAATCATAAAAAATAATTTAAGTTTTAAATTCCATGTTGTTCTGAGTAGCGTGAGGAAATCTTGTGGTGTCCCATTCTACCCTGTCCAGGACATGATTTTTCCTTAGTCCGCCATAACCACTCTGTGTGTGTGCCTGTCTGTTAGTCACTTAGTAGCTGTCTCAGTTAGATTGACTGTTACGATATCACAGTGCTTGTGTTCAAGTAATCCTTAGCTAATAGTGGCCCCCAAAGCACAGAGGTAGTGATGCTGGTAATTCAGATATGCTTAACAGAAACCCTGACGTGCTTTCTTTAAGTGAAAAGATCAAAGTTCTAGGCTTAATAATGAAAAGGAAACTATGCTGTTCTGAGGCTGGTAAGATCTATGGTAAGAACAAATCTTCTACCCATGAATCTGTAAAGTAGGAAAAATAATTTTGTGCTAGTTTTGCTGCTATAGCTCAAACTATAAAAATTATGGCCACGATGTATGATGAAAAATGGTGTAAATTTGTGGGAGAAGACATGAGCAGAAACGTATTCTGATTGATGGTGGCTGAATTTTGTGTTATGCAGTTTCTGGCATTAACTGGTGGTCTTGAAATTTATTCCCCACAGAAAAGGAGGACTACTTTATATACATTTTGTGGCATCTTGTTGTTGTTGTTTTTATTTCCTTAAACAATATATCTTGGAAATCATGGCATGTAGATATTTCCTCATTCTTTTTTTTATTCAGATGCACCTTGTCTTTTTAAAGTCACGTATTGTTTATATGAAAGCAGAAGAGTGATTTTTCTCAGGAGAAGAGGACAGTGCAGGTGAGGGTAGTGATGTCTGAAATGAATATGCGACGATATTAATGATTAATTTGGGGTACTTATTATTCTCTTCTTGTACTTTTCTGGTTTTAACACTATACATCTAAAAACAATTCTAAACACAACTGCATGGTCAAGACAACAAGGGAAAACTCTTAGGAATCACTGCAATAGTAAAAGCAAATGGGATTAGATCCTACAGGGAAATCTAGGTGAGGATATACACACAAAGTTCAGTAGAAGGTAGAACTGGGCCTAAACAGAGCACTCCAAATACACTCCAAAGATACTAGAAAGATGAGCAATTGCAAAAGAAAGATAAAGAAGCAAACCTCCCCAAATTTAGCTTGCTTAGCTCAGAATTGTCAACTATGACTAGAGTTGCTCTTTTATCAACAATGCTACTCTTTTTCCCTGAAACAACAGGAGATTGATATGGAAAGCTGTGATAATTTTCACTCTACAATTGGCGTTCAATTTTTTTAGGTTTATGAGGACAAATCTAACAACTTTGTTAAAAATTGCTTCATATTCCCTCTGTTATTCCTAAATGCTCTTTCTCCAAAATATCTTCATCGACCTCAACACGTATTAACATAATATTCAATTTTTATGTGCTGTGTCCCTGGTTATTGTTTGACTCTCCCCATTGGAACACAATAGGAATCTAAAAAGATAGGGATCCTTACTTTGTTCTCTGTGGTATACTAGGTACCTAGACCACTGACTGTCACATTGTTGGTGCTCAAAAAACTTTGTTAAATGAGTGAATATCAGCAGCAACAGAATTTTTAGGAGAAAAGGAACATGTAATCATGACATTCTGTACTAAAGTATAGATGTCATCCCGTTATAGTTAATCACATCACTAGCCCTGGAGCCCCATCATAATTTGATACAGGCTCTAGGGCAACTTGCAATGAGAATATGAACCAAAGCAATTGTGTTTGAAAAATGAAAGGATATAGGTGATAGGAGTGTAAAAACTAATTCAGTATATGTTTATTTTTCCAACAGGTATGTGCTGTAAGTATAGCTTTCTTTTGAAAAAAAATTTTTTTGAGAGACTAGCAGATGGCATGATGGCTATGCCACTGAACTCCCATGTAGTCGACCTTGGTTCAAGCCCCAGACCTGGCAGCTTAACACGATGTCAGGTACATGTGCATGCATGCTCAAAATCCGGAGAGGAGAATGGAGAAGATACTGAGGCATGGTCATTCCACCAAGGAGTGATTTCTTGCTTTCTACCTCTTTGTCTCTCCTGTAAGCATATGTACCCTATAAGAAAAAATCTCTCAAAAAAAAAGCAAAAACAACAAAAAATTTTTTACATATATGCACACATTTACCATTTTTAGCACTCACTTTATTTTTCTCGGTTTTGTTTGTTTGTTTGTTTGCTTGCTTGCTTTAGGTCATGTACACTCACCAGAGAGAGTGAGAAATTTCCCCTCAGAGGAGATGGCCACACCACAATCTCTTCTCCTCCATTGTCCTCAGAGTTTTGGGCATGCATGCGTTCAGCATGTTTTTCAAACCTCCAGGTCTGGGACTCCAACCACAAAGTTGGTATGTGAGATCTAGCATCTTAAACACCATGCTATCTGATCGTCCCCATTTTTAGCTCTCTTCATTCCTTCATGTAGATCCAGATTGATAACTGGATTCATTTCAGTTCTAAAGACCTCCCTCTAACATTTCTTATAGTACTTGTTTCTGAGATTTTCTTTGTGTGAAAATGTGTTTATTTTACCTTTATTTTCTGTAAGATATTTTCAGTAGCTATTGTATTCTGGATTAACTTTTTTCCCCCTTGCAACACTTTATTCCCATTCTCCTCTTCCTGGCATAATTTATTATGAGAAGTCTGTTGTAAGTCTTTTCATTGTTGCCCTGTGCATAATCTGGTTGATCCTAATATTTTGACTTTATTGCTAGTTTTCAGTAATTTCATTATGATCTGCTTTAAGTTTTTTATTTGTTCTCTTTGCTGAGTTTATTTATTCTGCTTGGGGTTGGTTGAGCTTCTTGGATCAATATGCTTACACATTTTATCAACACGAGAAATTTTGCTCATTACTTCTTTTATATATTTTTTCTACTCCCCTCTCATCTTTTCTCCTGCAATGCCAATTACACATATGTTAAACAATTTGTTATTGGTCCATAAGAGAGACAGAGAGACAGAAAGTGGGAAATCACCCCCCTGGGAGGGGCGGGGGGATGGCTACGCTGCGATCCCTTCTTCTCCATTCTCCTCTCAGGATCTTGGGCATGCACACACATGCGCCCAGCATGAGTTTAACCCACTGGGTCTGGGACTTGAACCATGTCGACTACATGGGAGTCCAGCAACATAGCCATTACACCAACTGCTGGTCTTGATATTTTACTTTATGTCTTAGAGCTTATTTACAATAGTTGTTTTAAGATATTTGTGTGTTTGTGATATCATTTCTATTATTTCTGTTTTTTTATTGATTTTCATTCAAATTTATGGCTATGGGATATATTTTTTGTTTGTTTCTTTGAATGCCTGGTAACCTATTGGATGTTGGACATTTTAAATTTTATGTTGTTGAGTGCTTAATGTTGCTATATTCCTTCAAAGAACATTTAATTATGTTCTGGAATATAGCTAAGTTCTTTGTGGAACACTTTGATCCTTTTGAGGTTTTCTGTTAAGTGTCATTAGGGCAGGTCAACAGTAGCCTCTTTGGTTAATTCAGTTCCATTTCTTTTGATAAATAATTTTTTGAGAGAGATTTTTGCCATAGGGCATGTTTGCTCACCAGAGAGAAACAGAGAGACAGAAAGTGAGAAATCACCCTGCAGGGGATATAACCACACTGTAATCCCTTCTCCTCCCTTCTCCTCTTGGGATTTTGGGTATATATGCACATGTGCTCAGTGTGAGTTTTAAGCCACTGGGACTCAAATCATGGTCAATTACATGGGAGCCCAGCAACATAACTGTTATGCCACCTGCTGGTCCTGATAAATATTTTTAAAATTATTTTATTTATTTATTATTATTTTTTCACATGGGTTTTTGCCAGAGAAAGAGAGAGAGAGAGAGAGAGAGAGAGAGAGAAAGCAAGCCACCAGGTTCAGGAGTCGAACCGTGGTCAGCCATGTGGGAATTCCAGTGCCTTAATCTGCCGGGGTCCAGCCTTGGCGGGGGTGGGTTGACTCGACGGAAGTGGCAAAGGTGAACAGAAGACAAAGGCCTCGGTGCCTTTTCATGCACGTCCTATGCCGGACACCCCTCAAAGATTGCTCTCTGAGGAGTGACAACTGCTAGGAATCATTGTGCGTTTTTATTGAAAACGTGTTACATGCAAGTAAAGGGAGAGGGACTACGTGTTTCAATTATCAGCTTATAAAGTTTTAACAATAGAGGACATAGATTCTATTTGGGGTTGGATTAAGGGTGGGTCTAGTGCAGTTCCACAATTGTAAGTGGGTCTCCATGGAATGCAGTTTCGAGAAAGCAGTTCCGGTAAGCAGAGATGATTATCAGCTGATGCGGCACAGCAGCCATCTTGTGATTATCGGGAATGGTGCTGAGAAAAGAAAATCTTAAGTATAGATATTAGTTCTTATAGATCTTAATAAAGAATGATACTCACACAGTTTTGTAGGGATTTAAAACTTAATTTGAGGAATCCTAAAATATTTATCTATTTCACTTGGTGAGGGTAGGGGTGTCCTGGGCCAGTTTTGGCCAAATCCTATTTTACATAAAGAAAGGATTAAGTTTACCTTAATTATATTTTAAAGGGCCTTCCAAAGGTCAAGATTATTTCTGCCTAGATAGAACTTCAGCCCACCCTCTATTGAGACTATAGAGATAAAGCGTTGTAATTAATAGTAAGTAATCAGAGCAAAGGGGAGCAGTCAGGGAATTTCTTAGAAGATTTTATCATATACTCAAGATGTATAAGAGAGCTATGGAATTTTTTTATAGTAGTATATTGGGGAGTCAGAGGGGGGTCGCTTCCCAGCAAGGCTGCCAGTTTTTGGAGCAAAATCCTAGGCCGGGGGGTGGGGGGCACAGTAGCGGCCTTGCCAACATACTAAACCGACCGGAAGCGAGGGGGCTCAGACAGATCCTGGGGCCCCGCCGGATTGGACTCCTCCATTAATCACCATGCCACCCGCTGGCTCCCTGATAAATAATTTAATATAATAAATACCATAAGCATAAAGTTAATATTTTTCTTTGCTTGTCTAAAATATTAAAAATTATATAAGGTAATAATTATGACTATGTATTATTTGTTTGTAACATATATAGATGTAATGTACATAATGCCGCAGAAAAGGAGACAAGAAGAATAAAGCTATGTAGGGTAGCATTTCTGTCTCACTGGGATTAAAATATGAAGATGTTCCATTCCTAAATTTAGTTCTATTCCTAAGATATGGCTTTTCTGAGGATTCTGTCTAAAGACCTGTATATTATGGAGTCTCTTCAATCTGGCTGGTGGGAACACAGTGTATTTCTAGCTCTGTGTGAATTCCAGGAATTACTCAGCTATTGTTTATTAGTAGTTATTTTTTTCAGTTTCAAGTGGTTTCCTCTCATTCATGCCCAGATAAACCCTCAGAAAAAACTAAAAGGGTCACTACACATTCCCAAAGCTCATGTGCTCTATCTCCCTTTTCTCTATGATTCTGCCCTATAAATTTTAACCACCTCTATATTCTTTTTTTTTTGAAATTCTTTATTTAACTTAATTTATTCATTCTTTCATTCATTTTTAATTTGACCAGAGAGATACAGAGAGAGAGAGAGAGAGAGAGAGAGAGGGAAGGTGAGAAAGCAAGCCACCAGGTCCAGGACTCGAACCGTGGTCAGCCATGTGGGAGCGTCCAGCACCTTAACCACCATGTCACCCGCTGGTCCCAACCACCTCTGTATTCTTGAACTCCAGTCTATTCTCCTTACCTCAACAATACTCCTATGTTCTGTTTGGTTTTCTATCCATGTAGCCTGGATACTGCCTCCAGGGAGTATCTCTCAGAAACCCCAGTCCTAAGGGACCAGCAGTTAGCTTAATGGCTATGTCGCTGGACTCCCATGTAGTCGACCGTGGTTCCCATCCCAGACCCGGTGGCTTAAAAAACTCACGCACGTGCGTGCATGCCCAAGATCCCAAGAGGAGAATGGAGGAGAAGGGATTACAGTGTGGCTATACCCCTGGGGGGTGATTTCTCGCTTTCTGTCTCTCTGTCTGTCTCTGTCTGGCGAGCCTCTGTCTCTCTCTGTCTGGCGAGCGCACGCGCCCTATAGCGGGGAGCCCACCCCCCCCTAAAGAAAAAACCCCAAAAAAAAAAAAAAAAAAAGAAAAGAAAAACCATAGTCCTATGATATCTGCTGTCCAATGCCTGAAAAGAATTTTTCCATATGTTTTTATCAAGTTTCAAGTTGTTTATAGGGGTAAAGCAATTCCCATAGGAGCTAATCTTTCATGGATAGAAGCGGAAGTTCTACCAACTGCAAAACATCTTGTTAGAAGACAGTAGTTGTACAACTAGTTTTTCAATAGCCAGAAATAAGGTATAAAAATGGACCAGCTGGTGGCATGGTAGATAAAGCAGCTGGATCTCATATGACCAACTGTACAGTTCAAGTCCCAGACCTGGTGGTTTGAAATACATGCTGGGTGCATGTATGTGTGTGCACATAATCCCAGGAGGAGGATAGAGGAGGAGGGGTTGTGGTGTGGCTGTCACCCACAGGGCATGCTTTCTCATCTTCCCTCTTTCTCTGTCTATGCCTGTCTCTGGTGAGTGCATATGCCCTATAGCAAATTAAAAACCAAACAAGTTCAGTGATTGAAAAATAAGGTGTAGAAGAATAAGTGAGATTTCGTGGGAAGATATGGGACTGTTTTAAGTTGTGAACACATAAAAGATCATCTTGCTTTTGGGAACAATGTAGTTTTTTAGTGTTTGTTCTCCTGATCCTGATCTCTGAGGAGGCAATATTCTTTGTTAAATAAATTATAAGCAGTACCATGCGTGGCTGTTGGTCTGCTCCTCTCTGTGCTACAGTTTACACCAGAGACATCATCTGTGAAGATGCTGGTGGGAAGGTTGCTTTTGTAGATGACTGACAGACTTTTCTCTTTGTTCCTTGGATTTTGTAACTATCTGTGGTCAAATGCCTCATCATTATCCTCTCTGACACACTACTCCCCACCACTTTCCCACTCACTTAACACTTTTGAAGCCCTTCAGCTCTCTCTTCTCAATGACTGAGCCACTCACTATTTCACCACCTCCTCGCCTGGGAATCTCTGTGAATGTGTGCCAACACTAGAGTTGGGCACCTGCTTCATGACCTAATATCATGGTATATAAAGTTCCTACACTGAATATCCCTGGATTGAGGGATCTAGCATGCAAAGTTCCATGTCAATGAGTTCAGTCTGTCCATGAGAACCTTGGGCATGTACTCAGAAATTTATTCCAAGTCACAGCTGCATCCCCTAGGACCCCATGATGTCCACAGAAACAAGTTTTTAAATATGCACATGTTCACGTGTATGTACACACACACAAACACACTCCTTCCATATGCTGTAATGATACATAAACAAGGACTTAGTAATGGTTCAAATTTAAGTGTATTTATTTGCCAGTATGATTAAAAGGGCAATATGGAAAAAATACATCTTCTTCTAATTCTCTTGTACTAAATTCCTCCCTGTGGCTTGTAATCTTGCTCTATGCTAGAGGACACAGTAGGAGATGCCTAACTCTTAAAAAATGTATTTTTACAAATTAAAATACTAACTAAATTAGCATGTAAATAGTCATATTTTTTGTACTTGAGTTTTAATTTTTCATTCAATAATCTGACCAGACTGCACAAGAATGTACACGTCTCAACAGGAGATGGCGGTTTTTAGTTCTCTCTGGGTTTTATTGTAATGAATCTGATAAATAATTCAGGAACACATGAGAGGCCAATGAGCGGGCAGCACCTGGTGCTATATTGTTCATGCCTAAGCACACAGAAGCCAAAGATGGCATTCTACACCTGTCACTATTGTTCTTGTTTAAACGTGGGTCTTGTGTTCAGTGGCTAAGGACAATAATAGTAATTGATACATTTTTTTCCTAATTCAGTTTTCCTCCGTAGTCAAAGAAAACTATACTAAGCTGGTTTTAAAAACACAAAGAATAAGTGATACCCTCTCTTAAACTACCATTGGTAAATTTCCAAATCTATTTTCTCTGTCAAGGGACAAATGACTTTCAGGAATTAGAGATATGTCTACGTTTTTACTGGGGCTAATTTGAGTCTTCTGCCTTTGTTCCTCCCACACGGTTGAGATTCTTCTTAGCTCACCATACTCATATTGCAGGCGTCTTCTGAGAGAAATAGCACCATCCTCTGCCTACTCACTCATCCTGCGGGGACTCCTAGAGCTGTTCACTCTCTCCCCCTCGTAGTCTGTCTCACAGTCTAACAGTTGAAACACAAATAGAAAGTCCCTCCACTCACTGAGAAGACACGCGCAGGAGTGACTGACAGGCCACATACAGAGCCAGGACGGGGCACCTGAGGCCGGTGTCCCCAGTATCATACAGAGCTAAGCCATAAGCTGCATGGAAAGATCTCGGAAAGGGCTGGAAAAGAGGAAGATGTGCCTCCCACGTATGCACTACAGTGTAGACAGTGCTGGGCCATAAAAGGACCTCAAGAGAGACTCCAGAGCTTGATACCTAGAAATAATTGGATGTGTTTCATCTTTGTTTTTAAGGTATTATCTATTATAATGGCTTAAATATATATTTATTTAAATATATTTAATGTGTGTTCCAGATGAATATAAAGTAAAATATATAAGAACAATAGAACTATATATAATTAAAATACATGAGATACCTAAAAACCTCTAATAAACCCTTTGTGTGTGTGTGTATACTTTTTAACAGGTTTCATTGCTCTCCTCTTTTCAAGGGCCAGTGAGAGAGTACGTGGAGCAGTGAGTGCCATCTGGTGGTAAGCCAGAATCGTTGCTTTGCGTCCCATTGCCGGTTACTAAGATGCCCCCTCTTGGCTACTGTGGCTTGCATGAGACCCCAGCAGAAGACCAGCTGAAGGATGTCTGCTATTGGAGAGTGTCTGATGAAGGAGCCTAGTGCAATAGCCCTTCACTTCTGCCTGAATGGGTTATTCATCCAGGATTCTGAGCCAAAAGCCAACTCCAAGATGGGGCCTATGAAGAAAAGATTTGAATTGCTCTTGTGTGTTAGTCAAAGTTCTGCATCCCTACTGGTGGATAACCAAGACTGTGAATAAGCGTGCACCAAGAGGGGCATGTAGTGACATGGAGCCTGAAATAAACTGCTCTGAGTTGTGTGACAGTGTTCCTGGCCAGGAGTTGGATCGAAGACCCCTTCATCCTCTCTGCAGGACAACGATTGTAAGTGAGAAGCTAAGGCATACTGGGGCTATGCAGATATACAGAGGGGTCTCCAAAAAGTTCACAGAAATGTGTATCATGAAAAAACATGCACAGATTTTTTTTTTTTACCTGTGTAAACTTGTAATTTAATTCTGTTTCCACAAACTTTCTGAAGTCTCCTATATATGGTGGAGGAGGAGGTGGTGGTGGTGGTGATGGTGGTAGGGGGAGGAAGAGGAGCAAGAAGAGGAAAAGTAACTGTTCTTGAAGGTCATGCGTTTCCTGGCTTTGGTGATGATAGGGCAGTTCATGTTCGATCTATAGAGGATCTTTCACTCCTTACAGCTTCTCTTCCTTCTGTCCCCAGACCTCTTCCTACCACAACAGTAAGATCACCCCTCCATTATCTCCAGCCCTCCTGGGTATTGTTTGGACTTTTCTCAGCTGTGGGATTCTTCTGATACTCTTCTTCCTGGCCTTCACAGTTCGCTGCAGGAACAACAGGTATGGACCCCCACGCCCAGTTTCTTGTCTCCCATATCATGAATCATGAAACCTGAGTGCTAGTACCGTTTTACCACCACAAGTTGTTAGCTGGTATCAGCAAAGCTGGTTTCCTACTCTGGCATTAAGGCATGTGTGAAGTTCTCCCTAAAATAGTTCTAGCCTGGCCCAGTCACAGTAGCATGTGCTGGTCGATGTTGCAACCCTGCAGGCTAAGTCCACACAGGAGGGTCAGGTTCAATTCCAAGCCCACTCTGAAAAGCAAAGCATAATGGTATGCACTTGTAGTCCCAGCTACTCAGGAGGCTGAAGCAGAAGGACCATGACATAATGAGACCCCATGTTTTTTTTTTTTGTTTTTTTTTTTGTTTTTTTAAAACAGGAATAAAAGAAAAGCAAACCAAAAAAAAAAAAAAAAGACAGAGAAAAGAACAGAAATAACCCTTGATTTGCAGTAAAATTCTCTCTTGAAGAAGAGAAAGAGCTAGCCTCGTATTGTGCTACTATGAAAATACATCAAGAAGAGAATGAGGAGTCTCTCCCCTTAAAGGAGGATACAACCCTTCTGAGCTGAGATATTTCTATTAAAAATGGAGACCATGGGGCCAGCAAGTGGTGTAGTAGTTAAGGTGCTGGACTCCCACATGGCTGACTACAGTTCAAGTCCTGGACCCAGCAGCTTGAAACTCATGCTGGGCACATGTACATGTGTTTCCAAAATCCCAAGAGGAGAATGTAGATTGGGTGTGGATTGTGGCGTAGCCATACCCCCAGGGGGTGATTTCTTACTTTCTCTCTGTCTCTCTGGTGAGCACACACATCTATGGAAAGTTCTCTGGAAAAACAAAATAATGCAGACCACATGGACAACAATTCAAAGCAGCATGAAAGTTGTGGACAGCATGATAGAGCCAGTCTGGGTGGGTTAAAGCCCTACTACCTGGCTATTCTGCTAGACAATCCTGGGGCTGGCAAGTCACCGGCTCATCAGAGTTTCTATGGCTCCCAGGGTTGGCAAATGAAACAAAATATTGCTTTTCTTCTGAAGGGATTTTTATCAATAGACTTTTTCCTCTGCTGCTGTTCTATCCTTCCCTATGGGCTCATGCCTTCTCCCTCATCCAATGTTCTACCCTCATCCTCCTCTAGCTCCCCTAGACCATCTCCTGAGAAGCCCTGTTCTAGCCCTCTCTCCCTGGCCCACATCTGGCTTCCGGGTGGAGCCCACACCAGAATTCAAGTCCCTCAGACTGGCCCAACCTGTCCAGTTCCCCTCCAGCGTTACACTTCACAGTGGTTGAATGTGCTGTGCTCCATGGCCTGAGGGTTTGGCACTTTACAAGGATCAATAGATCAGTTGTGTTTGTCTGGCAAGCATTTTATGGTGCCCTTTCCCAATTTAGGCACAGAGGCCATGTGACTTAGTCAGCTGGTTCAACCTCAGTATGGTGGTGACATCAGGCCCTATACCTGCGTGTACACCTGAGGCTGCCCAGTCATGTTTTATTCTGTTGCTCAATCACACTGAGCTTACCGCCATCCCAAGGCCATTGTACTTACTGCCCCCTTCCCCTTCCCTCTACCTGGCCAGATTTCCCAGATCCCAGGTCTCCCCATGACTAGTTCCTTCTCATCTCACAGGTCTTGGCTCCATGTCACTTCTTCAGAGACGCTTTTCCTGATCATCCTACCTAAAGTAGCTTTTCTACCCAGTGGCCACCCAGCCCCTTCAGCTCACCCAAAGCTCATTACATCTTTTCTTCACAGCAGGTACAATGGTCTGATGTTACCATATTTGCTGGTTTACCTGTTCATTGTCTGTATTCCACACCAGAATGTGGTCTATGGACACAGGAACCTTGTGTGCTATGCTCATCCATGCATTTAGAACAGGCGCTGGAACATAATAGGTGCTCAGTAAATGTGTGTTTAGTGATCCTAGGAGGGAGACTGGAATCTCAAAGATGGCTGCTGCCAAGAAAATGACTAAACACATCACGCATCTCAAGGTTAGAGCGCTAAGAAATACAGTCTTTTCAGCTGCAGCGCAGTTCCGTAATGCAAATTAATACTCAGTTGGTGAATAAGAAAATGATGTCATTGTTTCATAGATCATTTCCCCCCAGCAAATCAATAGGTTAAAGCATTTGAGGACAAGCTTCAAAGTCCAGCCTCTGTGGCTTCCAGGCACATGTGCTTCTGTGCCCAAAATCCTGACAGGAAAGCAGAATAGAGGAAAAAGGATTGTAATGCCCATGTAGGCATTATGCCTAAGTGTTCTTTCTTTCTGGTGAGCATACATGCTCTTGGCAATTAAAAAAAAGAAGAAGGAGGAGGAGGGGAAGGGAAGAGGAGAGGGAGGTCCTAATCCCGAAGTACCACGGCAGTGCCTCCCTAATTAGTGCAAGTAGCAGCTGTGATTTAATGACTTCAAGAACTGGAGTCCTCCTTACCACATAAAGCTGTAGGAGTAGATGAAGAAGCAGACAGGACTTTTACCTTATGTTTAAAAATGTCAATTGATTGTCAGGACCAGCAGATGGTATAATAGTTACATTGCTGGACTCTCACATAATTGACTGTAATTCAAGTCCCGGACCTGGCAGCTTACAACTCATGCCAGGCACATGTGCGTGCATGCCCAAAATCCTGAGAGGAGAATGGAGGGAAAGGGATTGCAGTATGGCCGTGGCCCCTACCCCCCCCCACCCCCGGAGGGGTTATTTCTCACTTTCTGTCTCTGTCTGCCTGGCAAGTGCATGCACCCTATAGCAAAAAACTGTCTTTTAAAAAAATGTCAATTGATTGTCAAAAAAATAGATCCAGAGTAGATTTTTAATTTTGAATACAATGTTGTTTATTCGAGTGAATGCCTTGAGAACCTACATCCTCAGATTCAAGACTGCAGAAGTCAACTCTGATCCTGGTTACAACCAGCAGTCACTGAGTGCTAGTTTTACTTAGGATTATTGTTCTGTTAGTACTCTGGTTACAAAGTTAAATATGTTTTGAATCCTATGGTCCTATTCTCTTTCTTCCATGGCTCATTATTTTTATGCATAATTTTGCGGAACGCAAGGTTTTCAAGCATTTTTATATCCTGTTAAAAAAAACCTGTAAACAGTATTACAGTAGAACCACCTGTATTTCTTTCATTCTGTTAAGGATTTTTGCTGCCCATCTTGTTTGCAGTAGGAGCATGACTTGGCATAAAGAATAAGATATTAAGAGGCACTGTGAATAAAAACACACTGTGTGATTAAGTAGCTTGCAAGGTCAGACAAGGAAAGATAAACTAACCCAGTTTCAAAAGTGCTTTATTTAATGATGAATTTACTCAAGGTGCAGCATCACAATCAGATGTTTCATTTAATTCCAGGCCCATGGTTTCTAAACTTGAGATTGTATGTGCATACACATGTACCCACCTATATACCAGAGGAAGAAAAATATCTTAATAAAATAAAAAATAATGCAATGATGTTTAAATTCAGTTGTACTATTGCATTTTTAATTTAAAAAATTTAATGCAGCTCACAACAACAACAAAAAATCAGGAAAGATATGGAAACTTGAAAAGTGTCAACCAACATGACCTAATTGGCATTTATATTTTCCTCCATCCAGCAACAGCAGAACACATATTCTCTTCAGAAACACATGGAACATACTGAGATAGACCATGTTCCGAGCCATAGAAAAAGTTTCATTAATCATACAAGTATTCAAGTCATACGAAGCATTTTCTCTGAGCATGGTAGAATTAAGTTAGAAATTAATAACAGAAAAATCTCTAGAAAATATTTAAATATCCAGAAACTAAAAAGGACATTTACAAAGGGCAAGGGGTAAGGCAGCTGGATCCCACATAATTACTACCATGGTTTGAATCCCAGACCTGGCAGCCTGAGACACATGCTAGGCACATGTGCATGTGTGTATGTGCCCAAAATCCTGAAAGAAGAATGGATGAGAAGAGACTGGCATGACCATTCTTCATGGGGAGTGCTGTCTCTTTTCTCTATCTCTCTCTCTCCAGTGAGCACATATGCCCTCTGGCAAATTTTTTAAAAAAATAATAATAATCCATCACCAAAGAATAGATCAAAAAGAATACTAGAATGCATTTTGAATTGAATGAAAGCGAAATACACATAACAAAATTTGTTAAATGTCATTGAAGAAATACTTGGGAAATTTAGAGCACTAAACCCCATATTAGGAAAAAAAAGGAGGGGGTCTCAAATCAATGATGTCAGCGTCCACCTTACAAACAAACAAGCAAACTAAAAAGAGCAAATGAGTCTCCTAGTAAGTTGAAAAAAAGAAATAATAAATATCAAAGTGGTGCTGAAGAGAGCTGGATCCCACATGACCCACTGATGTTGAAATCTCAGCTCTAGCAGCTTGAAAAATTGCCTTGCACATGTGTAAGCATGCCCCAAATCCTAACAGGATAGAGAAATGGAGACGGGATTGTGACCATCCCCCACTGAGTATGCTTATTTTCTCTCCTTCTCTCTATCTGTGTCTCTCTGTCTCTGGTGAGCACACATGCCCTCTGCCATTTTAACAAAAACTGGAAAGAAAAGGGATCAAAATGTACATTGAAAAAATAGAAAACAGACAGAATTCAATGAAACCAAGAGCTGACTATGATGATCAAAAGAATTGATCAATCTCTAGCCAAAGTGATGAGGGAGAAAATGAGATGATACAATTACCCAATTAAGGAATGGGAGCAGTGACATCACAAGACACATTCTACAGATATTAGGAAGATAATAAGATAATGTTATGAACAGCTATAGTAGGCAGCCTTCAAGATGTTCACCTCCTGGTAATCACACTTTTATGAAAGCCTCTCACCTTAAATATAGCTGGACTTCCTGACTTGCTTATCAATGAGATGACATTTTTGGTATTAGGTCACAAGAACTGTGACTTCCATCTTGGATCTCTCTTACTCTTCTGTTCACTCACTCTGAAGAAGCCAGTTTATATATTCTGAACTCTCATGTGGAAAAAGCCCATGTGTCAAGGACTGATGTTTCTCACCTGCAACTAGTAGATAATTACTATCAGCAATATCTATGTGCTTCTAAACAGATTCTGAGGCATGCTAAAAGCAATGTGAATGAGTTAGGAAGTAAATTCTACTCTACTTGAGCTTAGAAGATTGGTGCCTTGGCCGACATCTTGTGTTGATTGCATTCCTGTATGAGACCTTAAGCCAGAGGCACCCAGCTAAGTTATGCTTGTGTTACCTTAGAAATATTACCAGTTCAGGGACCAGCAGATGGCGTGGTGGTTAAGGGCACTGGACATTCCCACATGACTGACCATGGTTCAAATCCTGGACCTGGTGGCTTGCTTTCTCACTCTCTCTCTCCTCTCTCTCTCTCTCTCTCTCTCTTGTCTCTTTTCAGTTAAATTAAAAAATGAACAAATGAATAAATAAAGTTAGATAAATAATTCTTTAAAAAAAAAAAAGAAATATTACCAGTTCAATTCACACTCTTCTTAATGGAAATAGTGAAGTATTTCCTAACTCATGTTATGAGGACAGCATTACTCTGATGTCAAAACCAGAAGAAGGAGAAGAAAACTACAGATTATTAAGAAAACTATCCCTTATGAACATAAATCTGAAATTCTAAAATCTGAAAAATGTTAAGACATTGAGTACAACCAAATATTAAAAGGACAATGCATCATGACAAAGTAAAGCTTATCCCAGGAATTCAGGGTTTGTTTAACACCCGAAGATCAATTTAATTCACTATTTTTACAAACTAAAATGAAACCATGTCTTTATCTCAGTAGAGGTAGAAAAAGCATTTGACATATTTCAGTACCCATAAAGTTTCAACAAACTAGAAGCAAAAAAGAACTTTCTCAACCTGATAAAGATTTATGGAAAACCTATAGCTAACATTATTATTATTTTTTGAGAAATTTTTGCTATAGGGTACATGCTCTTGCCAGAGAGACAGAAAATGAGAAATCAACCCCCTGGGGGAGGGGATGGCCACATACAATTCCTTCTTGTCCATCTTGCTCTCGGGATTTTGGGCACACACGCACACATGCCTAGGGTGAGTTTTAAGCCACCAGGTCTGGGACTCAAACCACAATTGACTCTGTGGGAGTCCAGCACCGTAACCACCATGCCACCTGCTGATCCACTGATATTTTTAATAGTAAAAGACTGAATGCTTTACCCAGTAAGATCAGAAAAAAGGCAAGATAACCACTCTTACCACTTCTCTTAATCACTGGAGATTTTAGCCAATACAATACGGTAAAAAAAAAGATATCAAAGTCATCTACTTTAAAAAGGAAGAACTTAAATGCCTATATGCTCAGGTTACCTAATCATATATGAAGGAAATCCACTGGAATCTATTTTTTTCTAAATACACCTATGGGAACTAATAAATGAATTTAGTAAGGTTTCAGAATACAAGATCATTGGACAAAACTCAACAAAACTCAGCCGTATTTTTATATACTAACAACATATACACAAAAGGTGAAATTATAATAAAAATAATACCACTTAAGACAGCATCAAAGAGAACCAGCAGTTAGCGTAATGGCTATGTTATCAAAGTCATCTACTTTAAAAAGGAAGAACTTAAATGCCTATATGCTCAGGTTACCTAATCATATATGAAGGAAATCCACTGGAATCTATTTTTTTCTAAATACACCTATGGGAACTAATAAATGAATTTACTAAGGTTTCAGAATACAAGATCAATGTACAAAACTCAGCCGTACTTCTATATACTAACAACATATAATAATATGTTATAATAAAAATAATACCACTTAAGACAGTATCAAAGGGAACCAGCAGTTAGCGTAATGGCTATGTCACTGGACTCCCACGTAGTTGACCGCGGTTCGCGTCCTGAACCCGGTGGCTTAAAACTCACGCTGGGCGCGTGTGTGTGCATGCCCAAGATCCCGAGAGGAGAATGGAGGAGAAGGGATTGCGGTGTGACCATCCCCCCTGGGGGGTGATTTCTTGCTTTCTGTCTCTATGTCTCTCTCTGTCTGTCTGGCGAGCACACGCGCCCTATAGCGAAAATCTCTCCAAAAACAAAAGACAACATCAAAAATTATAAAGTATTTAAGAATAAATCTGGCAGTGTGAAATATTTATATGCTAAAAACTATCAAATATTGCTGAGGTAATTAAAGAAAATCTTAAAAAATGGAAAGATAATGTGTGGGGGGGTTGGAAGACTCAATATCCTTAAGGTGTTAATTTTTTCCTAATTGAACCCAATCATAGTCACATTCTCTTTATTGTATGAACTTATAAACTGACTCTAAAATTTATATCAAAATATGAAGGACCCAATAGCCAAAACAACTTTAAAAATAAAAAAAGGAAAGTAAGTCAACCCAGCCTGGTGGTCCAGTCAGTAACGAACTGAACTGCAGTGCTGAAAACCACATAACCAGCTATGGGTTTGGATTCCTGGGTTAGCTTGAAAACACACCTGGGTATGCACGCTTGCCCAAGAACCTGATGAGCTGGAGGGCTGGGGAAAGGGAATTGTGGCATGACAAGGGTGTCTTTCTTTCTCTCTCTCGCTCTCTCTAACTCTATCTCTCATGTTTGCACTCTCTATTATAAATAAAACAAAGTTTTAAAAATAGTAAAGTTGGAAAATTAGGACCACCTGATTTTAAGACTTTAGTAAAGATAGATATATATACTTCATCAGAAAGAATAAAACCCACAAGTATGTGGTCAGCCGATTTTCAACAAAAATGCAAAGGCAATTCTGGGGAAGGGGTAGTCTTTCAAACAAATCTTGGTGCAACAATTGGATATCCATATGCAAAAATTAACTTTGATCTGTGCCTTGTACCATATATTCAGAAACCAACTGAAAGTAGGTTGTAACCTAACTATAGCTAAATCCCCTAAAGCTGTAGGAACCAGCAGATGTTGTAATGGTTATGTCTCTGAACTCCCACGTAGTTGAACACAGTTCGAGTTCTGGACCTGTCGGCTTAAAACTCACATTGAGGGGGACCAGCAGGTGGCGTGGTGGTTAAGGTGCTGCATACTCCCACATGGCTAACTACAGTTCAAGTCCCAGAACTGGCGGCTTCTTTGTCCCTTTCCTTCTCTCTCTCTCTCTCTGTTTCTCTCACTGGTCAAATTAAAAAAAAAAAAAAAGAATGAATAAATCAAATTAAATAAATAATAATTTTTTTAATTAAATAAAAAAACCCTCACACTGGGTACACGTGCGCATGTGCCCAAGATTGCAAGAGGAGAATGGAGGAGAAAGGATTGCAGCATGGTCATCCACTTTGGGGGATGATTTCTCACTTCCTGTCTCTCTGTCTCTCTCTAGCTGTCTAGCAAGTGCACACGCACCATAGCAAAAATCTCTCTCTCAAAAAAAAAAAAATCCAAAACTGTAAAAACTTGTAAAAGCAAATTTTAGTAAGAGAAAAACTTTGGGACCCTAGAATAAGCAAAGATTTCTTAAATACAGTATTAGAAGAATGACCAATAAAACAAAACATTGATAAGTTGGACTTCACAAAAACTTTTTTTTTAAAAAAAGAGATTTTTAATATAGGGCATGTGTGCTTGCCGGAGAGATAGAGAGAAACAGATAAAAGGTGAGAAATCACCCCCCAGGGGAATGGCCAAGCTACAATCCCTTCTCCTCTATTCTCTTGTCAAGATTTTGGGCATGCATGCACACGCACCTGGCATGAGTTTTAAGCCGCCAGGGCCAAGACTCAAACCATAGTTGACTATGTGGGAATTCAGCGACATAACCATTACGCCATCTGCTGATCTTCACAAAAACTTTTTTAAAAATCTGTTCCAGGGGCCATTAGATGGCATAGAAGTTACATCACTGGATGCTGCCCAAAGAATTTCATGTCATAGAGCTTTCCCAACTGCTACCACCTCTCACTCTGATGGGACCTTTCCTTTCACTTGAGTTTAATTTATTTGTCCCCTTAATTTGTGAGTTAGATCCAGAAAATCTAGATTAGAATTGTACACATAATAGAATGCCTATTTAAAAAAATAACAGCATTGATAAGAGCCATTAATAATGTTTTCCATCCAGGTAGCATAATAATGAGAAGTAAATTTAATAACATTCCTAGAATTTCATAAAAGAAAGTGTTCTGGTATTGAGTCCCCTCAGAGAAGGTTTGCAGAGGTGTGGGAAATTATAATTCATTGACATTGAGAAGATGCTATCAAAATAGGAAGTGTTTTCAAATGATAAGTTGAAAATATTAGACATCCTTGTCTCCTTAACCTGCTGCATATTTGAATGAATAAATCAAATTAAATAAATAATAATTTTTTTAATTAAATAAAAAAACCCTCACACTGGGTACACGTGCGCATGTGCCCAAGATTGCAAGAGGAGAATGGAGGAGAAAGGATTGCAGCATGGTCATCCACTTTGGGGGATGATTTCTCACTTCCTGTCTCTCTGTCTCTCTCTAGCTGTCTAGCAAGTGCACACGCACCATAGCAAAAATCTCTCTCTCAAAAAAAAAAAAAATCCAAAACTGTAAAAACTTGTAAAAGCAAATTTTAGTAAGAGAAAAACTTTGGGACCCTAGAATAAGCAAAGATTTCTTAAATACAGTATTAGAAGAATGACCAATAAAACAAAACATTGATAAGTTGGACTTCACAAAAACTTTTTTTTTAAAAAAAGAGATTTTTAATATAGGGCATGTGTGCTTGCCGGAGAGATAGAGAGAAACAGATAAAAGGTGAGAAATCACCCCCCAGGGGAATGGCCAAGCTACAATCCCTTCTCCTCTATTCTCTTGTCAAGATTTTGGGCATGCATGCACACGCACCTGGCATGAGTTTTAAGCCGCCAGGGCCAAGACTCAAACCATAGTTGACTATGTGGGAATTCAGCGACATAACCATTACGCCATCTGCTGATCTTCACAAAAACTTTTTTAAAAATCTGTTCCAGGGGCCATTAGATGGCATAGAAGTTACATCACTGGACTCCTATGTGGCCAACCATAGTTCAAATTCCAGGCCCAGTTGCTTCAAACTCACACTGCATGCATGTGCATGCATGTCCAAGATCCCGGGAGGAGAATGGAGGAGAAGGGATTGCTACATGGCCATCTCCTCTGTCACAAAAACTTTTTTAAAAATCTGTTCCAGGGGCCATTAGATGGCATAGAAGTTACATCACTGGACTCCTATGTGGCCAACCATAGTTCAAATTCCAGGCCCAGTTGCTTCAAACTCACACTGCATGCATGTGCATGCATGTCCAAGATCCCGGGAGGAGAATGGAGGAGAAGGGATTGCTACATGGCCATCTCCTCTGGGGGGTGATTTCTCACTTTCCTTCTCACTGTCTCTGTCTCTCTCTCTCTCTCTGTCTGTCTCTCCCTAGTGAGCACATTCACCCTAAAAGCCAAAAAATCACATAAAGAAAGAAAAAAAAAACTTCTTACAAAGAGAAACTTAAGGGAATGAAAAGAAAGCCATAGCCTGGAATAAAATATTTGCAAATCATCTTTCGATGAAATACTTGCGTACAGGGGCCAGCAGATGGTATAGTGGGTAAGGTGCTGGACTCCCATATGGCCGATCATAGTTGGAGTCCCAGATTTAGTGGCTTAAAAATCTTGCAGATGAGTGTGCCTGTGTGAGTCCTCAAAATCCCAGGATGAGAATGAAGGAGAAGGGATTGTGGTCATACCCCTGGGTGGGGTAAAGATTTCTCTCACGTGGGACCAGCAGTTAGTGTAATGGCTATGTCGCTGGATTCCCATGTAGTCGACCGCAGTTTGAGTCCCGGACCCAGTGGCTTAAAACTCATGCCGGGCATGTGTGCATGCATGCCCAAGATCCCAAGAGGAGAATGGGAGGAGAAGGGATGGCGGCGTGGCCATTCCCCCCCGGGGGTGGTGGGGTGATTTCTGGCTTTCTGTCTCTCTGGCGAGCACATGTGCCCTATAGCAAAAACCTCTCAAGAAAAAAAAAAAAAAAAAAAAAATCTTTTTCTCTCATATGTGCCCACTCTCTCTCCCTCCAGCAAGCACATGCACCCTATAGCAAAGACCTTTCTAAAAGTTTTTGAAATTTGTACCCAGAATATATAAAGAACTCTAAAAACTCAACAATAAGAAAATTAACCATTCAATTTTTTAAAAATGGATAGATTTAAAGAGATACTCCATCAAAGAAGATATATGAATAGGAAGTTCCAGCACTGCATGCAACTGACACCTCCAGGAACTGCTGCAATTTTTTTTTTTTTTGAGAGGTTTTTAGCTATAGGGCACGTGCGCTCGCCAGACAGAGAGAGACATTAGAGGCAGAAAGCGAGAAATCACCCCCCAGGGGGGATGGTCACGCCGCAATCCCTTCTCCTCCATTCTCCTCTCGTCGGGATCTTGGGCACGCACGCACACGCGCCCGTTGTGAGTTTTAAGTCACCAGGTCCGGGACGCAAACCACGGTCAACTACGTGGGAGTCCAGCGGCATAGCCATTACGCTAACTGCTAGTACCCAGGAACTGCTGCAGTTTTCAGTCAAGTCACTAAGAGAAGCAGGCAGCTCCTCAGGGTAGCCATACTACTTTATAGAATCAATGGAGAGCAGAAAATGCATCACAAACCAAGGACTTTGGGAAATGAAGCCTAAGAGAAGTCTAGAAGATTATTTGCTTTTGAACTAAAAACCTTCAAGTTGTCATCAGAAAACTGGCACATTTTGTTGAGATGAGAAACTCTGAAAAGGATCTAAACCCCATCTTCTAGACCCTCAAAATACTCAGACAGAAGCCATTTTCAATCTGAGGGGTGTCCTGGTATGTTTGGGGACCAAGGCAACTGAAGCTATGCTCTAAACCCCACCTTCTAGACCCCTGAAACAGTTGCAGAAACCTTCTCTAAGCAATTAGACAAAAGTGAATTCACTACCGGGAACCAGCAGTTAGCATAATGGCTATGTCGCTGGACTCCCACGTAGTTGACCGCGGTTCGCGTCCCGGACCTGGTGACTTAAAACTCACGCCGGGCGCGTGTGCGTGCGTGCCCAAGATCCCAAGAGGAGAATGGAGGAGAAGGGATTGCGGCGTGACCATCCCCCCTGGGGGGTGATTTCTCGCTTTCTGTCTCTCTCTGTCTGTCTGGCGAGTGCACGTGCCCTATAGTGAAAACCTCTCCAAAAAGAAAAAAAAAGATAAAAAAAAAAGTGAATTCACTGCCAAAGTACTAAAATTCAGAGAAGAGAGACTGCAGAGTGAGCTGCAAGGAGAAAGAAGGAGCTGCAGAGAGAAAGTGGCTTCTCTCTTCCCACACACCTCTGAACTCTCTGCTGAAACCCTGCAGCTCAGCCCAGATGCACCTATTCCCTAGAAACTGTGAGGCCTTTATAATATCCAGTTCCAAAGTCAAAAGCACAAGTTGCTTGGTGAGCATAAGTGAAACGAAACTGCAGAGAGATTGTGGATCACCTCCTCCCACATGTCTCTGAAAACTCAGAATTAACTCCCAGAAATTAGAGACATGTATAATCCATCAAATGACCAGAAACCACCACAGAGGCACAAGAAATATGAGAAACCAAGAAAATATCTCTCCCCTAAGAGAAAAGAACAATCCTTCATTGTCCACAGACAGTACAGTGGAACTCGTGGAACTGTTTGATAAGAGAATTCAGAATATTTATAGTAACAAAACTAAATGAAATCCGAGACAGTGAACTCCAGAACATGCACGAGAAAAGAGACAACATGTTCCAGGAAGTGAGAAAGATTCCTGCACAATCTGAAATAAGAAATACATGCCATAAAAAAGAATCAAATGGAGCTATTAGAGATGAAGGCTGTAATACAGGAAATCAAAACCTCCCTCGAAAGTATTAAAAGCAGGGAACCGGCAGTTGGCGTAATGGCTATGTCGCTGGACTCCCACGTAGTCGACCGCGGTTCGTGTCCCAGACCCGGTGGCTTAAAACTCACGCCGGGCGTGTGTGCGTGCGTGCCCAAGATCCCGAGAGGAGAATGGAGGAGAAGGGATTGCGGCGTGACCATCCCCCCTGGGGGGTGATTTCTCGCTTTCTGTCTCTATGTCTCTCTCTGTCTGTCTGGCGAGCGCACGCGCCCTACAGTGAAAATCTCTCCAAAAAAAAAAGCAGATTAGTCCTTGCAGAAGATGGAATCTCAGATGTTGAAGACAAAACCTCTGACCTAGAAAAAAATAACAACAACAACAAAATAAAACTGAGAAAATACCCCCCCCCAAATGAGAATGCTATACAAGAAATACTTGATTCCATTAAGTGCCCAAACATCTGGATAACCAGTATCCCAGAAGCTGAAGAAACTAATAAGGGCATTGATCATCTGTTCCATGAAATCCTGAAATAAAACTTCCCAAACCTAGAGAGGCATTCAAATATCCAAGCCCAAGAAACACAAAGGACCCCTAATAGAATCAACCCAAGAAGATCTTCTCCAAGACACATCATAGCCAGACAAATCCACAAAGACAAGATGCTAAAATTGGCAAGAGAGAAACGTAATGTTACTTATAAAGGCTAACATCAGACCTCTCATCAAAAAACAATGTGAACAAAGAAAGAATGGGAAATATACTTAAAATTTTAAATGAAAAACACTTTCAACCAAGAATATTATACCCCACAAAATTATCCTTTATATGGGAAGAAAAGATAAAAACATTCTCAGATAAACAAAACCTGAAAGTATTTACCAACACCAGAATAGCTCTTCAAGAAGTTTTGAAAGGAGTGCCTTACCAGGAAAACTAAAGACACACATACAGAATAAGAGAACAAGAAGTAATCGAGAAAACCAACTTAATACTAGGGACAAGAAATATCAAAAATAACGTTGAATGTTAACTTCCAGGATTTAAGTGGAAAGATCAGACCATAGTAACATTGCACATGGAACAGAAAAGAGCTTAATTACATAAAACTGAACTGGTGAAATAGAAATTTATGACTTTTGAATAAACATTACTGATTTTTTTACTATGCTTTGTTTTCCCAATTTAAGGATTTTGTTTTCTTTTGAGCTGTTGATAGATTCACCAACTTGTTAAAATGTTTTTTCTTGTTTGTTTCTTTAAATGGAAACATAAACTTTTCTCCCTCCCTGACCCCTCTGGAATTGGTAAATATTTGGGAGTATTCTTATTTTATGACAGAATGCTATTTGTGTAAGTTCAATAATACCTGATGCCTTGAATCAGAAATTGGAAATACTCATTATTGGACAGGGCTTTGACTGGAATGTCATATCTGAAGATTAAACCAGAAAACTATAGAACTAAGGTAGATCTCGTGTAAGTTAACAGAAACTCTTGGAAAGATGGCCTGGCACCATAAACAGTTCTGCGTGGCAGAGAGGATTAGAGAAGCTATATGAAAGAATTCATACCATAAAATAACCTAGACTTTTCCAGCCCAGCATTGTAATCAGTAGAGATTGCAAAAGAACTGCCACAACCAGAGAATTACCTTGAGGAAGACTTTGAAGGAAGAAAAAGAGACCAATCTTTGCTAGCAGATGATATATATCACAGAATACCCGGTAGGCAGGGATGAACTGAGAATGTTCATGTGTGAATTGTGTGCTGGTGTTTGCTTTTCAACAGTCTGAGTAGTTGACATGTAAATATTTTCTCTGGAATGCATTCTCTTCTTGAAGCAATGAAAAGACTCATAACACTTAGCTTAAAAAGCAAATTGTAGAGCTGGCAGGTGGCGTGGTAGTAAAGGGTGCTGAACTCCCACATGGACAACCATGGTTCAAGTCCTGGACCTGATGGCTTGCTTTCACACTTTCTCTCTCTCTCTCTCTGACACACACACACACACACACACATACACACATACACACACACACAGTCTGTCCCTCTCTGGTCAAATTAAAATAAATAAAAAAGTTAAATAAAATTTTTTAAAAAGCAAAAAATATTTATTTAAAAACATACTGTGTTGTTATAGAGTCACAAACAAAATTAAAACAAATATTTTGAACAATATCTTCAAATTCAGTTTTTTCAAATTTTGAAAGTTATTTATTAACTGTCAAGAACTGTGGATGGAAGGATTCTGTCATCTCTCCATGGACTTGAACAAAACAAAAAAAATGTAAAAAAAAAAAAAAAAAAAGAACTATGGAGTATGAGGGACCAGCAGTTAGTGTAATAGATATGTCTCTGGACTCTCATGTAGTCAACCGTGGTTCAAGTCCTGGACCCAGTGGCTTAAACTCAAGCCAGGCGTGTGTGCGTGCATGACCAAGATCCCAAGAGGAGAATGGAGGAAAAGGGATTGCAGTGTGGCCATCCCCCATGGGGGGATTTCTCGCTTTCTGTCTCTGTCTCTCTCTGCCCTCTGTCTTTCTGGCGGGCGCACGTGCCCTATAGCAAAAAACTCTCAAAAAAAAGAAAAAAAGAACTGTGGAGTACAAGCAAAAATTTTTTGATATGTAAAGTAAATGTTTGTGGGAAAAAGTAAAAATAAATAAATGATAAAAAAATATTTTCAAAGAGAAGATATATGACTAGCACATAAATGTGTACAGAGATGTCTGACATCATTAGTCCCAACACTATTACAAAAGGAAATTCAAATTAAAACTATAATGAAATACCACTGCACGTCTATTAGAATGTCTAAAATGAAAAAGATGGACTAAATCAAGCATTGGCATGGTGGGAATGAAATGTGGTAGAGTCACTTTGGGAAAGAGTCTGGTAAGTGTTTTCTGAAGTTGATCATGTACCTGCCACATGATCCAGCCATTCAAATCTTGGATTTTTTACCCAAGAGAAATGAAACTATATTGTTTGTACAAAGACTTTACAACAATGTTCACAGCAGCTTTATTTATAACAGCCAAAAACTAGTATTAGCCCAAATATCTATAAACAGGTGAATAGATAAAAAATTATCACATATCTATACAATAGAGTACTACTCAGAGGGCCAGTTGGTGGCATGGTAAGGCAGCTGGATCCCACATGACTAACAGCATAGTTCAAGTCCAGGACCAAGTTGCTTGTAAAACGCCCTGGGTACTTACCTATGCATGCCCAAAATTTTGAAAGGAGAAATGGAGGAGAAAGGATTGCAGTATGAGTATCCCCAATAGGAGTTGCTTCCTCTCCTCTCTCTCTCTCTCTCTCTCTCTCTCTCTCTCTTTCTCTCCAGTGAGTACACATACATACTTTAGCAAAATTTTTAAAAAAAGGAAAAATTACTCAGCAATAAAAAAAGAATGAGCTATTGATACTTGGAGGAACATGAATGAATCTCAAAATAATTATGCTGAGTGAAAAAAGCCAATCAATGCTATACACACACACACCCATGCTCTCAGGTCCCGCAAGGACAATAAAGGGCTCATGATGGGTGCTTGCACATACAGTTGACTGGCATTCAAGGAGAGGAACCCTGAGCCTGACAAATCCACCACTTTACAGTGAATTGTGAGAGAAAGAGAGAGAGAGAAATTCCAGTTACACAAATCTAGAAAATAAACTCATCTATCGTTAACTCATCTAGGGTGACATGAAGTAGATCACCGGTTACCTACAGGTGAGTCAGGTGGGTGAAGAGTTGGAAAGGAGGGATAACAGAGGGAAATGGAAACTTTTTGGGGTGATGAATGTGTGCATTACCTTGATAGTGGTATTTCACAGGTGGATGTGCATATATAAAAACTCGTTAAATCAAGTATTTTAAATATGTGCACTCACTATATGTCAGTTATACCTGAATAATGCTAGAAAATGCATGACACAAGCGTTATTATTCTTCTGAGAAGGTTCTCTTGGAGAAAAGAGTACCCCATATCTGGTGTCTTTTATGTTTTAAAATCCACACGACAACTTTGCTAGATATTAACGACTGATATGGGGGAATGTTTTCTTCTTCCTAGATTCGTTATGGAGTTTAGTAAGGATCGTAAATTATTAAACTTGCCTCTTGGAACAAAGCAGATATTTCAGGTCCAAGAAGTTCTCCTGGTGCTCCCCTGAAACACACGCAAAAAAATAAGGTCCATCTTGAATGCTCTGCACAAAGCTAAACTTGTTCAATTAAAGGATTACCTCATATTCTGAGACCTTATTTCCTTATCATTTGTGATGATGACTATAGATGGTAGTTGCTATTTATATATCATTACTTCTCAGAGTTAAATGTGGCATTTTCACAATAATACCCAGTGTTTCAGATTTTACTGTCTGAGAAATGAAGGAATTTGAGTAACAAAAATTGTGTAGGATATGAGCTGTTACCTTCCTTGAACATTAACAAGTTAGGCTGACTTTTTCATGGATGTTAGCAAAAGACACAAGACTCCTGGGTCAGAGACAAAGTACTTTATTACTCACAGCAAGTAGGGCTTTATACTGGGCTTGTTCTGGTTCCCATGCTCTCAAGTCCTATGAGGACAATAAAGGGCCCCATGATAGATGCTTACACATACAGTGGGCTGGCATTCAAGAAGAGGAACCCTGAGCTTGACAGATCCACCATTTATAGTGAGTTGTGCCAATCCTATTCTTTGTCTGGGGGAAGAATGTTACCTGATTCTTCAAGGCTGCTATCTGCAAACAAAACCCTGAGAAATGACCCAGATAAGGAGCAGTCAGGGGCTTAGCTCTTGGCAGACCCAGTAAGAATGTACAGAGTTTCTTTGAACACATGGTAGGTTTGCCTCTAACACTGGGAACTGTGGATGGAAGCAACCTCACTTCTGGTGAATGGAAAAAATGTGCCCCTCCCTACGCAGGACCCACCGCCGGTCGCGGGCGTGGGGCCCGGAGGGGCCACGCAGGGCCCGGGGAGGCCCGCGCAGGACCCTCCGCTGGTCGCAGCCTAGGCGCGGGGCCAGGTGGGGCCGCGCAGGGCCCGCCCACACCTGGTATGAGTTTTAAGTCACATGGTCTGGGACTCGAACTGTGGTCATTTACATAGGAGTCCAGCAATGTAACCACTATGCCATCTGCTGGTCCTATAATTTTCCATTATTGTTAAACTCCTCAAGATGTTCATGCTTTTGAAAATGGTTATATTCATCTTCTATTTATTCTTTCCCTTTATAAAAACTGTATGTCCTCCAAGTAAAGTTTGCCTATCAATATCAACAGAAAATCTTTACTGAACTGAATGTCTGCTGTACTTGGGATATTATGTAAAATTAATATAAGGGTTTCTGGAAACTTCAAATATGTCAGCTGGATGGAAAAACATGGGTAAGTCAAAAAAATACATTCTGTTTTCAAAAATAGCTTTTCAAAGAACAAGGCTTTATTGCAGGGATAAGAGCTGTGCTGCTTTCATATTGATTGTTTCAGGTCTGTACTATTTGTGGTTTGAGTGATTGGGCCTAAAGGGAAGGTGACTGGGAAGAAAGGAGAGCAGTACTGATCTTTTTGGCCCAGAGAAAGCTTATTGAGCTTTCATAAGGATTTCTGGGAACTTCTCTATAATCCTTGGTTTGATGGTTATTGGCCAAAAAGGAAGAAAGGGAGCCAGTCAGGCCTAGATTAATACCAGCCATATAATCCAATTTGAGGATAGTGTTGCAGGCCCAATTCTTTAAATGAGGCAGTAACCAGAAACATATCCTCCAAAGGCTTTTCCAAAATGAAAAGGAAGATTTACAGGAGGAACAAAATCTTGTATTGTACATCACTTCCAGAGGATTTGTCAGAGACCAGAAATACGCTGTGTAACATGAGGTCAAAAGCCATTGGTAGGCAGAAATGGTGTAGGCAAGAGGTGCAAGCAGATGGGAGGCAAAGAGATCTAGAAGTGTGAGCAGGGATGAAGCCTCTCGTGCACGGGCTGTGGGAGAAACGTGGGTAAGTCGGCAGAAGTTCCTGAGACAGGTCAGGTCAGCGCATAGGAACAGTCCTTTGATGCTCTTCGTCCATCCTGCAGTCAGGCTTAAATCATTATCAGCCCTCGATGAAGTGGTCACACTCTTCTTGGTGCATCTACCATTATAGATTGCCATATAGATTGCTACACTGTTAAAACCTGCCTGCACTTGACTGGTCACAGAGCTTTATGCTTTTAGAAGACCTCCTCATAACCAGGTTCATAATCATATATAATCAGTGTACCTGTTCGTTTCAATTAATATTTACCAACCTGTCTGACAGTGTTTCAGATACTGTTCTAGGTGCTGGGATTATATCAAAGAACAAAGTAGGCGAAAATTTCTTCCCTTGTGGGCTTTGTTTGTCTAGAGGGTGAACATAAATACATAAAATAAGTTGTAAAATATATGGAATGTTTGTAATCATCACAGAAAAGTGAGTCACCAGGCAAAGTGAATGGGGACTGTCAGAGTAAAGTAGGCAAAAATTTCTTCCCTTGTGGGCTTTGTCTAGAGGGTGAACATAAATACATAAAATAAGTTGTAAAATATATGGAATGTTTGTAATCATCGCAGAAAAGTGAGTCACCAGGCAAAGTGAATGGGGACTGTCAGAGTGGTAGCTGCTATTTAGACAGTTTGGCTGGCAAAGGCCTCACTGAGAAGGTAACATTAGAAAGGCCTAAGAAATGAGCCAATAGTTAAAGACCATTCAAGTCAGGTAGAACAGAAAATGCAAAGATCCCGAGGTAGGAATATTCCCAGTGTTCATGAGAAAGCAGAGAGGTCTGTGTGTGAGAGTAAATGAGGCAGATGCTAGGAGATGAGGTCAGAGAAGCAGTGGAATCCTGGTTATTGGGGTCATGTAGGTCAATGTAATGCCTTTGGCTCCGATTCTGAGTGTCATGGGGAGCCACATAGAGTTTGGAGCTGAGGAATGGCATATTTCAACTTGCATGTAATGGGAAATTCACTGCTATATTGAGAATAGTATAGTTATCTTTAAAAGAGCTACCTATTAGCACTACCTTTAAAAATTCATGCTCCTTGGAACCAGTAGATGGCAAAATGTTTACATCGCTGGACTCCCATGTAGTTGACCATGGTTCGAGTCCTGGACCTGGCAGCTTGAAACTCACACCAGGCACATATGCGTGCGTGTCCAAAATCCCAAGAGGAGAATTGAGGAGAAGGGATTGCAGTGTGGCCATCTTCCCTGGGGGAGGGGATGATTTCTCACTTTCTGTCTCTCTGTCTCTGTCTCTCCAGTGAGTGCATGCCCCTATAGCAAACATCTCTTTGAAAAAAAAAAAGAAGCCATGCTCCTTGGCATGTCAGAATTCAAGTGTATAAGTGTCTAAAAGTGAGATTTAAGAAACCCTAGAAAGGGGCCAGCAAGTGGCATGGTGGTTAGGGCATTGGACTGCCACATGCCTGCCCATGGTTCTGGTCTTAAACCTGACAGCTTGCTTTTTCATCTTCCCATTCTCTCTCTCTCTCTCTCTCTCTCTCTCTCTGTCTCTCTCTGGTCAAATTAAAAAACAATAAACAATAAAATTAAATAAATAAATAAATCTTAAAAAAAAAAAAGGAAAAAGAAATCTTAGAAATGTTTCGGAAAGATCTCTTTTGTTACCCTCTGCTCATGGGTCTTGGGTGCATACTAACTCCATCTCTTGCTGTCCCCCAGCACGCAAGGTACACATGGATTCCTCCTTTGCTCTGCACTTGACACAGGGACACTGAAGGTCAGCAGTACACAGGAGAGGATGCCCCAAGAGGTGTTATCTTTCTTTTCCTAAGCCAAGAGAAATTTGGTTCTGAAGTAATAAATAATTACTGCCAGCGGCACTCCTTCCACGTACTTGGAAAAATTACATAGACCACAGAATAAAAACTGGAGCTTAAAGCAGTCCAACCAGTGGCATGGCGGTTAAGACAGCCGGATCCCAGATGGCTGACACCACCATTTGAGTCCCAGATGCAGTGTCTTAGAAAAAGAAAGAAAGAAAGAAAAAGAAAGATCCAGATGCAGTGTCTTAGAAAGAAAAAGAAAGAAAGACCGTCAGGTATTACAAAAAGACTGTCGGGTATGACTAAAAGGTTAGACAGGAGTAACAAACTTATTTATAGATAATTTTATATGTGTAGAGAATTCAAAAGAGTGTTCCTATACATGATTAGAATTAGTAAGTGACAAGGAATTCTCGGAAGACAACAGTGGCAGTGTTAGCATAGGTTTTGGATCTTCCTGCATCTCCACATAAAAACAGAGCAAACTAGATTGAAAACACAAAATTGTGGACAACAAAACAAAATCCATTTATAAGAAAAATAGCTGACAAGGTGGACAGACCACCAATGGCCCCAAGAGCTGTGTCATTTGTATCAGTAGGAGAAATGAGAGGGAGGCAATGGGCATCTGACAGATCTGAGAACAGAGGACCCAGAATAGCCTGGAGGTATTCATTGGGAAGCAGGATGGGCAATTTGAGAGCAGCAGTTGAAACCCAGTAAGGGGGGAATCCCAGCGAGCCCTGTCTGGAAACTCTAAAAGCAGTGAAGCAGGCTAACCGCAATGACATCTCTAAATGATTTGCTGGAGCTTCCTTCCAATATAGCATTCTCTATAGTGGAGAAACTGCTGGAAGTAGAGTCGAAATTTATCAGGGTGAAGGCAATGTAGATGAAGAAGAGCGAGATCCAGATAAAAGTGGGGGAGCGCATCAGAGCCAGACAATCTAAGAAAACAAACAAGAATAGTTTTTAACACTATATTAACACAATGGAAAAGGAATCTCTGAAGTTAGAGAAGGTTTCTGAAACAAGTGTTTTTTAAAAAATTACATTAAAATTGGGGCCAGTAGGTGGCGTGGTAGTTAAGTTGCTAGATCCCACGGAGCTGACTCCACATTTTGAATTCTGGACCCATGGGCTAAAAATCACTCTGGCATGTATGCATGTGAGTATGTATGCATGCACAAAGTCCAGAGGGAGAATGGCGGAAAAAGGATTGCGATGTGGCCAGCCCTCCTGTGGGGTGACTTCTCACTTTCCCTCTCTCTGTCACTCTCTGTCTCTCAGGAGAACACTCATGACCTACAGCAAAAAAATTTTTAAATTACATAAAAATCAAAATGCATAAACAAAAATTTAGCAAAATATTAGCAAAATATTAGAAAAATATTGAGGCCAAATCTCATATAACATTAACTTAAAAAAAGAATAAGGAGAATAATATCTCCAAATGCTCAAAAATAGATCAAAACTCTAATGTACTATTCAAGTACATTCAAAGACATTAAAGAAATTACATAAGACATGGGAAAACAACATAAATCAGAATTAGGAAACTCAGAAATGAGACAACACAATTCAAGAAAGAATTCAAAATAAATATCTTAGAGGACTTTCTCTAATAGCACAGTAGTTAAATGCTATTAGAGAAAGCGGGATCACACGTAGCCAACCAGGTTCAAGTTCTAGCCCCAGCAGCTTGAAAAATATGCCACGCATGCATGCACATGCCCAGGATCCTGACAGGTTGGAGAACTAGAGGAAAAAAGATTGCAGTATGCCAGGCCCTGCTGGAGGAGGGGGTTCTCACTTTCTCTTTCTCTCTCATGCGTGCATCCTCTGGCAAAAAGAAAAAGAAAAGAAAGAAACATTTTAGAAATGAGATGAACTGGAAGGAACCCAGTAGAAAATAAATGCAGCAAAATTCTTTCATAGAATAAAAGATAAAAAGGAGGACATTTTTTGAAATAAAAAGAAATGAAAAAAGTTTTTTAAAAAGCTTTGAAAGAGGGGCCGGCAGGTAATGTGGTGGTTAAGGTGCTGGGCAGTTCAGGTCCCTAACCTGGTTGCTTGAAAATCACACTGGTGCATGTGCATGTATGCCTAAAATCCCAGGAGGAGAATGGAGGAGAAGATATTGCAGCCTGACCACTTCCCAGGGCGTGATTTCTCACTTTCTCTCTGTCTGGCTGGCAAATGAATGCACCCTATGGCCAAAACTTAAAAAAAAAAATCAAAACTTTTTTATATCTTCTGGACCACTGAGTAACTGAAAGGAAATAAGGAGAATATCTCCTTATGAAACTTTTCCAGCTAATAAATGAAACAGAAATGATAGAATTGGAATGGAACCTCTTTAGACCCATCCCTGCAGTTAGCAATGAAGCACTGTGTGGAGAGGAGCCAGGTCCTACATGGCCTACTATGGTCCAAACCCTGATCTGGTGACTTGAAAGGCACACCAGGCATGTGCATTCATGCTCAGGATCCTGACAGGATGGAGAAATGGAGGACAAAAGGATTGAGGCATGACCAACCTTCACTGCAGTGTGTTCTCTCTCGCTCTCTCATATACACACATACAGACGCTCACGCACAGGGCCTCTGGGAAAAGAAAAAAACATATGTGTATATACACGTATCTCCATATCCACTTTGCCACCCCCAGTATATTAACAGGCCTAGAGGTCAATTATCTACAACTACCAATATCAAAGAAAAGCAAGAGCTAGACAAGCATCTCTCAAAGAAATAACACTGTACCTATGGTATTGCCAAAGAATCTTGATTAAACCTCTAGATCCAGCTACCAGTTTTCAAAAACTACGAGAAGTGTGTTGAATTGCACCATGATTATGTAGGCTGCAAAATCCAGACTACATAAGTTAAACAGCCCATGTACTTTAACAGATAAACTGGAAGGAAAAGAAGAGGAAAATGAGTATGAAAAGAGATGCAAAGGTATGAAAAACTTGAAAACAGAGATATTAAACAGTACTGTCTAGGAATGCACACTTAAGTGGTAATACCATAAAAATATGCAAGAAATAACTACCATAAAATCAGAATACAGTTACTTCTGGAAGAAGAGAAGAAAGTCTAATTGAAACAGTATGTCATTTTTATTGTATTCTTATTTTTATGAAACAAAAATTACAGAACTATTTTTTATATTTTATTTAAGAGTGATTTTTGCTGTAGGGCTCATGTACTCACCAGAGAGGCAGAAAGCGAGAAATCACCCATTCCTGGGTAGGTGGGGAGATAGCCATGCCTCAATACCTTCTCCTCTCAAGATTTTGGGCATGTACACACACACACCTGGAGTGAGTTTTAAGCCGCCAGGTCTGGGACTCTAACTGCAGTCAACTACATGGGAGTCCAGCTACATAACCATAACACTATCTGCTGATACCACAGAATTTTTTTTTTTTTAACAAGAGAGCTTTACATTCTTTTGTTAAACATTTCTTCCCTTTGCCCCTCCCACCCATCACCTAGCACCCACTTCCCTCCTTTACAGTCTCTGGTACCGACACTCACCTGTCTACTGTCATGTCTTTGGATCTTTCCATTTCTGCCATACAGGGAAGAAATTTGGAACATGTTGAGTGGCAACATGCAGTGTGTATCTCTTAAAATCTGACTCACTTCGCCTAACATTAAATCTTCTATATTCATCCACTTGGAATCAAACAATAGGATCTCAGTGGTTTTTCTTTTTTAAATTGTTTTAATTTATTATTATTACTTTTTAAATTTTCTATAGGGCATGTGCACTCACCAGAGAGAGAGAGAGAGAGAGAGGAGAGTGAGAAAGCAAGCCACCAGACCTGGGATGCAAACCATAGTCAGCCATGTGAGAGTCCAGTGCCCCAACCACCACACCACCTGCTGGCCCAGGTCTCATTGTTTTTTATGATTGTGTGTGTGTGTGTCTATGTGTGTGTGTGTGTGTATGTGTGTGTGTATACACCACAGTTTTTCAATCCAGTCATCAATTTTTGACCACTTAGGTTGATTCCAGGTCTTAGCAATTGTGCACAGGATGTATAGAAAGGTTTCTGGGTTGGCCAGCAAAATTTTAATTCTTGTCTTGAGTGTTAATAAGGATATTTGCCTTATAATAACTCACTAAGTGATACATTAGAGTGGTTTCCTATGTCTATGTTTTATGTCATAATAAAAGGGTTAAAAATTGTGTACAACAAGTTTGTTGGAAATTAAATATGTGTGTGTATATACATATATATACACATATGTACATATACACATATATACACATATATGTATATACACATATATGTGTGTGTATATATATATGTATACACACACATCAATTTTATGTAACTTTTTTTTAAGAAAGATTTTTGCTATAAGGTACATGTGCTCACCAGGGAGACAAGGAGTCAGAAAGTGAGAAATCACCCCCAAGGGGGGATGGCCACTCTACAATCCCTTCTTCTTCAGTCTCTTCTTGGGCTTTTGGGCACGCACACATACACACACGCACACAGTGAGTTTTAAGCTGCCGGGTCCAAGTCTACAGACTTGAACTGCGATTGACTGACTACATGGGAGTCCAGTGACATAACCATTATGCCATTTCCTGGTCCCCTTATGTAATATTTTTTAAAATTTAGGTCATTTAAACAGCACAAAGCATATGAAATCTTTATTTGCACTGGCTCTGTGATGCGTCGACTAGGCCAAACGGCATTTCCTAGAATTCCCTTTCTTGTGTGTTTTTCTCCCCAGGGTGAACCACAAGGGAGATTCTTACTAGTTGGAATGCTCAGGAAAATTGCAACACACAGTTCTGCTCATCTGCTGACTCATTCAGTTGATGTGATCAGCAGCTGGGCCTGCAGTTGCTCTCCCTTTCTCCAGATCCTCCATTAGGCTTCCAGCTTCCTGGGCCAGGCATATGTGTTTAGTTCCATGACAAAGCGCCCAGCTTCTGGAGGATATTCTCATTTCCAAGATCAGCAGCAACAACCGGGGACACAATTTTCATCCATCCTCCACATGGAGTTCACATGGAGCTTGTGTTCATGGGTTCCAGCCTGCTCTGATCCACTGATTTTCTCTCTTGACCACCTGCTTTGTGAACTTCACATTCTGACATCAAATGTGGAAATGACAGCTTTACTGAGACTGATTAACCGGACTCCAGAATTGCATAAGCCAATTGCCTGTGACAAATCCATATATTTCATATTGAACTCTGAACTAAAATTTATACTTTAATTCTATCTCCACTTTTTTTTTTTTGGAGAGGTTTTCGCTATAGGGCGCATGCGCTCACCAGACAGACAGAGAGAAACATAGAGACAGAAAGCGAGAAATCACCCCCCAGAGGGGATGGTCACGCCGCAATCCCTTCTCCATTCTCCTCTCAGGATCTTGGGCATGCATGCACACGCGCCCGGCGTGAGTTTTAAGCCACCGGGTCCGGGACGCGAACTGCAGTCGACTACGTGGGAGTCCAGTGACATAGCCATTATGCTAACTGCTGGTTCTCAAGTATCTCCACATTTTAAAAAAATCACAAAACATTTGAGAGAAATTAAAGTTCTAAATCTATTAAGTTCATCTGTGAGAAGACCGAATACTGTGGATGTCATTCTCTTCCCATCAGTATATCGATTCAATGCAATAGCCACAGAAATTCCGACTTTTTTTTTTTTTTTGAAGGGGCGGGTGAAACCTACATATTCTCAAATTTATATGAAAATCCAAAAAGCCAACAGTAAGAGAATTTCCTCTTCTATACATCAAGATGTATTACAAAGCTATCAGTCAAGACATGCTAAGTATGCTACGGTGACAAGGAAAACAAATAGGCCAATAGAACAGAATAAGGAGGATCCAGAAACAGAGCTGAACATACATAGACCATTTTCAGCAAATGGTACAGGGCTCTCTGGCTGTCCAGTTTGGGTTCTACCTCCACAAAATCACTCAGACACTGCTGGAGGGAGTGTGGAATGGGGTAGCCGTAGGAATCATTTAGCACTTCCCTAAAATGTTAAGTGTAGAGTTACCATATGACCCAGCAATTAAGTTCCTAGGTATATACCCAAGAAAATGAAAACATGTTTGCACAAAAACTTGCACATGCTTATTCAGGTGGTGTGGTTAAGGGACCTGGACGCCCACATGGCTGACTGTGGTTCGAGTCCTGGACCTGGTGGCTTGCTTTCTCACTTTCCCTCTTATCTCTCTCCCTCTCTCCCTCTCTGGTCAAATTAAAATAGATAAATAAAATAAATAAAGTTAAAATAATTCTTAAAAAAAAGTAATAATACCCCCAAAGTGGAAACAACCCAAATGACTGCCAACTAATAAATGGAAAAATGAAATGTGGTATAGCTATGCAATGGAATATTATTAAGCAATGAAAAAATGGTATACTAATTCATGCAATAACAAGGATGAAACTTATAAAACTAAAAACTAAATTAAGTAAAAGAAGCTAGTCACAAAAAGCCACATATTGTATTATTCTATTTATAGTAAATGTCCAGAATAGACAAATCTATTGATAAAAATACAGGAAGGAGATTAGTGGTTGTATATCACTAGGGAAATGTAAGTTAAAATTATAATGCAATACATACCAATGGTTTAATTCCTTATTATTTTTAATTGACACATAATAATTGTACTTATTTATAGGGTATAGTGTAGTTTATTGGGACAAGAACACAATGTGTATTGAACAAATCAAGGTTATTAGTATATTCATCTTTCCGAATATGTATCATTACTTTGTTTTACAAACACTCAAGATCCTTTCTAGCTATTTGGAAGCATACAGTAAATTATTGTTAACCATAGTTACCCTATTGACCTATAGAAAAGGAGAACTATTCCTGTCCTTTAACTGTAATTCAGTATCTGTTAACCAACATCTACCTAGCCCCCCACCCTTCCCAGTCTCTAGTAACCGCCCTTCTACTTTACTTCTATGATGTCACTTTTTTATCAGGTCATCAGAAAAGTCATGACTTTTTTTTTTTAATGTTTTTTTATGCAAAATGCGTCATGACTTTTCTGACAGCCCAATAGCTCCACGTGTAAGTGAAAACACTCAATTTTTCTCTTTCTGTGCCTGGCTTATTTCACTTACCATAATGTTCTCCAGCCTCATCCATCCAAAATGACAAGGTTTTGTTATTTTTAATGACTAAAAAGTATTCCTTTGTATATATACTATAATTTCTTTATCCATTCATCTGCTGATGGGCATGGGTTGATTCCGTTTCTTTGCTATCATGAACAGAGCTGTAATATATATTGAGTGTCAAGCTCTCCATGACGTACTGACTTCTTTTTCTTTGAATAAATGCCTAGTAGTGGGATTGCCAGATCATACAGCCATTTTCTTTTTAGTTTTTCAAGGACACTCCATGCTGTTTTCCATAATAGCTATACTAATTTACATTCCCACCAATGGTGTCAAAGCATTCTCCTTTCTCCATATCTTTATCAACTTATGTTATTTTTTGTTTGTCTTCTTGGTATTAGCCAATGGCTTAATATTTTAAAGATAATATTAAGATAAAAGGTGAAGCTGTGAGACTCTCATCTACTCATAGTGAAAGTATAAATTGGTACAATAACTTAGGAAAATAATTTGGCTAATCTTCTAAAATTATCTACACATATACCTTGTGAGCCGGCAAATATACCTCTTAATTACACCCAGTAGAAATGTGTACACATTTATACCAAGAGACATACTTTAAAATACCTACAGTAGCGGGAACCAGCAGTTAGCGTAATGGCTATGTCGCTGGACTCCCACGTAGTCAACCGCGGTTCACATCCCGGACCAGGTGGCTTAAAACTCACGCCAGGTGTGTGTGCATGCATGCCCAAGATCCCAAGAGGAGAATGGAGGAGAAGGGATTGCAGCGTGACCATCCCCCCGGGGGGTGATTTCTTGCTTTCTGTCTCTATGTCTCTCTCTGTCTGTCTGGCGAGCGCACGTGCCCTATAGCGAAAACCTCTCTCTAGTCTTCCTGGAGAGCACACACACCCTATAGCAAAACCCTCTAAAAAAAAAAAAAAAAAAAAAAAAAAAAACCTACAGTAGCATTATTTGTAATTACCCCATGTTCATGATTGGTAGAAAGAATAAATACATTTTGGTATAGTCTTGCAATGGAATACTATACCACAGTGAAAAGAAAAAAGCAATAGTTATACCACACAACATGGATGAATCTCACAACAAACATCACATTTTAAAAAGTCAACTACAAAGTAGCATGTACTATATAATTCCTTTTCATAAAGTTCAAAAATAAGCATAACTAAATTATAGCATTAGAAGTCAGTATACAGTACCCATGGTGGAATCAGTGGTAGGGCACTGCTGCACAATATAGGAGCTATATGAGGGGTTATATGAGGGGTTCCTGGACACACCAGGAATGCGCGTGTACACCCATTATCCTGACGAGGAGGCTGAGGGGGAAGATTGAGAACCGCTTAAGTGTGTATCTTCTTTCTTTCTTTCTTTCCTCTTCTTGTCTCTCTCAATTAAAGAATAAACTTAAAAGTCAATGCAGTAGTTTTAGGGAGAAAGGAATGCATAATAATTATGAGGTGGAATTTTGAGATGTTTTAATGTTCTCTTTTCTAACTCGGGTCAGTTACATAGCATTTTCTTTGTCAGAATTCACCGATCTCTATATTTACAATTTGTGCACCTAAAAAATACTTCTCCTAGCAAAAGGTTACTTTTATAATAAATATGTTTCAATTTCTAATTTACATATAATTATTGTATATCTTTGTAAGGTACAGTGTAATTTTTCAAAGCGTGTATACAATGTATAGTAAATAAATTAGAAAAATAAACAGATACACCATCCCCAACATTTATCATTACTATGTGTTGTACACATTCAAAATCAGCAGGTTATTTTGAAGTATATATTGAATTGTCACCAGTGTTCTTTTTTTCTGCTTTGCCATGATATTCTATAACCCTTCCCACTTATTTACATGCTCATTTTTTTT